>NC_081406.1:342824761-343140261 GCF_030272615.1 Cryptomeria japonica
ACTGCAAATTATTATAAGGAATAACAAACCGATTATAATGAAATGATAAAAGTGGTTAATGTTGATACAAAGTAACACTAACATGAAACTTTGATGACAATCTAATACACATCACTATTGAACTTACCCCTATCTCATATAACCCTATGTTGGCTAGGCCCCACCATAATTAGAAGATCCTAAATACTATTGTCCTAAACCTTGCATTGACTGTCACAATTTGACAGTGAGTTGAGTTAGTCCATTAGCGAGATTGGGAAAGAGTTTGGTATAGAGTTTGGTGTTGGTGGAAGGTTTAAGGTGGTATACTACAACATGAAATGACTCTTCTTGTCCCTCATGTGAATGTGCTCCTCTTGAAGCACTACGACATGGATGACCCTTCCTTCCATTTCCTACACCCTATTTTCTAACCCACACCTCATAACCTTTACCTCACTTCCTATCATTATTACCTTCCATCTACCTTTCATATCCCCTCTCTTAACCTCCTTCACTTTCCTACATCCTATCCTAAACCTTAACCTCATACACATTTACTTTTACTTCACCTACCTAACCCCATTCCATCCTTCACATCCTTTTATCTCCCCCCATTCACTTTCCTACCTTCAAAACCCCTAACATATCCTAAATTACTCTTTCACCATTACATCCTTCATCACTTACCTCCCTATCTTATCCTAACCCATGCCTCATAACCTTATACCTCTCATCTTCCAATTTATACCACCTTCCTATCATGGTATGCTTATCCTCCCTTCCAAAACACTGACAAAAAATGGCACTCGATCACTACACAGTGGTCTCATGGTCCTACAGTAGGGAGTTTCTATCATAGCCATATATACCAGCATCCATACCCAAGGTAAGCTCCTTAGCTAGAGCCTATGTTCAGACCACTTCCAATGGATGTTAGATACAAGAGTGGCACAATCTGTGGTTCTTCTCTATTTGATCACGTAGGTTTAGGTCATCTCGCTCCTTAATTAGGGTCTGCCCTAAGAGGTTATGCCTATAAAGAGGATAATTGATAATTTCATTTGATCAACCATCCAAATCAATCTTATTTATATCTTTTTCTACTAGACAATGAATATGAGCTAGGAAAAAAAAATGAGCAGGAAAATTCATTATAAGAAGGATAAAACTTGATCATCAACCAACACAAATGCAACCTCCTATGTAAAATTCAGACAATTTCATCACTACATAAAGAAAATTTGACACATTGTCACAAACATAATGATTTTTTCTTCAAGAAAACATCCTATGAATGAATTGGGTGTTTACCCTACCTTTTTTCTTCAACCGGATCTTGGCGGCACCGCAATCCAGAACTGTTTCCCTCCTTGTAATGCCCAATTTTTTTGTGAATATGGCAGAGGTCGACGGGACGAAGAGGTAGGATTAATTTTTATCAAATGACTTGGATTTTTTTTTAAGTAATGCCCGCATCGTTGGAATTTCGACAAACTTGGGCACTTTAAAAAAAAAAAATTTGCCAATTCCTTCTCCGTCAAAACCAAATGTTGAATTATCGTCGGAATTCCGACGAATGCAAGCATTTTTTCAAAAAAAATCAAATTTGGTCACAATATACCTTCTCTGTCGGAAACCTTCGTCAGAATTTTAGGCCAAATGTATTAGTGTGAGATTATCGGTGCAGGGAGGGTACCCCCACATACATCAAATTCACTCAACACCTCAGCCACCTGACCAACTTATTTATATAGCGGCTCAAAAAAAACCACTCGAGATTGCATCGGGAGACTTGATATCCCCGACGTGTCCCAATTTGAAGTATCCTTGTGGGGTGATGAAGTCCCCAATCAAGAAATACCCCTCTACTACAAAAAGAAAATAAGGGTGTTGTTGATCACTCTTTCTCTTACACTCAAGGTCCGCGAAGGCAAGGGGAGAGGATACTTGAGTGCAATGGTGAGTCCACCAACACTAAGTGTGCAAGCGCACCAAACAATAAGACACATGTTCATTTTAGTCCCACTTGTTCAAAAGTTTCTAACTAAATTGCAAACAAAACAATCGAATCTAGTGGAAAACAATGTCTTGGACAAGCGTGTTGCAAGAAAAAAGTTAGTAGTTTGGTATTATGCCTTGAACAAATGAGATATTCCTACAAAACTAAAAATCTAATCAATAACCCACTAAATCCTAAGGATATAGCACAGGTGTTGATCCACAAGCATAAATGTCGTAGTGCCTGTGCAGATGTTGAAATGTCTACGCAGATGTCGAAAGAGTCTGCACACCACCTACCAAGTAGAAACTGGGAAAATTACAAAGTTTTAAAATTTTAAAATTTGAATCTAAACTGCTTGCAATGAAGATGTTGATTTTAAGTGCAGACATTAGGTGCCTGCGTAGGCGTTAAACTACATAAATTAAATGCAGCAACCATTAGATGAGATTTAAAAATTTGAAACTTGAACTTTAATTGTGAGCGATCTTTTTGCTTCAACATAGGCATTGAAGCAGAGCACAAACGTTGATGCATCTGTACAAGCGTTGATCCACCAAAAACCCAAAAAACCTAAGGAAATTACTTAAAAGACTGCTAAAAAATAGAAAAGAAGACTAAATCCTAAGTTGTTTTGTTATTTTTAAATCCTTTTTGATGTTTTTATATTTTGTAAATAATTAAGAAAGCAAGAAAATTAGGATTTAAGCTAAAAAAAGAAGTGCCAACAGACACTGGGTGGAAATGTCGAACCACAGTCGCATACGTTGATTCACCAAAAACCTACAAAAAAGGCGGGTTATGAAAATTCAAATTCAAATGCAGGCATTGATCCACAATGGAGACATTGAACTAGGAAGGTAGAGACATTGATTCTTAGGTGGAAACGCTGAACCATCTTCACACTTATCTTTTCTTAATCATATGAACCAGTATATCAAGGATACATCTAATTTGTCATAGCACCTTAATGCTTTTGTATATCTTGTTTGGTTGGTCTCTTCAAGGAAGGGTTAAATCCTATCAGAGAGATGCTATGATTTGGAGGAATAAGTTGGATCGCTAAGAAGGGTTTTGTGATTGGCATACTTGCACGTTTATGCAAAGAATAAATAAGAATAGTGCTGAGTGGTTTGAATTTTTAGCCATTGGATGAAGAAAATATTATTATGACCTTGTGGCCCAAGATAAAGCACTGATCAATATTTCATTCAAAAATAAACAAAATTAATTTAAACATTTTGTTTTCAGTTTCAATTGTAAAGATAGAAGTAGGAGTTAGGTTTAGATTCAATTATCTATTTTAAATACTTATGCCACTTTGAGATAGATTGAAGAGTGATTTATTTGAAAATTCTATAAAGAAAAATACTCTTCTTGATCATAAAAAGGGTACACTCACCTTGGTATAACAGAACCAGAAGTGCAGGAGTAATTCTCATTTCTTGGCCAGATCACTTGTAAAACCTGATAATAGAATTTGGCATCCTCTTAGGGTTTTACAGTATATTGATTTGGGAGCCAACAGAAGTGGTTGGCTCAATTAGCTCTGTAGACTTTTTTTTATCTTGATTAATACATTGGTGAGTTGTTCCACCTGTTTCTTAAGTTTGTCTTTCTTGATCTTTTCCTCATTATACCTTGCCACAAGATTATCAAAAGATGATTGAGCATCTTCTATAGTTCCTTCATGAGTTTTCTTACCCGATTCAATATTTTTGATAACATAATCTGTGGGCTAGATCTTGTATATATTTGTATTTGTAGGAGGCAATGCCAGTTTTACAAACTTGTTCTTTGACTTATCCACCTTTACCCTAGATAAGGTCTTAACCTTCTTTCTCTTAGGAGTATTGGAGACTAGCCAAGGTGGTAAAGGTGTATCATCTTCTACTCATGTGGCTAATACTTGATCTATGAAAATTCTTGATTTTGTATATTTATGGTCACAATAGGATGAGTGGAAGTTACAATTGAAGGCGGGTTCTCAACAACTAAAACTTTGGGAGGAAGCTCAGTTTCTGACATGAATTTATCAAAATCTTCTAACATAGAAAAGGAAACTTCAAATTTTTTTGGAAGGAATACATTCTCAATATTATCTTGTGGGGTATCTAAAGCTGACTCATTGGTTGTTGAGGAAGGAATGATATGAATCACTACACCTGGATCATTAGATTCATAGGAAATGGTAGAACCAAAAGGAATAGGATTAGAAACTAAAACTAGAGCAGAAGTTGTACTTGGAGTATCATCAGATGTAGGAGGGATGTTTTTTTTGTAACCCCTCCTCATCATACTCTTCTTATTGTATTTGTTAGAGTTATCTTTTATTATCTAATAATTACTTATTTAATTATTAGTCTATTATACTCTATGCTTAAGCTAAACTTAGGAATTTTATAATTCTTTAGGATTTTCACCTTTAAGGTTTCGAGTATCCTCTTATAAGGATTCTCTCTTTGTAATTTCATAACAACTGTAATTATTGAATTGCATTCTTATTGCACAATCAATATGACTCCTCTTTCCTAGATCTTTGAATTCTGGCCTCCATAGCTTTTTTGCTTCTTTCCTTCTGTGACAGGTTTGCATGCAAGTGATCTTTGGGAGTTGTAGAGTTGTTTTTTCCTCGACTCCAATAGTATCTCTTCCTCAATCAATTATTCTTCAACCTTTATCTCTATTTTAGTATCATGAGTTGAAGATTCTCCTTGACTCTTATCCTTATTCTTTCCAATAGTGAATTTGAATTTACGAGCCTTTAGGGCTACTGAATCTGCATGTTTTTAGTTCTTAATTCTAAAGTTTTTCCTACCAGCCCTGCAGTGTCATCCTTTGATCTAGTTTGGAAAGGTTTTAACTGAATCCCTTTCCATGTCAACCAAACACTGGTATAGATGAGAATATTTTTGAATCTGACCCTTATTGAAGTGTTTTCCTTCTAGGACCATTGAATGAGAGGTAAAGGTGAACCAACAATCTTATTATTTTCATACACCGGATCTAGAATATTTCCATCATCTTCTAGGTCCTCAAGGATGTCGGCAAGATTTAGGTTTTCAATTTTCTCCATAGTAAGGTGACAATAGCTAGACTTTTGATATATTCTTCTATTCTACAATCAATTCGAATATCCTCTACTAAGTGAACATGAGTATAACTCTTCTTTAGCTTGTTCTTTATACCTCGATAGTCAAAGTGTTTTGTAGCTTTGAAGAATCTCATTGTTACCCTTCTCATTTCCTCATCCATGGCTCTAGCTTTGTATATGGTATTAATACAATATCTTTCAATGGTAAGGAAGAACTTGAACCTAGTCTTGTGTGAACCTCACTGGCATTCATGCACTGCAACCATCTGATGAGCCAACGACATGAGCATAATTTTATCTGATGGGTACCTACGAAACATGAAGGGTTCATCACCATAGAATCCTAATCTAAGAGAGGTGGAAGTGGAAAATTTTAGGAACATACACCCATAGTGGCTCACCACATTCTAAGCTTCATTTGATACCCTCTTCTTTTGAAGTTCTTTATCAAACATTCACATGTAGTGATAGAAGAAAGTATCATTCACTCTCTTGAAATGATGTAAAATGTTCCTTAGAGTCAGTTGAGAGTAGTATTGGTATACAATGATTTGACTCATATCTCCTATGGTCCACAATCTTAGAAAATACCTCATTGAGGCTGCTACATATACAAAGTATGAAGTCATATAAAACTTCTGAGTAGTAGGGTCCTTGGTAAGTTGCTCACACAAAGCATCACTTATATGTTTACCCTAATATATCTTTTTCTTATTTTGTTGGATGATATGGATGTATTGATACATCCATTCATGATAAGTATCATAAATAGGAAGTCCCTTTACTCTACTAAGGAGAGTAATCAAATCATTTACTTCTTTAATGAAGTCACTCTGATAAATAGTCTTAGGCCATCTTGCAATAGTAGGCCTTGGAGTCTTTAACCAATTATCATTAATATTTCTCCTGTATATATCATAATTATTGTCATAGTATGCTTGTGCTAACTACATGTCGATATTGGCATACTAATCAATGTTTGGACACTTAAAGATAGTGTCAAAGAAATCCTCATCGAGCTTAATGATAATTTTCTTCCCCTCTACATCTTTAACCAACCTTCTTACTGGATCATACTTGTTAGCTAATCCTAACACAAACTTAGGATTTTGTGCTAACATTGGGAAAGCAAAAACCAAATGAATACCACTATTAATGGTTGCCTCCATTTTGTAGTACTGAAGTGGCTCTTTGACTCTCTTCAAGAATTATTCAAGATCTACGTGTCCTATCTTTGTATCCCTAATATTGTTGATATGAGAGAACACAGATGAAGACGGGAAGACTAGATGACAGTCTTTCTTTTTGAGCTTCATAGTTTTTTTGCTTAGTGATGTCTCTGTCATGTGATTATGATTACAATTGCATCATTTGAAAAACATCATCACCATGTTCAACTCATCAAAATAACCTTATTAGGGTGTCAAAAACCCTAATTTATTGATAGAACCAAAATGTCTTTGAGAGTGAATGGGGTTTATACCCCCGATTTACATGTTTGTGCATTTGGTGCAAATTGGGTTTACAAACCCAATTTATACCTAACATTGGTGTGGCTCAAAATAGATGCATTTCGAACTTATAAGTGCAATTTGCATTGGAAAGACTAGAAAAATATAATGGTGTAAATTATGTTTGTAAACCTAATTTGCACTTTGGGAGGCCAAACAAAGGAAAGTGGTGGCAATCAGGTTTACAAATCCAATTTGCACTACTCAAAAATCAAAGGAGGGAAAAAGAAATGTTTAGTGCATGTTGAAGTTATAACCCCGCCATATGCCAAAGGGAAGAACCATGGTGTAGATTGTGGTTATGGTCTCGACATACACCAGCACAAAACAAACCTGACAAAGGGTATTTCAAAAACAATGTATGTCAAGATTAAGGTCTGCCATACATCATCACGATTTGAAATATGGTGTATGTCAAGTTGTAATCTTTGGTGTACACCAAAAACTAAGGTTATAAAAATAATGTAAGTCTCAAGAAAAACCCAAAAGGGGAAAATGGCTTCGACCCTATATAGTCACTCCAAAATCCATAAAAACCCTTGAGAATAAACAAACTATTGAGGGTGAAAAAAAGATTCTAAAAGATCATAAAAGATAATAAAAGAAGAATAAATCCTAAATGAATTCACCACGGGGAAGGAGAATTCACTAAGCTCAATTTTCACTTGGGGAGACTTTACTTTAAAAAGAGGGGGATGAATCTACTAGATCCAATCCTAAATAACACAAGGACTGAATACTAAGCAGATTGGTTATGTTTGGAATGTGATTGACCCTCTTTTGTAAGTTGACTAGTTGAATTAAGACTAAGTACTAGAAATGAAGACAAATATGAGAAAACAACGAGATACAGATTTGGGATTTTGTCGTGCACCTTGATCTGATATTTTTGAGATGATTAGGAGCTCCTCTATGAAATCTTCCAAAAGTTGAAGAGACCGTGTGTCCAGACCAAGTCACCCTCCTATCAGTCCTCTGAACTTTCCGTGTGTCAAAAAGGGTTTTTTTGTCTCTGCAAATAAAGCTTAACTCTAGAAGAATAGTTGTGCACCTGCTTCCAACACATAGAAGGAGATGGGAATGTGTTGGGAATAGGGGTTTGCCTTTAGGTCAAACCCTAATTTTGGAATTAACCAAGTGGTTGAAATAATGTAATTGACATGACTGAAAGTAGAAATCCTCCTTTTTGAGGGGATGTTGAATTGACTAAAAATGAAATACTTATACCTCCTTGTGAAGTTTTGCTTGCCTCCACAATAAATTATGATTTCATGAATTAGAATGATGATCTCCTCTTTAATGCTTGAAATCTTGACTCTATTGTTGCTCCAAAGATTGAAGGAAGACTGAAAATTCTCAATTTCTCTTGAATTCTTGAATGCTTGAATGTTTGATCTCTTGTGTGTGCATGATATATGGATGGATGCATGTTAAAATGAGAGGGGAAATCCCTCTCATATACTTGCCCATAAGAATAATTGATTAATTTTTTGACATGAGCTGACATAGAGGGGATTTTCTTGCTTCAAATTTAAGATAGGTCCCCATTAAGGGGAACCAGGGTGCCACGTCCTGGTCTTGCCCTAATTTGGGGCATGATCAAGGTGCAAGCAAATTGCATCATTGAGTTGATTGGTTTTTTTGACATGTGCAAACTTAATCGGGTCTTTGATCAGGTTGAGGGGCACAAACATTAAGGCAAAGACCCAAATGCAATCAAAAATTGCAAGGGGTGCAATTTTAGGACATTATATTTAGTCCCCACTTTAGCGGCAGTATGAGGTTATGCATATACTCATGGTAAAGTACAAGGAATTCAAATAGGAGGACACAAGCATTAGACATGGTGAACAACCCTCTATCTAATGAGGATAGAAATAAACTTGTGTAGGCGCTTAACAAAATATTTAGAACAAAGGAAAGGGTAAATTTCATAAGGGGAGTAAATCTAGATGACTATCAAATGATGGTCAATCAGACTAAAGATGTAGAAATTGCAGCTACAAAATAATTGAAGAGGACTTTTTCTTCTCCTTCGAAGAAGACAAACACTAGAACTGGTCTGGAAGGGAGTTCACATGGTGTAAGCAACAATGGAGCTGGTCTAAAAAATAAAACAAAAGAATAGATAATTGCAGATGTAGATCTGGGAACAAGTCCAAGTGACCAAATGAATATAGATGAGAATGTAGATAATGTTGTAGAAGAGAAGGAGAAGACTGAGGAGAAGGAGTAGACATATGAAAAGGAGAAGGTAGAAAAGGAGGAGGAGAATTTGGAGAATGATAAGAATAAGGAGAAGGGAACAAAGGAAGAGAGAATAAGTATGTTTGGTGGAGAATCTTCAGACCCTCCAAAGATTCTATATTAGAATCATTACAATTGCAGATGAAGTTTGCATTGGTAGTTACTGCTGAATTACTTTAGGTATCTATGTCATAAGGCCAAATGGAACTTAGTTGATTATCACCCCTTCACATGTTACATCTATGTGGCATTCCCCAACACACAACGTGAAATAAGTTTATCATATCTTAGGTGGAGTGAACATAATTAGTTAGTGATACAATGAAGTTTCTTCATGAGAAACTTCTAAAGGTTGTACTAGATGAATCTCTGAGTGATGGAGAGCATCTGCAAGTGTTACTTAAGGGTTTAAAAGATCATGCTTCTAACTTAGAAGCAAAATTTTTGAAGGATGTAGAGAAGAGAGTAGAGGAGAATAGGGTAAAGGAGTTAGTAGATAGGTGTGTAGATGTACACACCCAACTAAAGGATAGTATACATGTGTTTGAAATGGTCGTGGATGATGTAGTGATCATTTATCAGTTTTTTCCATCAGTGGTTAGAATTCACTAAAGAGATTAAAGATCAAATGGATATTGTCGAAGAAAAAATTGTATAGCTTTCTAGTTCAATATATTTGAAGAAGGATGCAAAGCTCAGCTGGAGAATTCATATCTACTTAATAATCAAAGGGATGAGAAAAATAAATTATTTGATTTTGAGAGATGTTGATGATATAAAGCTCACCAATATGGTGAAGTTACTTGAAGACTCTCATAAATTAGAAAGGTCAATAATGTTCTTGATTAGTTTCAAAGAGGTAGAGGATCTTATATTGAAGATTGAGTGTCAATGCTTGTTGTTGGCCTCTAAGGTAGATGAATGAGAGACTACTTGGATGCAACTCAAGATTATTCATAAAGGCATCATGCCTCCAACTCTACAAGGTGCTTGAAATATTGTCAATAGGACATTTTTTTCTTGTATATATACGGTTAAGTAGATGGTATCCAGAGTATAGTTTTGACTTTTAATTACATTTCATTTTTGAGGAGTTATGTAGATAGGGGAGTAATGTTGTAGATTGAGTTTATGTTGGGGGGACACCCTTTGTCTTTGATGTTAAAGGGGGAGAGAATTCATTGTGGAGTGAGTTCATAGTTGGTACAAGTATTCATATCAATAACAAAGGGGTAGATTATTGCAAATATGAGTTTGTGTTATGACTGGTTTCAATCTTGTTGATCTGCATATGTAACTTGTTGATATCTTTGGTTTGGATGTGGTCTGGAGTAGTGCAACAAAAATGGATTAGTTCAGTGGTCATGCAGATGGTCAGAGAGTGATAGTAGTCACTTCAAATCATATATCAAATTGTAGTATATCTTTTTCAGAGATTTGGATGATCTTAGTGGTTGGTTAAGTGTGATTGTTTCGGTGAACAGTCGATTAGATTTTGTTTAGTTTTTGGTCTACATTCTAGTGTATATGTTTCATCAGTTCTTGTAGTTGGACAATGATGTTGGTGAATGAAAAAGCATGATATATTCCAAATTTCATATTCTCATTTGGTCTACAGTTGGGGCTTTGTCGATCTGAGTTCAGTAACAGAGTGGCAATGTATAGGAATTTTTGCATTCCTCTACCTTCAGGTATTTTGGTGATGTGATTTGATGATTTGGATTTCTTGATATTAGGCGATGCTATGTTGAGTGTCTGCAAGTTTTTTTGGTGGCTTTCATTGCAATTTAAGTAATTTGAGTTGGCGTGTCTTAATTATTTTAACATTTTGAGTCTACCTATGATGTTATGGTCCATGGAGTAACGTGCAAAATTATAGGAGTCATTTTGGAATGATTGGGAAGTTGTGTTGACATGGTGTGATGCCTCACACATTTCACTTTTCCTTCCACATTACCTTGAAGATTATTTTTGGGCTAATAGTTTTGATCCTATACATTACATCTAATTAAGGTGACCTAATTAGTGATTATTTTGGTTGTAAATAGTATAAAAAGGGATAAAATGAGATGGATGATGTGTGGTGTGTTGTGTGCAAAGGTTTGCAAGTATAGTAGAGAAATAATGAAGGGAATTTAAGATGTGTTTTAACAATGAATTGTAATCAGCATATTAGTGGATGCAGTTTCCTGTAGTTGAATCAAATTTATGTTTCTCTTTCAAATATAATGTATCTTTTCTTGAAGAAGTGATCTTTAGCATCTACAAGTATTTTTTGTATCTTGCCTTAAGGTTGTGTGTCTTGGTCTTGGAACGCCACATTAGGGCTAGTGAGCTCCTTGGCCTTGAGCCTAAAATATTGTAATTTGTTTTAATATAGTGAGATAGTTCTCACTGTGGGTTTTTCCTCATTGGGTTTTCCACATAAAATATTGATGTTCATGTGTGATTGCTATTTTTTTTCAGTTCTTTACTTTTGTAAATTTGGTAAATAATATAAATGATAATTGAGTGGTTCAAGTTGATTTATTTTAATATATGTCGATTCACCCCTCCTCTTAGCATCCATAAGTGTTCAACAAGATTAACTGCTAGAAAAAATATTTATAGAGAGAATTTTTGGTCGAGCAAGGACATAGATTCTCATAAAATAAGGACCATTCTTTGAAGGGACAAAGTATACCTTTTGGATCATAAGGACAAAGACCTACTTGAATGCCCTAGGATATCATTTTTGGCAATTAGTGGTAAACGGATACACACACCCGCCAACTCCCCCAATGGATCCAATTAGGAAAAAGGAAATTGAGAACAATCCAAAAGTCGAGCATGTGATTTTGTGTGGATTATCAAAATCTAAGCTCTTAAAGTTATGCATTGAAAATAAGCTAAGGACATGTGGGATAAGTTTAAGAACATCTATGAAGGATATGCTAGATGAAGAAAGCCAAGCTTCAAAAGCATGAAAAAATAATTTGAAAGCTTGAAGATGTAAGAAGATAACATAACTTTCAATTCGCTTCACATTAATGAGATTGTGAAAACAATTAAAGGGCTTGGTGAAGATGTTGACGAGGTCATATTTGTTCAAAAGGTACCAACATCTTCTCCTTAAGATTTGGTTCCAAAGTTTTGGCAATTAAACAAATGAAAGATATGATACATTGACAAAAAAAAAGTTGCATGGGACCTCATTGTCTATGAAATAAGGATTGAAGATAAACCATCACAAAATCAGGCATCCTTTAAAGTATCAAGAAAGGTAAAGAAAAAAGTGCATGAACCAAGAGATATTTCCTGCAATTACACAAATGAATAAGATCTTTTTGTGAGAAAGCTAAATAAACGATCTAGGAAATATCAAGGTAAGTTACCATTTAAATGCTTTAATTGTGGTAAAATTGGACACTTTTCTTCTAAATTTATATAGGATAAAAATGAAAAAAGTAAGGATGAAGAGGACCAATATGTGAAGAAAGGATAGAGAACCATCAAAAGAAGAGCCACAATTACGGTCAATATAAAAATAACTCTCAAAAATATAAGAAGAGTTTCAATTCAAAGAATAATGATAGCTCATTGGAAGAAATCAATGAATGAAGTTAAATAAGTGATGAGTAATATATACTCTTCATGGTAATGGAAGTAGAAAATCACAAAAATGAAGGGGAAGGAGAAAATGAGGTATATAATGAAGAAGAGGAAGGAGATCTCAAGGAATAACTCTGCTTATAATGAAAATGCAAAGCTCAAGAAAATAATTTCAAAACAAATGCTACAAGTTCAAGAAGTATGTGAAGCCTAAGAAAAAATGGATAAAATGATTGAAGATTTTTTTTATTTTTTTTCAATAAAAGTGGACAAGCCACTAAACTTTTTTATTATATTTAATAATTTTTACAACGGGTTCAAAAGGCATACTAGCAGGAAAGAACCCGCAAGAAAACCTTCGGTTATCACCTTAAATATAAATCAAACTATACTACCCTTACAAAATAGTTGTTACATATCCAATTGATCATTAAACCCGCCCAAACCCATTCAATTGTAATATACAATGAGGTCCCATAGGACATTTCTAGATACAAAGTTCATCATCTGGTTATACCCACGAAAATGTAGGCTCAAGTGGTTACAAAATGAAGAGCTGGATATCAACAAATATCTCCTCGAGAAAAAGATGCAAAGACACCAAGAAGTCGATATGCTTTTACCAAATGCGGAGCAAAAATTCTTCAACCCAGCTTGTCAAAACTGAATTATACCAAAATTGTCCATATCTGCATCAAAAAACATACCATAACTCTAAGATATCATAGAAAAGTAATCAGACATGTAAAAACCAAGTGCTAGTGCCTTCAATGGGGGGATTATTAGCTGCATCCGAAGGAGGAACAACCCTTAGAGGGAATTACAGTCATGCACAAGCAGAGAACAAAAAGCTCAAAGAAAGTAACGAATGCAAAGCCTCAAAAAAAACCCAAGCTTTGTCCACAAACTGAGCAGGAACCCAATTCAGAAGAAATTTCATACATGTCCGGGTATCATCCATGGTATCACATATCAGCCCCATTCTTAATTCAAAAAATAATTGACCATACCATCGATTACCCAAAAGCTCATGATGAGGAAGAAAACCACCGTAATAGAGAGACCCCACATCAAAATGATAATTATCCAAAGCAAAAAAACCATATCCGTATTACACAATGTTGGAAATATGAACGTGGAAACTAGGAGACAAACCAATTCAACATCAAGTAAAACATCATAACAAATTGTAACAATTGAGACAAAATATCAGAATAAGAAATATTAAGAAAAATTTCCAAACAATGATTCCCCAAAAGATTGCGGATTTCAAAATCCACCTCAGGAGAAAACAGGTTAAAAACCTTACCGAGCTTTTCATAATTATCCTCATTTTCATCCCCTGGAACTCCAGATTCAAGCACCACTCTATATATTATAGAAAACAAGAGACTCGACATTTGTAGAAACAAACACACCAAAAACCCACAGAACATGTGAAACAAAATGCATCCTACCACAAAATAAATAATCAAAGTGAAACGCACAGAAAGAAGTAATAAATGGCTGCCATCAACTTACCGCCATGTCAACGGCAAAAAATCTGATAAAATATTGTTGGCATATGTGCAGAGTATGATGACATGATGATATTGTATGTTGTCATTGATGTCAATATGCTGAAGAGTGAACCGGTATATTGAAATAAGCAAATGGCAAGAGAATCGGTATGATGTTGTGAACTGGTATATGTGAAAAAGTGAAGCGGTATGTTTGTCCAAGTGAACCGGTATGTTGGAATGTGAACCAGTATATGGAATGTTTTGTATCAAGGTTTCATATGGTATGACTATCGATTGGTAGTCTTAGCTTCAGGGTTTCTGGTTGAAGTATTCCAAGCTTGTGTGATTCAACCGATGACATCGTGTGATGAGTTAGCATTGTAATGAAGAACAGATTGTGTTGCCACGTCAACCTTGTGCATGTGAAGGATCTTGCATGAAGGAGACTGATCCTATCTACCTCGGGAATGTGTGAAGTCTCTGTAAACGGTGGAGAACGCATGATGGGTTATCAGCCTCCTAGAAGCGGTGAAGAACGAACGTTGGAGAACATCTTGAGATTTGTTCAAGACTGTTGTAATCAATGCAATATGTTCAACGGTTAAGATTGAACCGACTACATTGCTCAACCTAAATGTTTAGGGTTTAGGTTTTATGCTATCGACCTATCTTTTCTATAAGGTCGATGTTGTTTTTTGTGTTGAGGTTGTTGGCAAATGTTGGGTGTGTATCTAAGTGCAGAGATACGTGATTCTTGCCAGACCAGATAAGAGAATAGATACCTGCAGAGTGTGATTGCAGAAGGAAGGAATAAAGTGGATCTACATTGGCATTGTAATACCTGTTGACCTCTAACCACTTCAACAGTTGGAAAATCCCTTAACGGGGTAGCTTTAACCGGCTTGCTGTAAATCCTTTAATAGGGTGACTCAAAATCATCGAGTTCTTAAAATCCTCTAACAAGGCAACCTTTAACAGGGTTTAACCCTTAACCGGGTATTTTAGCCATCCCTTAACTGGGTGATCCCTAGCAGGATCGGTTCCTAACAGAACCTATTGTAAAGTCTTTAACCGAACTAGGCTCCTAACAGAGTGGACTTCAAAAGGGTTCAAAGAACAGCTTGTGGGTATTCATCCCCACCGTGGTTTTTCCCAATTGGGTTTCCACGTGAAAAATATGTGTGTTATGTGTGATTCTTTTCATGTGATGCTTTGTTATTCTCTGTCAAGTGGTAAAGCATGTTGAACCAGTAAGTCTTTGCATTTCTGTTGATGTATTACTAGTGTATGCATATGGGTGAAATGGAAATAAGATGTTGGATTGTGTGGAAAGCTAAGAGTTACCGGTTTATGTCTTTCACATTCTTACTACGTTTAAGCGATAGTAATCTGGTTTAGACCGTCGTTATTGCTTGTCAGTCAAGTGTAGTGTTTTTAGTCAAACTGGTTCAAGGAAAAGTGTTTTTGTCAGTATTGATTCACCCTCCCCTCTTAGTACTGGTTTGGTACTAACTGTATATGGTGAAAATGGATAACAATAAACAACAATATTGAAAGGCTAAATGAACTCAACCACAAAACCCTAGCCTAACAATCAACAAAGATCCACCATAACATATGAAGATTACCTAAGACAATACAAATCAAATGAAATCACAAAGATTATACCATCACATGTCCAATAGGGTTTTGATCTCCATTCTTCCTATCTCCATTGATCTTGCTTGATATATTTGCTCTCAGATTTTTATATGCACAAGAGCTCAACAAAGAACGGAATGTGGTTGCAAGTAGGATCGTAGTGTAGCCAAGTACTCCAAAATCAGTCATTAGGATGTGTCATTAGGGTTTGACAATGAAGAAAGCATCTTCTTAAATAGAAGACACAATATGAAATGGAAGGATAAGATTGAGAGGTGTAAAAAGGAGGTCGGCTAGGATTAGAGGGTAGGTATAAGAAATACCAAAATAATGAAAGAGGTATGTAGTGTAGGAATTAAGAGATGAATGACATGTGTCATGTGTAGAAAAAGATAATGAATTAATTAAATAAATAAAGATTTATTTAATTAATAGAAGAATAAGACAATTAAATAAATAAAAGTATTTATTTAATTTAGGAAAAGGATAATTTAAATAAATAACTGTATTTATTTAAATGAGAAATAAGGCTAGAAGAGGATAAATGAATTAATTAAATAAATAAAGATTTATTTAATTAATAGAAGAATTAGGCTTAGATAATTAAATAAATAAAATATTTATTTAATTAGACTC
The DNA here is from genome assembly GCF_030272615.1 of Cryptomeria japonica. Taxonomy (NCBI): domain Eukaryota; kingdom Viridiplantae; phylum Streptophyta; class Pinopsida; order Cupressales; family Cupressaceae; genus Cryptomeria; species Cryptomeria japonica. The sequence continues at coordinate 342,840,965 of NC_081406.1, forward strand.
GACAATTTTAGGTGTCTACATTTTGCCCCTCTTTGAGACAATGCGGCTTGTCGCGTTGTTTCAAAGAAGATAAGATGAACTGATACAGAGTTGCCCCAGAATGGGAATGATATGCCCCCTCGAGAGATTGGAGGAAAATGTCTGAAAAGATTGCAAACAATCTCTCGATAAGAAAGAAAGGCTAGAATGGACTGACTAGATAAAGTGACAAAGTCACAGGAAGAAGAATACTGACTCGGGAAATGAGGACGAGGGCTAGGGTAAGCTATAAGATAGACCACGGGCAAAAGACATCCTCATTGTCATCCACACCCTTAGAAGATCGTAGTGCAGAGCGAGAAAAGAGCAGCAGCAGTTAGCAGCGATGGCTTTCATTCATAGATTTGACCGTGTTCGCCGATTCCAGCGACCAGCCGATGCAGGAGAGCCGGTAAGTACCCGAAAACCTCCTCGTACTTTCACGCATTTCAAGTTTTGTCATAAATGCTCAGTAGGTAGCAATAAATGTGCTAGGAATAGGGTAGTTGAAATATGCAAAAAACGCGCAACCGCGTCTGTGTCAGTGCCAGGCGCGTCTGTGTCGGACAGGCGCGTCTGTGTCAGGTCCAGGCGCGTCTATGCCTGGAACCGTGTTTGTGCTGAATACGGATGCGTTTGTGAAATGTAGAAGCGTCTGTGCCCTGTAGGGGCGTTTATGTCATGCAGGGACGTCTGTGTTCCCTGGTCGCGTTTGTGCATGGTATAGGCACGTTTGTGTTCAGGAAACGCGTCTGTGTTGCAGAAGCACGTTTATGCAGTCTATAAGCGCGTTTAGGAGTTAAAAGTGTGTTTGTATGTCAAAATGCATGGTTTTAGTCTTCTAGGTCAAATCAGCAGTTCTGTGATGAACATACGGTGTCGATTGGATAAGCTGCTGAGAGGATACACTCAAGCAGGTCCTCTAGGAAGACTAGGATAGATCAAGGCACTTTGTGATGAACAGGGAGCACCAAGATAGGCAGCACTTTGTGATGAACAGGGAGTGCGAATGTGAGTGACACTTTGTGATGAACAGGGAATGTCACACACGTAGTACTTTGTGATGAACAGGGAGCACTACTAGGATAGATAGCAACACTTTGTGATGAACAGTGAGTGTCACTAGGATAGATAACCAAATGCATTTAGATAGCTAGTAGCATTTTGTGATAAACAGTGAATGCCACGATAACTGACAAGATTGATTGTGTGACTGCAGGAGTACTTGCCGATGTTGGAGTCACGGGAGAGATTCCCATCGACTCAGAGGTTGCGACCAGAGTTGTCAATCCAGGATAGGATTTCCATTGAGGAGATGGGTCTTACACATGTGCTATTTGTGCCTGAGTTTCGGGCAAACATGGGTTTGCTGACTGCGTTGGCTGAGAGATGGCACTCTGAGATGTGCACGTTTCATCTGCCGATGGGTGAGATGACAGTGACACTGGAGGATGTTTATAGTATTTTGCATATTCCGATCGATGGAGAGTTGATTCCATACGATCGAGATGGTGACAGGGAGGCACTGAGACGGGTATTCCAGGATCCCGAGTTGGAGATGCGAGCAGGTCACGTAGCCTAGGATACCATGACCGCCACAGGTTTAGCTTTGCTAGCTGTTATTGGGGGAGCCATCAGTGGTTACTTGTGTCCAGACAGAGCCACACGGGGATTGGCAGTTGGCTGGGGAGGGGCATTGGAGACGCTGATGATAGAGCACACCAGATATGCATGGGGGCCATGTGTCTTGGCACATTTGTACTATGAGCTGCATCAGTTTGTGTATCACGGATCAGTGGGCTTGGGCTGCAGAGTGACTCTCCTTCAGGTGTGGGCATATGAGCACCTTCCCATCACATGGCTGATCCACTTCAGGGGCAGAGGGCATGGATGGAGTTTCGTGCATTTGTACGATATGATTACATCATAGCCTCGGATTGGTCGACTAGAGCATTGGAGGCGTGTCATAGATGACATTGACATGGTTATCTGGAGGCCGTACCTGGGGTGCGAGGAGTGGGATGACGATGCCTTGGAGCTACCCTATGCATTCAGGAGTAGGTATCTGATTGGGCGGACGCCCTATATTCTGGAGAGGCAGCTTGTTGACAGGGTATGCAGACAGTTCGACAGGATTCAGCGGATGCCGTGAGGCTCGGGCATGTATGCCCGTACAATCAGAGATCAGGTATAGTTCGGGCCGCTATTATCATATGATCAGGCCGTGACACAGCTGGCAGAGATGATGCCATTACCATGGGACATGTGGCCGGAGGTAGAGGATGCAGGGATGGACGCAGAGTACTCTGCGTATTGGGCAGAGCATCCCTTTCCGAGATTGACAGATCCAGGAGCACTGCTGGAGGGAGAGGTGGGAAGGGATGATGATGATGATGGTGGAGGAGATGGAGGCAGGGGTCGACGGAGGCGGAGGGGAGTGGTGGGAGAGAGGCGAGTAGCACCTCGAAGGGAGGGAGGACAGGAGAGAGCAGCTCAGGTGGTGAGAGGTCGAGGTGGATTGCCCCTACATGTACCAGCAGCACAGGGTCCTAGAGCATAGGGACCTAGACAGGTGCAGGGACAGGGACAGGCACAGGGACAGGTACCTATTCAGGCACCGAGATAGGTGCAGGTGGAGGCACAGGTACAGGCACCTACAGAGGAGGAGCCACAGGCAGAGGCTGAGGGCGGAGATCCTGAGGAGGATGAGCTATTAGAGCTGTGAGAGATCTGCCAGGGCCAGGCAGATGAGATTGAGGATTTGGTGCGGGAGAGGGATCGCCTCAGGATCAGGCTCAGGGACACAGAGCGGGAGAGGGACTAGGCCATCCAGAGATATATTGAGGCCGAGACAGCTCTGAGGGCAGGGAGGCGGGCAGCAGAGGATACAGGGGCAGGTTACGCATATGTGCTGCAAGCCGGGGAGGAGATCGCCTACTGGAGGGATCTGTACTATGGTGTCGTGCCAGCGGATCAGCGGGCGAGGAGCTTCCATAGATCGTCGCGCACAGCGACGGCTACGGGAGGGAGTCGCAGGAGCCAGGCATCCAGCAGTGGGGTCATGGGTCCTCCACCACCACCAGAGAGACAGGGGGATCCTGGAGCAGGTCCATCTATAGCTCAGACTCCGTCGAGGCCAGGCAGCTCCGAGGGAGGGAGTTCATCATAGCCATAGAGGGCTCCCCTTTGTATCAGTATATGTACCATTTTTTTATTGTAGACACCTGCGGGTGATTTTGTAGCCATATGATTCTTTTGACATCATTGTATCATGACACTTTTGATTATATATGAGAGATGATCCATTTTTTTGCGGCAGCTATATGCATGTGTACCTTATGTGATGAAATGTTTCTTATGTGATGCATGTTTTATGATATGGATGCTTATATGATGCAATGCAATATATTTTTTTGTTCTTTTATGTTGTATATGTGATGCATGATGCAAATGTGAATGTATGTAATGCAAATGAATATGATAATGCAAATGATTATTTACATAATGAGAATGTGGGATGTGTTAACATGTGTTGTATGCAGGATGTGATGCAATTGTGATATCTATATGGATGTATGAAATGCTTATATGTGATAATGCAGGTGCAACTATATGAAATGCAAATATTTTTGGTGTGTCATTATACTCAGTCATGTGATAGCAGGCTACGCGGACTCGAGAAGGACAATGGAAGTCAATCAAGAGAGGGGGATGGAAGACAGAAGATATGAAAGTGAAAGAGCTTCTTGTGCGTTATCATCATTGAGCTTATTATGGCAAGTAGGTTATGACAATCGAGGCATATGTTCAGCCCAGAAAGTCATTGTACCTGTTTGCATGGAGATAAGACAGTCACAAACAAGGAATGCCCTAGTTCATACTAGACTCACAGTGTCCTCATATCCTTGGACAAGTCATAGCATTACTAAGAGACAATCCACAGACAGCAAATGCAAATAGGTGACGATACCCCATCCTCGCCTTTCTAGTCAAAGACATCCTGGAGATAGAATCTCTAGTCAAAGACATCCTGGAAAAGCTAAAAGACATGTCACCAAAAAGATAAAATCAAAAGAAAACCAAGACTCGACACCAACATCCACTGTAGTCCTCAAGTTTAGTGTCTCTTGTCACTTGTTTAAGTCTTATTTGATTGTGGTCACAATGTTCACTTTCACAAAAAGGAGAGATAGCACTGAACCATATGTTGTCTGAGTCTGTTGAAAGATTTGATTTTGTTGAAGCTCATTGTTGCTGCTGTGTCTCATTTGAAACTGACTGAGTCCATGAAACTGATACTTTATTGTGGAGAAGATGAAACTTTATTGCGGATCTGTGATGCAAATGTTGCTTTATTGCGGATTGTGTGCGGATAGACTGAAGAAAGCTGGAAAAAACTGTACTCCTCAAAACATGTGATGTTCTCAGTTCCACACCCATCACTAGACGTAGGATTTTGCCTTAGCCACAGATAGGATCGGATTTATTATGGATGGAAAGGGAGTGAAAAGGGAGGGTTATGGATGGCTAACCAATCTTAGGTAGATCAATAACAAGCCATGATGGGAATGGGTAAGTTTATTGTGAACGAATAGGTTGTGAGTGTGTGCGAAGTGAAAGATGAAAGAGAATCCTGAAGGAGAGAGGAGCAAAGTCTCTACGCATGGCGCTGGTGACCCAGTTTTCACCATAGTACTTGCCCAGGGCGCCACCGAAGTGGTTTTCACCATTGGACGAAATTATTTCTCTTTACTTTTTTCGATTTTTCAATTTTTTTGTTGTCACAAGGCGCCTGTTTGCCAGGTTTTCACCAAGTGACGATTTTTTATTTTTTTTTTGTATTTTTGAATTTTTTGGATTTTTTTGTGTTTTTGAATTAGGATATTCCAAAGAGCTTATGTGTAGAACCTGCGAAGGTGCATGCTATTGATAGGATCCTCTAAGGGTTCACCTTCTGTAGTTGAGAGCTGATATGCCCCAGATCCATATACCACTGTAATGATGTAAGGACCAAGCCAATTTGGTTCGAACTTGCCCTTCTTATCTCTGTCTTGCTGATTCTTGGGGTTCTCTCTGAGTACTAAGTCACCTACCTCAAATGTGCGAGGCTTAACTTTGTGATTGTAACTGCGACTCATTCGTTGTTGGTAAGCCTTGAGATGATTAAAAGCAGTGTGCCTTCGTTCCTCCAGCAGTTCTAGTTCTTGTAAGCGAGAGACCCTGTAGTCTTCATCATTGATTATGTTTCTCAAGGAGACCCGTAAAGAAGGTAGCTCGACCTCAATAGGCAAGATGGCTTCAGAGCCGTAGACAAGTGAGTAGGGTGTAGCTCCTGTAGGTGTGCAGACACTTGTGCAATAGGCCCAAAGTGCGGGATTGAGTTGGACATGCCAGTTACGGCCAGCGTCGTCGACTGTCTTTTTAAGGATTTTGAGAATTGTTTTATTAGACGCCTCAGCTTGGCCATTACCTTGGGGGTAATATGGTGTGGAGAAACGATGGGAGATATGGAAGCACTCACAGAGTTCACGAACATCCTGATTTTTGAAGGGACGCCTGTTATCAGTAATAATGGAAGTAGGAATCCCGTATCGGCAAATGATGTAGTTCAAAATGAAGGTAGCAATTTGTTTCCCAGTAACTTGTGTGAGAGGCACGACTTCAATCCACTTTGTGAAATACTCTGTGGCTGTGATAATGAATTTATGACCATTAGAAGAAGGAGGGTGAATCTTGCCTATGAGATCGAGTCCCCACTGACAAAAGGGCCAAGGAGATGCAAGTGGTTGTAGTTCCTGTGCTGGTGCATGTATGAGGTCTCCATGAATTTGACACTGCTTACACTTCTTGACAAACTGATATGCATCTTTTTCCATAGTAGGCCAATAGTATCCAGTCCTGATGAGTTTCTTGGCCAAGGTAGGACCACTAGTATGCGGACCACATATCCCTTCATGCACTTCTCGTAACGCAATCTGAGCTTCGTCACTCTCTAAACATCTAAGAAGGGTGCCATCTAGACCTCGTCGGTATAGGATATCTACTAAAATGATGTATCGAGAGGATTGGCGAATGAAAGTGCGGCGTTGATTGTTCGATAGATCGGGAGGTAAGATATTGTCGCGAAGGTATGTGAATATGGGACCATATAACTGGGATTCAGGACCAACAACACATATCATTTCCGTAGGAGTGATCTCATATGACGGAATCAGCAGGTTGTCTACCAGGAATTCATAGCAGGTCTCATTTTGCGGTAGATCAATGAGCGAAGCAATTGTAGCCATGGCATCAGCAGCGCGATTCTGTTCCCTTGGTATCTGCTCAAACTCTATCTTTGCAAAGTGTTGTTTCAGATCATCTACCAGTTGTTTGTAAGGCATTAGCTTTTCATCTTTTGTTTGATAATCATCAGTTGCTTGACGGATGACAAGTTGAGAATCCCCAAAAACATGAAGTTCTTGGATCTTCCATTGAACTGCAATTCTTAACCCAGTTGTTAATGCCTCGTATTCCGCTATATTGTTGGTGCAAGGAAATGATAAGCGGTATGACTTTGGTATAGAATCGCCTTGGGGAGTTATAAAGAGTATACCCGCTCCTACCCCGTGCTGTGTGTATGAGCCGTCAAAATATAATTGCCATGGCTTTGTAGGTGATATTGTTAGAATGGACTCATCTGGAAATTCTGACTGTAGAGGAGTATCATCTATCATGGGAGCATCCGCCAGTTGATCTGCAATTGCTTGTCCTTTGATTGCTTTTCTGTCCACGTATTCAATGTCGAATTCACTCAAAATCATTACCCACTTGGCCAGTCGCCCAGTAAGTGTAGCTTTGTTGAGAAGATATTTTAGTGGATCAATTCTGGCAATCAACTTAGTCTTGTGAGTGAGCATATAATGTCATAATTTTTGTGAAGAAAAGACCACAGCGAGACATGAACGCTTGATTGGTGTGTAGTTTAGCTCATATCCCACCAATGTGCGACTGATATAGTAGACTGCTTTTTCCTTGCCATCAGGTATTTGCTGTGCTAGGAGTGCCCCCAGTGCTGTCGGAGTAGCTGATATGTAAAGTAGCAATGGTTGATCTGGAATTGGTGGCATCAAAACTGGCGGGTTCAAAAGATAGTCTTTGAGTGCCTGAAAGGCCTGTTGACGGTTCTCATCCCATTTGAACTTGATATTTTTGTGTAGCAGGTGCTGGAAAGGGTTACACTTATCTGCAAGTTGTGCTATGAATCTTCGTATGGATTGGAGTCTCCCTTGTAAAGATCGAAGTTGACTGATATTCTTGGGTGGCGGCATGTCCAAGATAGCCTGGACTTTTTCTGGATCAGCTTCTATTCCTCTTTTAGACACAATGAATCCTAGGAGCTTCCCGGAGGTTACTCCAAAGACACATTTCTTCGGGTTTAATCTTACCTTGTACTTTTCCAACCGATCAAAACCAACTGAAAGTATGTCCAAGTGTGTATTTCTGTCTATTGATTTAACCAAAAGGTCGTCAACATAATCTTCCACCGTTACATGCATGAGATCATGAAAGATAGTGGTCATCGCTCTTTGATAAGTGGCGCCTGCATTTTTCAGCCCAAAGGGCATGACATTCCAACAGAAGGTTCCCCATGGACAAGTGAATGATGTTTTATGTTGATCTTCAGGTGCAATCCTGATTTGATTATATCCAGAAAATCCGTCCATTAAAGATAACATTTCATGGCCTGCTGTGAGATCAACGATCAAGTCAATGTTTGGTAATGGGAAATCGTCCTTTGGACAAGCCTTGTTGATATCTCTGAAGTCTGTACATATTCGGATGCTGCGATCCGGTTTGCTGACAGGTACTAAATTGGAAATCCATTCAGGATAATCAATTGGGCGTATGAATCCGACATCCAATAATTTCTCCAGCTCTGCCTTGACTAGCAATGCCACTTGTGGATGCATTTTCCTTAATTTCTGCTTTACTGGTTTTGCCCCTGGTTTGACTGTTAAATGATGCATCACGAAATCCGGGTCTAGCCCAGGCATATCCGCGTAAGACCATGCGAAGTTGATTTGTCGTCCCTTAAAGAAGCTTATGAATTTTGCTCTCTCGGCCTCTGTCAATGATTGAGCCAAAAATATGTTGTGTGGAACCTCTGCTGTACCAATGTTTGTCTTTATAGTCTCCTCTACCAACATGGATGATTTTTCCTCGTATGATGCTGGGAGAATGTCGAGCCTTCCATCTTCGGGCGCCTCAGAGAGGTTTTCACCCTTAGATACGTCCTTTCTTTTTACTTTTTTGGATTCAGATAGCGCCACAGTGTGGTTTTCGCCATAAGACCCTTGTTTTGTTTTTATTTTCACATTTTTGCGACTAGAAGGCCCGACACCCTCACCAAAGAATGCTATGTTGTTGAGCTCTACGGCGTATCCTGCTTTGTGGTCTCCAGGGGGAAGATCATCTCGAATGCCAAGGTAGTCGATAATAGCTTCGTCATTTTGAAATGTATCAAATTGTGTTGGTCCTTCATGATCCCAATCAATGAGTTGGGGGTGAACAAGGGGAAGATCTTTAGTGCTTTCAGGGTTTGCAGGACTAATAGTGAAGATGTGGTTATATTCAGGTATGTCAAGGCAATCGTCTAGGTCATCGATGACACTCTCCTCATCAGTTTCGATCATGAGCGAATCCAAATTGTCATCACTAGTAGAGCCTTCTGGGACAGGTGTCCTCAACCTATGTGATTTTGACCTAGGACCTTGAGACGAAGCTTGTACGGGATCCTTATGGGTTGGTTCTTGACCAACTCTGAACTTTTTGTAAAATTCCTCCTCCTCTGTGGGTTCATCTGGCTCTCTGAATGTTTCAGTGAGCTCATAGTCACTGGAGGATTTGTCTGAACCCCATTCCCACTCATTGGAATCTGTGGAATAGTAATCTTCTTGTTGAACTTCGGCAACTTTAATTCGCCATACCTCTTTTGTTCTTTTATTTTGTAGTCTGGGATTTAGAAAACCAAGCCCCTTGGAGCATTCTCTTCTTGTAGTTAGCTCAGGTTGCAAAGGCTCCATGACACCTTCTTTGCGTAGTCCGAGAGGGCTTTTTCCATCATACCCAAATCTTTGCAAAATTTTGAAGCCTTTGCCATAGTTCTCACAGGGTATAATAATCTGATCATGTGTGTCCTCTTCAACATCCTTATAGAGCATTTTATATAAATTTTCTTCTTCTAGTTCACCCCATTTTTGAAAGATGGTAGGATCCCATTTGAGCATCATGATAGAGATTTGCTTGTTAGGATGTGGCCTCCCATATTCCTTGGTAGAGGTCATGACTTGTCGTAAAAACATTGTTTGATTCAAAGTGTATTCTCCCATGCCTTTGTCTTGAAACTTACCTCTAAGTTCACCTTGTTTGGATGTCGAGGGTTTTAATGACTCAGGGTCAATGTATGCCGAAGAGGGAGTAGCCTCACGGTTACTGGGAATGATAGTCTCAGTATGTGATCTCAAGTTATTACAATATATGAATGGATTTGGATCACCATTGACGGTTACCTCGACTCCATTGTGAGGAAACTTAATGCACTGATGGTATGTTGATGGGACTGCCCTCATTTCATGAATCCATGGACGTCCTAGCAATATGTTATACGTGAGATCTAGATCTAGGACTTGACAAACCACATCCTTTGTGACTGGCCCTATTCTTAGTGGTAAGGTGACCGTGCCCTTGGACGAGCGCTCTTCATCATCATAAGCCTTAATGGTGATTTGGTTTGTAGAATTCACAGCTTTGTCAGAATATCCCAATTGTCTGATGGTGCTCAATGTACAAATATTAAGACCTGCTCCTCCATCTATCAGGACTCGCTTTATTTGATGTTTATGTATGAAGGCTTCAACATGTAGAGGTGCATTATGTGGCTGACTTATGGAGGCGTCATCAGCTTCTGTAAATGTGAGGGAGTGTGGAACGGATAGGTATCCCACCATGGCTTGAAACTGGTCCACGTTCAGATCAGTAGGGACGGCAGTATCTCTCAAGATTTTGTCAAGGATAGCTTTGTGTGCAGGAGATATACGTAAGAGCTCAAGAATAGAGATGAGTGCAGGTGTCTTCCCTAGTTGTTCTACAAGGTCGTACTCAGGCTTGATTGATGAAAGATTGGTATTCTTAGTGGAGGTACCTGGCAATGTGATCTTACCTCGACGGGTTGTAACATGACATTCAGAGGTAGATTCGGACGAAGATCCCACACCTTTTAGGACAATCTTGGGTCTCTGAGAAGGATTCTCAGGATTTTTGTTTTTGATAGTAATGGTAGAGATATGATTGTCCATGGAGATGTGATTAATAGTAGAATCATAATTGTAAGATGCTCTAGTGTAATTGGCTTGATCATCTGTGACTTTGCCTTTTCCTTTGTCATGTTTTGGGAATGGTTCCTTAAACACCTCATGCTCTTGATTAGATGAATGTCCCTCAATCTCAATGTCACCTCTATCAATGAGATCTTGCACAATGTTTTTCAATCGATGGCAATTACCCGTCTTGTGACCCTTGCTCTTATGAAACTCACAATACTCATCATCATTCCACCAATTTGGTTTTACCTTTGGTTCATAAGGAGGAAAATCTGGAACTGTCATTACTTTGTTTGCCACAAGCTTTTTGAATACTGATTCAAGTGGTTCTCCCAATGGAGTGTACTTCCTTCGTGGTCTAGAAGTTGTTTGAGTGTTCACCTGATTGTTGGTAGAACTTGATCCAGAAAAGACGAACTTTGGTCTCACTGTATTGGCATCAACAACGCCATCATTAACTGTGTTCTTGTTCTTGTTCCAAAATTTTGGTTTGTCCTTTCCCTTAAAGTCCTCTTTGTTTTCTTTGAATAGTTTGATAACTCCTTGTTCAATTAAGACCTTTTCTGTTGCTAGGCCCTTTTCAATGACATCCTTGAATGTAGACAAACAAGCTTTTCTGAGATCATAGCCAATAGCCTTATTAACGTTTTGAGTGAACATTTCTACCATTTGTTTCTGTGGGATTTCGCAAGAGCATCTGCTAGCTAAATTTCTCCATCTTTGTAAAAATGTTGCGAAAGATTCTCCTTCCTTTTGTTTCGTATTGCACAAGGTAGTAACTGAGACATCTGTTTCAATGTTGTAGGAGAAATGCTGAATGAATGCCTCTGCTAAGTCGCCCCATGACTTAATACCAGGAGGTAATTGAGGTAATGTGAGAAACTAGATGAAAAATGACAAGAGTATGGAAGACCAAGAGTTGTATGGAGTGTAAATGAATCTTGAGGTGTACTTGCAATGTCCAAAGTGTAAGACCAAATATGTAAGTAGTAGAGTAGGTGTGACTTCCAAAGAGAGGATAGTTTCTCTTGATGAGGTAAGCTGACCTTGACTCTAAGTAAGACCAAATGAGACCCAAAGGTAAGAAACCTTGATGAGGGACCACTTAGCAAAGTGTAGTAGTATGTAGTGTGTTGAAAGAGTATAGTGAGGACAAGCAAGTGACCTTTTGACTCAAGTTTAGACAAGTATGAATGTAAAATGAGGTGTGAAGCAATGATGGACTGTATGAGACCTTAGGACAGGCTGACTGCTAGATGAAACCTGAAGAGACAACCTAAGAAGCTCAAGTATGCCGAAACTGATTTTCTTTGTTTGCTTGACTGTTAAAGTTTTCAAATCCTGACACAGACGCCTCTGTATACTTCACAGACGCGGTTCCAAGACACAGACGCTACTCTGTTTTACGCAGATGCGGACAAAAACATAGACGCTATTCTATACTTCACAGATGCGCTTATCCGACACAGACGCAGTTTGAACAGACACAGACGCGTTTCTGTAACCTTAGTGCAATTTTTCCTATCTGTGAAGTTGTTTTGTTGTGACCAAATCTGATTTTTTGACTGTTTTTCGTGACAAGAGGACACAATGTTGATGACTCAATGTTTGCAGACTGTTTAGACTCCAAAAGTGTGTTGTTTGATGTAAAAAAATTTTTTTTGCATACACTTGAAGACACAAAAGACACAATGTTTTGTTGTTTTGTCTTGAATGTTTGAGTGTTTAGCATAAGACAAGCACAAATCTTAGGGCTGGCCAAGACAATAGTTGTTGATCCCACATGGGTTTTACCCCCGAGGCTACGCTATTCAGAGCGGATACTTAGATGCTTGACCTCACTGGCTCCACCCTCGACACTCACTTCTCGGGTCAGCCAAGCATCAGTCCCCATGAAAACTCCCCATGGCGAACTTTGTATCTCTACTAAGAACAGTATGTGTGTGGGCCGCTACCAGAGGTCCGACCTCCTACCTCAACAACTAGAAGGATTTGGGTATCTAAAACAAAGAGGTGCTAGTAAGGGCATCCGCTCGTGTGGCCATACATGCGGCACTTTCAGCTCTGTAAATACAGAAGGCTCCCAGCCGGTAGGGGTTACGCCCTACAAATGATCAAATAAATTTGATCAAACGGGTTTATGGGGAGACATATTGTCGGTATGAACTAATCAGCACACGTTATCCATAGTTTTCACCATGAATACATTTGATTATAGTGGTTTGGATGAGGTGGGTTTTCCTCGCTACCACTTGGGTCGTTCTCTTCTCACTAGTAGTCCTAATGACCACACAGGAAGACAGGCCCTCTAAAGATTAAACAAAAAGAGCCTATTGCTCAAGACACAAAAGACAATGATTCAATTTTAGTGCACCAATTGAAGTGTTTGCTAATCTATGAAAACAAGGCACACAACAAAACTACAAAACCCTAGCCAAGGCCCTGCAACAAAATTGTTAGTAGTTTGGGTTGTTTCAAATGATCACCCCTTCCTGCAAGCACACAAGTTAGGTAAATTTTTAGAAAACCCAAAAGACTTTGTGAAAAGGGGCCTTCAACAAAAATGTTTTTGCCTCCAAAGCAAGCTACACAAACCAGGTTAGCTAGATCTGCAAGGGTTAGCCAAAAATAAACCAGATCTGAAACCCTAAGTACAAAATCCGAAGACCCGAATCAAAGAAAAATTGAAAAATTGCAAAACAGAATGCACAGACGCCTTTATACCAGACACAGACGTGTCTGTACGACACAGACGCAGTTTTGTAGTTTACAAACATGATCAAAGGTCACAGACGCGACTTCCGAGTGCAAACGCGATAAGATCAATCACAGACGTGGTTAAAATTCTCAGACGCGATTCCAGAAACCTGCAAAAAATAAAAATTGGCAGAAACACAGACGCGATTCTCGATATCGCAGACGCTTCTGAAACACAAAAACGCGATCCGAACACTCGCAGACGCGGAAAACCCTAAAATGTTGTCGAAAACTGTCCGATCTGCAACTTCAAAAAAATGCAAAATCTGCAACAAAAATGTTAAATGTAAAGGGACAAGAGTCCCACCGGGCATGCCAAAATGTATATGGTGAAAATGGATAACAATAAACAACAATATTGAAAGGCTAAATGAACTCAACCACAAAACCCTAGCCTAACAATCAACAAAGATCCACCATAACATATGAAGATTACCTAAGACAATACAAATCAAATGAAATCACAAAGATTATACCATCACATGTCCAATAGGGTTTTGATCTCCATTCTTCCTATCTCCATTGATCTTGCTTGATATATTTGCTCTCAGATTTTTATATGCACAAGAGCTCAACAAAGAACGGAATGTGGTTGCAAGTAGGATCGTAGTGTAGCCAAGTACTCCAAAATCAGTCATTAGGATGTGTCATTAGGGTTTGACAATGAAGAAAGCATCTTCTTAAATAGAAGACACAATATGAAATGGAAGGATAAGATTGAGAGGTGTAAAAAGGAGGTCGGCTAGGATTAGAGGGTAGGTATAAGAAATACCAAAATAATGAAAGAGGTATGTAGTGTAGGAATTAAGAGATGAATGACATGTGTCATGTGTAGAAAAAGATAATGAATTAATTAAATAAATAAAGATTTATTTAATTAATAGAAGAATAAGACAATTAAATAAATAAAAGTATTTATTTAATTTAGGAAAAGGATAATTTAAATAAATAACTGTATTTATTTAAATGAGAAATAAGGCTAGAAGAGGATAAATGAATTAATTAAATAAATAAAGATTTATTTAATTAATAGAAGAATTAGGCTTAGATAATTAAATAAATAAAATATTTATTTAATTAGACTCGACAATTTTAGGTGTCTACACTAACTATTCATCATTGATTCATCAATTGGTATCAGAGCATCTTCCAGGTCCTCTGTGTTGTAATCTTAACCGCTTGAGGTAAAGATCCTACTCTAATGATGAAGAGGGGAGGTCCAAAGTTCAGTAGAGACAACTTTAAAATATGGGAGAACAGAATGAAGATATACATCAGAAGCATGGGTGCTCAACACTGGAGCTATGTTGAGAATGCTTATGTTATCCCTACCGATACTCTCACCGATGATCAAAAGAGAGAGATTCAAGAGAATGGGCAAGTCATGGAAGCCCTAATCAGCATTTTATCTGACATTGAGTTTATTGATGTTCAGGATAAAGAGAATCCCAAAGAAGTATGGGATGCCCTTGAGAATATCTATGGCGGTGATGAGCATGTGAAACAAGCTAAGGAAGAAATCCTTAGGGGAAAGTTTGAAGACATGCAGATGGTTGAAGAAGAGACTATTCAACAATATGGAATAAGAATCAAAACTGTTGTTGGAGATATCAAGAGTGCAGGTGGTAAAATGGAAGATTTCACTGTTGTTAGCAAAGTTTTGAGATCCTTATTACCGGTCTATGCAATAAGGGTTGCTACTATTCAGGAGTTGAGGTCTATAAACAAGACAAAGGTATCCCTAGACTCCATCATTGCAAAGTTAACAACTTATGAGCTAATTAATTATGATGGCAGTATTCAGAAGATTGAATCAACCTTCAGAGCATCCGATGCACCATCTAGAAAAGGCAAAGAAGCTAGTACCAGTGGTGAACCAAGACAAAGTAGAGAAATGGATGATGAGGAGATCTTGATGGAATTTGAAGCTCTTCTTGCCAAGATACTTCCCAAGGGAACCGGTAAATACAGAGGTAATCTTCCTTTGAAATGCTTTTCTTGTAACCGAATAGGACACATTGTTGTAAACTGCCCTAATGGTGATAACAAGGACAAATCGGAGAGGTTCAAGAAGTTCAAAGGAGGAAACCGGAGAAACTGTTTTGTAGCAGTTGATGAAGGTGTCACTGATGAGGAATTAGAAGATGAAGAAAGTGAAGATATTGTGTTTGTAGCAGTCAAGGAAGATGTGTCAGACAAGAAGGCTCTTGTCTCCCACTTTGATAATTCCAATGAGTGGATTATTGACAGTGGATGTTCTCACCATATGACTGGTGACTGGAGTAAGTTTCTATCTCTGGAAGAGTATGATGGTGGTGTGGTTCATTTTGGTAATGATGCACCATGTCTGGTAAAAGGCAGAGGGTCCATCTCTCTGAATGGAAGAAGCAGTACTGACAATGTGTATTGGGTAGAAGGTCTCAGACACAACCTTTTGAGTGTTGCTCAACTGAATGATAACGGACTCACTCTGGAATTCAAAAATGGAGTGTGCAAAATCAAAGGAAAGAATGGTGAACTGATGGCTACCGGTTTGCAGACCAAAGGTAACCTATTTCACCTAAATGTTAATGTCAGTACATGTCTAATGGCTAAGTTTGAGGATAGTTGGATATGGCATAGGATACTCTGCCAGTAAACTTTGATAATATTGTGGGCCAGTAAGATCAAGGCAGCTAGAGGATTGCCTATGCTGAGCAAACTGGAGAAACCTTTGTGCAAAGAGTGTCAACTAGGGAAAATGTCTTCCTCAACCTTCAAAGGTAAACCTTTCATTGCAGACAATTTACTTGATCTTGTGCATACTAATTTGTGTGGTCCTATGAAAACTAGGAGTGTGCAGGGAGATAGGTATTTTATGATTCTTACTGATGATTGCTCAAGAATGATGTGGGTCACATTCTTGAAGGACAAGTCTAAAGCCTTCAGAAAGTTCAAAGCCTTCAGAGCACTGGTAGAAAGAGAAAGCAGTAAGAGGATTAAGTGCCTGAGAATTGATCAAGGAGGAGAATTCACCTCCTGTGAAGAGAATGGCATCAAGAGGCAACTATCTGTCCCCCAGACTCCATAGCAGAATGGCCTAGCAGAGAGGAACAAACAGACTGTGGTTGAAGCAGCTAGAACTATGTTGATCCAAGGGAAGTTTGCTCACACCTTTTGGAGAGAAGCAGTGAGCACTGCAGTCTACACAATGAACCGGGTACTCATCAAAAAGGGTAAGGATGAAAAACCTTATGAGTATTGGACAGGTAAGACACCAGTGGTAAGCTACTTTAGAGTGTTTGGTAGCAAATTTTATATCAAGAGGAGTGAACATCGGAGCAAGTTTGATGCTAAATGTTATGAGGGAATATTCCTAGGATATTCCACAAAGAGCAAAGCTCTCAAATGTTTCAACAATAGGACTCAAAGAATTGTTGAAAGCATCAATGTTAGAGTTGATGAAACCTCTGAGAAATCTGAGGAAACCTGCAGTGAGCAAGTAGGAGATGAACCGGTAGTAACCTTCTGGGAACCGATTGCAAAACAACCTAGCACCAGTAACAATGCTCCTACACTAGTAGATGCTGATGCTGATGAATATGAGGATGAAGAAGAAAAGCAAGAAGAAACAACTAAGATCATTCCTAGGTATGTAAAGTTGAATCATGATCCAAAGCAGATCATAGGAGACAAGGATGCAAGAATTCTCACAAGAAGAAAGGTCAGAGAAAACTCTTGCATGATCTCTGAATTTGAGCCTAAAACATTTAGAGAGGCACATAAAGATGAAGAATGGATCAAGGAAATGGAAGAGGAACTTGACCAGATAGAAAAGAATGGTACATGGTCTTTGGTACCTAGACCAGAGCATAAAAATGTCATTGGCACCAAATGGGTTTTCAGAAATAAGCTGAATGAAGATGGCTTAGTGGTTAGAAACAAAGCCAGACTGGTGTGTAAAGGATATGCTCAAGAAGAAGGAGAAGACTATGGAGAAACCTTTGCTCCTATAGCCAGATTGGAAGGAGTTCATATGCTTCTTGCATATGCAGCATTCAAGGGATTCAAAGTATATCAAATGGATGTAAAATCTGCATTCTTGAATAGAATACTAGAAGAGGAGGTGTATATAGAGCAACCAGATGGATTTTCCCTATCAGAAGACAATGACATGGTGTGTAGGCTACATAAGGCTTTGTATGGACTAAAGCAGGCACCTAGAGCATGGTATGAACGCTTGCACTCCCATCTTGTGAAGATTGGATTTGAGAGAACAAGTGAAGATAGAAATATCTATCTGAAGTCTGAAGGAGATCAAATTCTAATCTGTGAGGTATTTGTTGATGACATAATATTTGGAGGAGATGACAAGATGAGTCATGATTTTGCAGATGAGATGAAAAAGGAGTTTGAGATGTCACTTATAGGGGAGATTAAGTTCTTCATTGGACTGTAGATTCAACAGATGAAAGATGGAATCTTTATCACTCAGTCCAAGTATTTCAAAGAGGTGTTGAAGACTTTTGGCATGGAAGACAGCAAACCGGTTGGTACACCGATGGTGACCGGTTGTAAACTATCAAAGGAGGATGACTCAATGTTGGTAAATGAGAAAGAATATTGATCAATGATTGGTAAATTGCACTATGTAGTACATAGAAGACCAAACATTGCACATGCAGTGGGCATTAATGCACGGTTCCAGAAAAGCCCAAGAGAATCCCACTTGGTAGCAGTCAAGCGGATTCTGAGATATCTGAAGGGAACTATTGACTATGGATTATGGTATCCATACAGTAATGATTTCAACTTGAAAGTGTTTACAGATGCTGACTGGGTTGGTAATGTGGATGATCGGAAGAGCACAACCGGTGGTGCATTCTTTCTTGGTGGTAGACTAGTCTCATGGATGAGTAAGAAGCAGAGTTGTATCTCTCAGTCTACACCAGAAGCGGAGTATGTTGTGACATTTATGAACTGCACCCATACCATCTTGATGAAACATGTATTAAATAGCTTCAAAGTTCCTGTATCTGAACCGGTAAGTATATTTTGTGACAACACAAGTGAGATTAACATCTCCAAGAATCTGGTTTTACATGCTAGAACCAAGCACTTCGAGCTCAACTATCATTTCTTGAGGGAGAAGGTTCAGAACAAAGAAGTTGTACTGGAACATGTTTCCAGTAAGGAGCAGTTAGCAGACATATTCACCAAGCCTCCACCGAAGGCTACCTTTACCTATTTGAGAGGTGAATTAGGGGTGTTTCCCCTTCAAGAGGTGAACTAAAGGTGTGTGCTCCACATCAATTAGGTCTTACATTGATATATCTTTTTTCAAGATTGGTGTGTTGAAGGACTCCTTAGGCGGAGCAACATAGTAGAACATAGATGATTATGCCTCCACTTTGGCATTGTTGTCAAAGGGGGAGAAGATGTGAAGTAGATAAGATATCAGTAGTATTGGGGGAGAAGATGTGAAGCTGAGAGATATCTTTGTATATTGCCATCAATGCCAAAGGGGGATATTGTTGGCATATGTGCAGAGTATGATGACATGATGATATTGTATGTTGTCATTGATGTCAATATGCTAAAGAGTGAACGGGTATATTGAAATAAGCAACTGGCAAGAGAACCAATATGATGTTGTGAACCGGTATATGTGAAAAAGTGAAGCGGTATGTTTGTCCAAGTGAACCGGTATATTGGAATGTGAACCGGTATATGGAATGTTTTGTATCAAGGTTTCATATGGTATGACTACCAGTTGGTAGTCTTAGCTTTAGGGTTTCCGGTTGAAGTATTCCAAGCCTGTGTGATTCAACCAATGACATCATGTGATGAGTTAGCATTGTAATGAAGAATAGATTGTGTTGCCACGTCAGCCTTGTGTGCATGAAGGATCCTTTAACCAGTAAGTCTTTGCATTTCTGTTGATTTATTACTAGTGTATGCATATGGGTGAAATGGAAATAAGATGTTAGATTGTGTGGAAAGATAAGAGTTGCCGATTTATGTCTTTCACATTCTTACTATGTTTAACCGATAGTAATTTGGTTTAGACCGTTGTTATTTCTTGCCAGTCAAGTGCAGTGTTTTCAGTCAAACCGGTTCAAGAAAAAGTATTTTTGTCAGTACTGATTCACCCCCCCTCTCAGTACCGGTTTGGTACTAACTGTTCATTATTGATTCATCAAATATCATATCAGAATTACAAAATGCATCGATGTAATATTTCACAATACATAACAACACCTCAAACCTGACAGCCAACAATGAAAGCTTAACGGGAGAAAACACATATGCCAAAGAATGATTACAAACATCATAAAATAATGCCAATCCTGTCACGACCGAAACTCACACAAAACAATCTTCAAGGAAGTACAAAGACATCATCAAACAATAATAACCCAAGTATGTACAACAGATAATACCTCACACATGCCAATATCCCTTATAAGCTGAAAAAACATTATAAGTTCAATTAGAAGAGGCAAAAAAGATTGAGAAAGTTATAAGAGATTAACTTAAGGCTAAAGAATTTGATTGTGAAAAAATAGAGCTTTAATTTCTCCTTACAAAAGGAATTTGATAAATCTATTGAACAATTGAATTAAAGCTTGAAGTTTGACAAAAGAAGTGATATATCGGATGCTATCATCAATTCGCAAAGGTAACCATTTGCTAAGAATGGTCTTCATTTTTCTTGATCATAAGAAGTCAAAAGAGGCTACAAATTCTAAGGTTGTGGATCCAGCACTGAAGGAAAATGAAGAAAAGCCAAAAATATGCATCAAGGCTCTTAGAGATCCCATTGAAGATGGCAACAAGAAGGAGGAGAATAAATCTACCTCCAAATGAAAAAATGACAAATTTTTTGTTAAAGACAACCACATATAACCAGGTTCCATCATTCGTTTTATGACTTATTTTTCATGCAATCATTTTGGTCACAAAGTAGTTGATTGTAGAATTCATGCAAAGAGATGATACTAGTTTCACCAAAGGTAATTATGATTAAATTGATCCTTTAATAGATTATAATATTATATGCTACAAGTGCAACAATTTTGGATACACATCAGGTTTTTGTAGAACTATTCGTGTTGAGCCTCCAAAATAAAACAAGAAGGAAGATGTTCCTAACAAAAGAGATAGATGGTATCTTGATATTGGTTTCTCAAGGCACATGATGGGGGACAAAATTAAATTTCTTCCTCCTTAAAAAATGGATGAAGAGAATAAAATTTGGATGAAAAACTAAAAGAAATATAAAATGAAAAGGGACTCTTAATTTGGACAGTGGAAAAACAAAAACTAAAAATGTCATATATGTTAAAGGGTTAAACCAGAATCTCCAAAGTGTGATCAAGGGCACACCTTTACATTTTTTCCCAAAGAATGTGAGATCAAGAGAGGTGGAAAATTGATAGGAGATGCATACAAAACATCTAATAATATCTACATCCTCAATAAAATTAACAACCAAAGATGTTACAAGAGGCAAGCAAATGAGATTTGATCATGACATAGAAGATGGGGAACATGAATTTTGATAATCTTGTCAAGATTAGTCACAGGGAAGTAGTGAGAGAAATGCCAAAATCTTCAAAAGATGCAAATATCACTTGTAAGAAATGCCAACTTAGGAAGAAAACTAGAGTGTGTTCTAAATCAAAGAAATTATCGGTGTCAAAACCGTTTGAGCTCATTCATATAGAATTCTATGGTCCAACCAAAAAAAGAAGCATGCAAGGAGAAAGGTATATTGTGTTATTAATTGATGACTGCTCTAGAATAACTTGGGTTACCTTCTTGAAAGAAAAATATGAAGCTCTTGACAAGTTTAAGGAATTCAAAACATTAGTGGAGAATGAATCAATTTTGAAGATAAAATGTCTTAGATTATATAGAGGAGAATTCACTTCCAATGAATTTGAAGATTTTTGTGAAAAGTATGGGATGAGAAGACAATGTTCAGCTACAAGAAATCCACAACAAAATAGAGTTATATAAAGAAAGAATATAATAGTTCAAGAAATGACTAGAGCTATGTTAAATGAGTTATCTGATACTTTTTGGAGAGATGATGTTAAAACCACATTCTGCATTCTAAATCATGCACAATTCAAAGTGATCGTAAAATGTTGTATGAATTATGGAAAGGAAGAACTACAATAGTGAAGTATTTCAAAGTCTTTGGAAGCACACGCTACAAAAGGAGACATGAAGAATATCTAGGAAAATTTGATGTCAAAGATGATGAACAAAATCTACTCCATGTTCTATTTACATATCACTCTTGTAGATTTTAAAATACAACACTATCTTTATAAATGTAAAAAATAATATGACGTACACTACTCCTTTACACAACTAGATGCCAAATTTTTAATATTGAAATAGACATTAAATTAATTAAATTTAATATGGGATTAAAATAATGAAGACTAAAATTGTAAACATGATAGTTCAACCAAGTGTCAATCACAATAACAATACTATTGCTATAACTTCCACCTACCAACATATATTATGAGGCTCCTTGAAACTTGAGGCAAACCCCAATATTTTTTCTTCTTTCTTTGTATAAGTCTATTAGCTTTCACATAACTGAAAATATTTTATATGCTTTGGAGTATCTTTTTAATGTCTATATCACATTTAAGTTTAAATTTAATATTAAATTTTCCACTATTTTTATTCCATGGTTCCTTTAGATAGTATCAATTTTTTAAAAACTATCATGTAACATATTCCTTTATGAATAATAAAACTTAATAAACCATTATTTTTTACGTTTGGGATTTTCAATAGTAAGGGACAGCTGGTTTATCTTGGAAGGTTAGAGGATTCCTGAGATATCCCCTACTCGTCCCTTGCTCCTTTCCATGTCCTCAAGATGTTTCCTACAAAAAAATTAAACAATAATGGCTAGGGGATGTCCCAAAGCCATCCCCACATCCTTGGCAAAAGTACACCTAAAAAAACCTAGAAGATGCATCCTTAGCAAACATAGATAATATATTTTTATTTGTAGAAAAATATAAATGCAAACAAGAAGTGCAAACATAAAACAAAAATAAACAAAAAACTTCGATTAAGTGTTTAAAACTTTGATAAAAATAAATAAAGTGCAAATAATCTATTAGAAAGAACAATAGATTGAGCTTACCTCAAATAAATGTAGATTTAGTTCTCTCTTTCCCTTTTCTCATTGCCCTTCCTTTCTCTCTTTTCCTCACAATTGTCTTCTTTGTTTCTTTTTTTCTTTATAATATGTAAATGGCAAAATTGAGTTCCTTAATTGATTTTAGATGTATTTATTTTAGGTTTAGACTTTGTCTAAAGAGATGTGGGGGCTTTGTGGGATTCCACATCCCTTTAGTTTTTATTGAGTTTGTATTTTTCAAATTAAGACATTTGAGTGTTAGGTTGTACGTAATTAGTCATCCCTTGTTGTTTCCTACTCTCTTGTTAGTCTTTCCAAGTCTCCAAAATGTTTCTTGCAATTTTAAATAAATAGGGGTGTTTAAAACTCTGATAAAAATAAATAAAGTGCAAATAATCTATTAGAAAGAACAATAGATTGAGCTTACCTCAAATAAATGTAGATTTAGTTCTCTCTTTCCCTTTTCTCATTGCCCTTCCTTTCTCTGAGTCTTTTCCTCACAATTGTCTTCTTTGTTTCTTTTTTTCTTTATAATATGTAAATGGCAAAATTGAGTTCCTTAATTGATTTTAGATGTATTTATTTTAGGTTTAGACTTTGTCTAAAGAGATGTGGGGGCTTTGTGGGATTCCACATCCCTTTAGTTTTTATTGGGTTTATATTTTTCAAATTAAGACATTTGAGTGTTAGGTTGTACGTAATTAGTCATCCCTTGTTGTTTCCTACTCTCTTGTTAGTCTTTCCAAGTCTCCAAAATGTTTCTTGCAATTTTAAATAAATAGGGGTGTTCTGAAAGGGATATGAAAGATGTTTCCTAATTTCTTTTCCCAATCTTTCTAAATC
Source organism: Cryptomeria japonica (assembly GCF_030272615.1). Taxonomy (NCBI): domain Eukaryota; kingdom Viridiplantae; phylum Streptophyta; class Pinopsida; order Cupressales; family Cupressaceae; genus Cryptomeria; species Cryptomeria japonica. The sequence goes on from NC_081406.1 coordinate 342,864,104, forward strand.
TCCAAAATGTTTATAAAATTATAAACATGTTATGATCAAGAGGAGTTAGATGGAGGGTATTAATTGTTGTCCCATACTAATCTTTCCAATTCTTCAAAATGTTTCTTGAAATTTGAAAAGTTTAGAAACACAAAGGAGGGAGATGGGAGAATTTTGTACCCATCCTCATCCTCAAATGTCCTCAAGTCCATTTTTGTAGGGTGGCATCAGAGTAAATAGATAATTATAAATCATTAAGTAATTACTTTACATTGTCATGGATAAATGTAAAGGCACACTCATGAGTCAATGCATAAGGGCCAAGCCTTGAAAACATCAAAATAACAATAGGCCTATCTTGACAAAAACCTAGGCAACCAAAGCAACACCCAGAAGAGGAGGATCGTTGTCATATGTTTTTTTCCTACACATCTTTGGAGTGGAATCATCAATAGGATTCCAACCAATGAGAGCATTATCTTTTACACTTTCCTTTAGTAACGAGTGAGTGCAGATTGGAGAGTTGGCAAGTGGAACATAGGGAAATATGCTAGCTCTTAACTAGATAATGTGCCACCATGGAGCTAACAAACATGATGGTAAGGATAATCCTCCATGAACATCAAAGTAATTGGGGTTCTAAGGAATTGGAGTAGAGAATAGGATCCATGATGCTATTACTATCCCATTTAGAGAAGCAACTGCATCTACACGAATGCCCATGAGGAGAAGTGGAGTTAGGAGGAACTTGAGCAATAGTGCAATGGAGATTCCCTAGTTGTCCAAAAACTCCTGTAATGGGTAACCTCAAATGAAAATTTACTAGATTGCACTTGAATTTTCATAAGAACATTAGAATAGATCACGAATTTGAAATAAAAAGAGAAACATTTATCAATAAAAAGTGTTGTTGAATAAAGCTATGTTTTTGTCTTTCCAAATGATAAATAGAATATTCACCCTAAAAATGTGTCATGTCTGAGTGAAGTTGTGAGGAAGGCAAGTCTAGTCTCCAATTAAAAGCATGTACCACAAGAAGGGACCAAGTTTGAAAGGCTTGAATATGTCATGTATCTAGTTCCAAGCTTGTTGTGTCATTGGGAAAAAATAAAAGAGGTGTTTCAAAGACTCAATTGGGCCATATAAGGGGAAATTGGGAGTAGGAATGCTAGTTTGGGTCAGTTGGGTCCCCATGGGGATACCTTGGTAAAAAAGGCACCAAGAAAAATAAGCCAACTTTGGCTCAGTAATAGCTTCCCATATCCCTTAAATTATTTTTTCTATCTCTCGAGAGGACTATAATTTCCAATGGGAATAACCTTTAGTTGGCTTGTAACTTTGAAAAGGACTGTCTAGATACCTCTTCTAGTCTTTTGACCATTGTTTGATGCAACACACTCCTTCTTTGTGTAAGGTCAAAGGGGGGATATAATCAAGATTCAATTGGTGGGTCTCTTGATCTTTCCTAGAAATTCATAATTTCACATTTAAGTTTGGCCAATAATGAATATTCTTGGTTGTAGGATTAATAAGATCTGACAAAAAACTTATGCTTTTTAAAGAAAACGCAAAACCTTGATCCAAGGTGAGAGATCCAAAGGTCTCCCTTGAGTGTTGAATAAGTGAGATCACCCAATAGAGTATTGATTGATATATATCCATAGAAAAAAATCATCTTCATTATCATGAAGTCAAGGATTAAAATCCTTCCATACTTTCCAAATGCTTTTGATAACAAAAGGGCCTTGAATTTGGATAGGATCTTTCATGGTGAGTAAAGTATCAAGGCCAAGAGCTTTCCAAGTTGTATGTCCATGAGTAAAGTTAGAGTAGATGCAATGTAAAACCAGTATTTTCCAAGCTTCATTATCAGTGAGTACCCTAATTATCCACTTATCACATAAACCTATGCCTTGTCGACAAATAGAAATTAAGCCTAGAATGCCAAAACTTTGTGGTTAATAATCAAATTTCCAAGCCATAAGGTGAAAAACATCATGACCTTCACTAAAAGCCTAGAGAAATATTTTCTCCAGCTTTATATATGAGGCCTTAGAAGGAATCCAACAACAAGAATAATAACCATTAGTGGCTACCAAAATTTTGGATAAAATCAGGGACATCAACATGAAAAAGAAGTTTGGGGATTCAATGCTAAAGATTTTTCTCAATCGTATCCAACACAACTAGCCATAGATCAACAGGGTTGGAGTGGAAGGAAAAGTGAATTCCCAAAAATAAAAAACTTCTCCATAGTCTATCCACTTTCACTAGAAAGAGGCTAACTAGGTTGGTTTAAGAAAGAAAGTTTATTTATAACAAAGAGTCTTATCTCATTTAATGTTGGACCTAGATTATTGGAAAAAGGTGTCCAAGCATTGAAGAGCTTGATTGATGTTCTGCTAATCTTCACAAAGGGTGAGAAAGGAATTGTTGATTAAGTGGCCTTTGATCAACTATTGAGTCCAATGAGGTAAATAAGTCCCCTTGACACAAGATTGCAAAACAACTTGCACCATAATATAGCCAAAACCTTTTGTGGCTAAGACATAGAAAGTCAAAGCAAGTGGGAATCCTTTTTTAATAGATATAAAGTGCCTAAAAGAGGAGGAATATTGGACAAAAATGGTGATACAAGATGAGGCATCAATGAATAACATCCACATTAATTAAAGTAATCATGGACCAAAACCAAGAGCTTGAAGCATGACAAGAATGAATGGCCATTCAATATGGTCATAGGATTTTGATTATTCAATCATAATGAAAATCAAAGGTTTTTGAGATTGGTTTACCCATTCCATTCCTTCCTATACTACTATAATAAAAAGGGAAACCATCCAAGCTAGGGGATTTTTTATTAGACATGAAAAAATCCACATTTCTTAGGTCTTCTTAAGAAAAGAATTGATCATATAAACTACATCGAGCATTGGTAATTTGAAATGGAATTTCCTCAGGGAACATCTACAAAGCATTACTTTGCATAGTTATTTTCGTAAGTAGCAAAGACATTTTCATAATGACGAACAAAGGCTTGAAGAATTTCAAGTAATTCTTTAAGGAGGTGATTACCTTCACAAATTTTCTCGATGGAATGATGGGTATGACAGGCCTACAAGGCATGGAAAAAATCCTTTAAGACCTTTTCTCCAATTTTGAGTCAATGAAGTTTGACTTTGATTTGAGTTTTATGAGCGACATATTCATCTACTATTTATTTTTGCTAACACAATTAAGAAAGCTAAAGTTGGCTGGTAGGATCAAATTGTTAATCTTTCAAGGTGGCCACTTTTTGGTCGAGCTCTCTAGTGATGGTATTGCAAGAGTGATTGTGAAAGAAAGCTAGTTGCACCCAAAATTTAGAGAAATATTGTAATATGAGTTATGGCATCATTCCACCATTGTATCCAACTATGTCTTGAAGAAGATGTGGCTCAAGATTCTAGAAACATTGGACATGAGCAGATGTGGCCTTATGAGAGAGAAAATGTATGATGAAAAAGAATAACAACTAGAAAAATAAATTAAGGTTTGAATCAAAATCATGGCATGTTATATCCTTTTTTAAGGCTCTATTAGGACCAACCCACAAGTTGGTAGAAATGTACCAAGGCTATTGATCTAGGTACTGGTTAGAGTTAGAGTGAAAAAGACCCAATTTATTGCACATATAAAATCATGCCTCTTTTTTGCCAACTATCCACTACATAGGAAATGTTACACAATTATCATATGGAGACTCAATCATATTAAAAATCCTCATACAAAATGCGAGTGGAAAATAGCATTGAATCAACTATCAAATGCTAGAGGGAAGATCTTTCGACCACATAATTGATGAATAAAGATGAATAGTAAGTACTCAACAAATATGAAGGGGGGGGGGGTGAATCAGTATAGAGAAAAACTTCCTTAAACCACTTTGACTACAAAGACTGCACTAACTGGTAAACAGGATTACCGATCTAAATCAGGGCACTACTAGTAAAACACAATGAGACTGTGAAACAAATAAACCGGTAACACTTAGATCTTCACAAAACCTAATAAATCATTTCCACTTCACCCATATGCATAAGCAAGTAATACATCATCAGAAATATAAAGACCACTAGATTAGCATGCTTTACCAGTTGACAGAAAATACTAAGACATCACATGAAAGCATCACACATAACACACTTATTTTTAACGTGGACACCCAACTGGGAAAAACCACGGTGGGGATGAATACCCACAAGTTGTTCTTGAACTCTTTTGAAGTCCGCTCTGTTAGGAGCCTAATCTGGTTAAGGACTTTACAATAGGTTCTGCTAGGAACCGATCCTACTAGGGATCACCCGGTTAAGGGATGGCTAAATACCCGGTTAAAGGTTAGAACCCTGTTAAAGGCTACCTCGCAAGAGGATTTGAAGAACTCAATGAACTTGAGTCATCTTGTTAAAGGATTTACAGAAATCCTGTTAAAGCTACCCGGTTAAGGGATTTTCTAACTACTAAAATGGTGAGAAGTCAACAGGTAATACACTGATATGATAATAGTACTAAATGCCAAGGCAGATCCACTTAAGTTCCTTTACTTCTGCAATCACACTTTGCAGGTATCTACACACTTCTCCGGTCTGGCAAGAATCAAGTATCTCTTCACTTGGATACACACACACAACATTTGCCAACAACTTCACAATGCAAATCATCATCGACCATATAGACAATAGATAGGTTAGTGGCATAAACCCTAAACCCTAAACATTTAGGTTATCAATACAGTCGGTCCAATCCTAACTGTTCAATCACATTGCATAGTGTAAAATGATCTTGAACAAATCTCAAGACGTTCTCCATCGTTTGTTCTTTGCTGCTTCTAGAAGCTGATAACCCATCACACGCTCTCCACCGTTTACTGAGACTTCACACATTCCTGAGGTAGATAGGATCAATCTTCTTCATGCAAGATCCTCAAGGAAATCCTTCACGTGCACAAGGTTGATGTGGTAACATGATCTGATCTTCATGTCAATGCTAACCGATCACAGGATATCGTCGGTCGAATCACACAAACTTGGAATGCATCAACCAGAAACCACAATACAAACTTTCCATATACCGGTTCACTTTCTACATATACCGGTTCATTCCATTATACCGGTTCACACTTCATCGTACCGCTTCACTTGTACCATCATACCAGTTCACTTGCCAGTTTTCTTACTTCAATTTACCGGTTCATACTTCAACATATTGACATCAATGACAACATACAATATCATCATGTCATCACACTCTGCACATATGCCAACAATCTCCCCCTTTGGTATTGATGGCAATATACAAAGATATCTCTCCACTTCACATTTTCTCCCCAATCTCTTCCATATTATGCTTCAAAACTACAAATATCTTTTATGATTTACATCTTCTCCCCCTTTGACAATAATGCCAAAGTGGAGGCATAGACATCCATGTTCCACTATGTTGCTCCCCCTGAGGAGTAGCATCCTTCAACACATCAATCCTGAAAATATTTGACAATGCAATACCTGACTGATGTGGAGCACATACCTTTAGTTCACCTGTTGAAGGGGCAGCACCCCTAATTCACCTCTTAAATAGATAAATGTAGCCTTCGATAGAGGCTTGGTGAATATGTCTGCTAACTGTTCCTTACTGGAAACATGTTCCAATACGACCTCTTTGTTCTGAAATTTCTCCCTCAAGAAATGATACTTGAGCTCGAAGTGCTTGGTTCTAGCATGCAATACCGGATTCTTGGAAATATTAATTGCAATTGTGTTGTCACAAAATATACTCACCAGTTCAGATACAGGGACTTTGAAGCTGCTTAATACATGCTTCATCCAAATTGTCTGAGTGCAATTCATAAATGCTGCTACATACTCTGCTTCTATTGTAGACTGAGAGTACAACTCTGCTTCTTACTCATCAATGAGACTAGTCTACCACCAAGAAAGAATGCACCACCGGTTGTGCTCTTCCGATCATCCATATTACTAGCCCAATCAGCATCTGTAAACACTTTGAGGTTGAAATCATTACTGTATGGATACCACAATCCATAGACTATAGTTCCCTTTAGATATCTAAGAATCCGCTTGACTACTACCAAGTGGGATTCTCTTGGACTTTTTTGGAAACATGCAGCAATGCCCACTGCATGTGCAATGTTTGGTCTACTATGTACAACAGAGTGCAACTTACCAATCATTCATTGGTATTCCTTCTCATTCACCAACGATGAGTCATCTTCTTTTGATAATTTACAACCAATCACCATCGATGTACCAACCATTTTGTTGTCTTCCATGCCAAAGGTCTTCAACACCTCTTTGACATAATTAGACTGAGTGATAAAGATACCATCTTTCATTTGTTGTATCTGTAGTCCAATGAATAACTTAGTCTCTCTGATTAGTGGCATCTCAAATTCCTTCTTCATTTCATCTGCAAATGCATGGCTCATCTTGTCATCTCCACCAAAAATTATATCATCAACAAATTCTTCATAGATCAGAATCTGATCTCCTTCTAACTTCAGATAGATATTGATATCTTCACTTGTTCTTTCAAATCCAGTCTTCACAAGATGGGAGTGTAAATATTCATACCATGCTCTAGGTGCCTACTTCAATCCATACAAGGCTTTGTGTAGCCTACACATGATATCATTATCTTCTGATAGGGAAAACCCATCTGGTTGCTCTATATACACATCCTCTTCAAGTATTCCATTCAGAAATGCAGATTTTACATCCATTTGATACACTTTGAATCCCTTGAAGGCTGCATATGTAAGAAGCATTTGAACTCCTTCCAATCTAGCTACTAGAGAAAAAGTTTCTCCATAGTCTTCTCCTTATTCTTGAGCATATCCCTTACATACCAGTCTGGCTTTGTTTCTTACCATTGTGCCATCTTCATTCAGCTTGTTTCTAAAAACCCATTTGGTGCCAATAACATTTTGTGCTCAGGTTTGGGTACCAAAGACCATGTACCATTCTTTTCTATCTAGTCAAGTTCCTCTTCCATAGCCTTGGTCCAGTTTTCATCTTTATGTGCCTCTTTAAATGTTTTAGGCTCAAATTCAAAGATCTTGCAAGAATTTTCTCTGACCTTTCTTCTTGTAAGAATTCCTGCATCCTTATCTCATATGATCTACTTTGGATCATGATTCAGCTTTACATACCTAGGAATGATCTTAACTGTTTCATCTTGCTTTTCCTCTTCATCCTCATCTTAATCAGCATTAACATCTACCGGTGTAGAAGCATTATTACTGGTACTAGGTTGTTTTGCAACCAGTTCCCAGAAGGTTACAACTGGTTCATCTACCACTTGCTCATTGTCGGTTTCCTCAGGTTTCTCAGAGGTTTCATCAACTCTAACATTGATACTTTCGACAATTCTCTGAGTCCTATTGTTAAAACACTTGAGAGATTTGCTCTTGGTGGAATATCCCAGGAATATTCCATCGTCACATTTTGCATCAAACTTGCTCTGGTGTTCACTCCTCTTGATATAACATTTGCTACCAAACACTCTGAAGTAGCTTACTACAGGAGTCTTACCGGTCCAATACTCATAAGGTGTTTTATCCTTACCTTTCTTAATGAGTACCCGGTTCATAGTGTATACTGGAGTGCTCACTGCTTCTCTCCAAAAGGTGTGAGCAACCTTCCCTTGAATCAACATTGTTCTGGCTGCTTCAACTATAGTCCGGATGTTCCTCTCTACTAGGCCATTCTACTGTGGAGTCCGGGGGGCAGATAGTTGCCTCTTGATGCCATTTTCTTCACAATACTTATTGAACTCACTAGAAGTGAACTCACCTCCTTGGTCAGTTCTAAGGCATTTGATTCTCTTACCACTTTCTTTTTCAACAAGTGCTCTGAAGACTTTAAACTTTCCAAAAGCTTTAGACTTGTCTTTCAAGAATGTGACCCACATCATTCTTGAGCAATCATCAGTAAGAATCATAAAGTACCTATCTCCCTGAACACTCCTAGTTTTCATAGGACCACACAAATCAGTATGCACAAAATCAAGTAAATTATCTATTGTGAAAGATTTACCTTTGAAGGTTGAGGAAGACATTTTCCCTAGTTGACATTCTCTGCACAAAGGATTCTCTGATTTTTTCAGCACGGGCAATCCCCTAACTGCCTTGATCTTACTGGCCTTCACAATGTTATAAAAATTTACATGGCAGAGTTTCCTATGCCATATCTAATGGTCATCATACTTAGCCATTAGACATTGACTGATATTTGCATTTAACTTAAATAAGTTACCTTTGGTCCGCATACCGGTGGCCATCAGTTCACCACTCTTTCCTTTTATTTTTCATACTCCATCTTTGAATTCCAAAGTGAGTCCATTATCATTCAGCTGAGCAACACTCAAAAGGTTATGCCTGAGACCTTCTACCCAATACACATTATCAGTATTGCTTTTTCTATTTAGAGAAATGAACCCTTTTCCTTTTACCATACAAGGTGAATCATTACCAAATCGGACTACACCTCCATCATACTCTTCTAGAGATAGAAACTTTCTCTAGTCACCAGTCATGTGGTGACAACAACCACTATCAATAATCCACTCATTGGAATTATCAAAGCGGGAGACAAGAGCCTTCTTATCTAACACATCTTCCTTAACAGCTACAAATACTATGTCTTCACTTTCTTCATCTTCTGATTCATCATCAGTGACACCTTCATCAACTGCAACAAGACAGTTTCTCCTATTTCCTCCTTTGAACTTTTTGAGCCTCTCTGGTTTGTCCTTATTATCACCATTAGGATAGTTTACAGCAATGTGTCCAATCCTATTGAAAGAAAAGCATTTCAAAGGGAGCTTACCTCTGTATTTTCTAGTTCCCTTAGGAAGTCTCTTGGCCAAAAGAGCTTCAAATTCCATCAGGATCTCCTCATCATCCATATCTCTGCTTTGTCTAGGTTCGCAGCTGGAACTAGCTTCTTTACCCTTTCTAGATAGTGCAGTCGATGCTTTAAAGGCTGAATCAGTCTTTTGAACACTGCCAGCATAACTATTTAGCTCATATGTGGTCAACTTAGCTATGATAGAATAAAGGGACACCTTTGTCTTGTCAATAGATCTCAAATCCTAAATAGCGGAAACCCTTATTGCATAGACCGGTAATAAGGTTCTCAAAACTTTGCTAACAATGGTGGAATCATCCATTGTACCTCCTGCACTCTTGATGTCTCCTACAATAGTTTTAATCCTTATCCTATATTGTTGAATGGTCTCTCCTTCAACCATCTGCATATCTTCAAACTTTCCTCTAAGGCTTTCTTCCTTAGCTTGCTTCACATGCTCGTCACTACCATAGATAGACTCCAGAGTATCCAATACATCTTTGGGATTGTCTTTTTCTTGAACATCTATAAACTCAGCATCAGATAGGATGTTGATAAGAGCTTCCATTACTTGTCCATTCTCTTGAATTTCTCTTCTTTGATTATCGGTGAGAGTACTAGTAGGGACAACATAAGTATTCTCAACATAGCTCTAGTGTTGAGCACCCATGCTTTTAATGTATATCTTCATTTTGCCTTTCATATCTTAAAGTTGTCTATGTTAAACTTAGGACCTTCCCTCTTCATCATTAGAATAGGATCTTTTCCTCAAGCAGTTAAGCTTACAACACAAAGGACCTGGAGGACGCTTTGATACCAATTGATGAATAATGATTAATAGTAAGTACTTAACAGATACTGAAAGGGGAGGGGTGAATCAGTATAGACAAAAACTTCCTTAAACCACTTTGACTACAAAGATTGCACTAACTGGTAAACAGGATTACCGATCTAAATTAGGGCACTACCAGTAAAACACAGTGAGACTGTGAAACACATAAATTGGTAACACTTAGATCTTCACAAAACCTAATAACTCATTTCCACTTCACCCATATGCATAAGCAAGTAATACATCATCAGAAATATAAAGACCACTAGATCAGCATGCTTTACCACTTGACAAAAAATACTAAGACATCACATGAAAGCATCACACATAACACACTTATTTTTCACGTGGAAACCCAACTGGGAAAAACCACCGTGGGGATGAATACCCACAATTTTTTCTTGAACTCTTTTGAAGTCCGCTCTGTTAGGAGCCTAATCCGGTTAAGGACTTTACAATAGATTCTCCTAGGGATCACCCGATTAAGGGATGGCTAAATACCTGGTTAAAGGTTAGAACCCTGTTAAAGGTTACCTCGTAAGAGGATTTGAAGAACTCAATGAACTTGAGTCACCCTTTTAAAGGATTTACAGAAAGCTTGTTAAAGCTACCTGGTTAAGGGATTTTCCAACTGCTAAAATGGTGAGAAGTCAACAAGTAATACATTGATCTGATAATAGCACTAAATGCCAAGGTAGATCCACTTAAGTTCCTTTACTTCTGCAATCACACTCTGGAGGTATCTACACACTTCTCCGGTCTGGCAAGAATCAAGTATCTCTTCACTTGGATACACACACACAATATTTGCCAACAACTTTACAATGAAAATCATTATCGACCTTATAGACAAAAGATAGGTCAGTGGCATAAACCCTAAACCCTAAACATTTAGGTTATCAATATAGTCGGTCCAATCCTGACCGTTCAATCACATTGCATAGTGTAAAACGATCTTGAACAAATCTCAAGACATTCTCCATCGTGTGTTCTTTGTCACTTCTAGAAGTTGATAACCCATCACGCGCTCTCCTCTGTTTACTGAGACTTCGCACATTCCCGAGGTAGATAGGATCAATATTCTTCATGCAAGATCCTCAAGGAAATCCTTCACGCGCACAAGGTTGATGTGGCAACACAATCTGATCTTCATTTCAATGCTAACCCATCACACGATCTCGTTGGTCGAATCACACAGACTTGGAATGCATCAACCAGAAACTCGGATACAAACTTTCCATATACCGGTTCACATACCGGTTCACTTTCTACATGTACCGGTTCATTCCATTATACCGGTTCACACTTCATCATACTGCTTCACTTGTACCATCATACCAGTTCACTTGTCAGTTTGCTTACTTCAATATACCGGTTCATACTTCAACATATTGACATCAATGACAACATACAATATCATCATGTCATCACACTTTGCACATATGCCAACAATAATTGGAGGCATAAAAAATAACTACTTTAAAAAAGGATTACACAAGTTGAAAAGGGCCCAAACCATTCTATTAATGGGGTCAAATCTGATCAACCAAAATTTGATGCTACGTACATGAGAGATAGGTGATCACTCCACCTTGGAAAACCTCATGGTTCAAATAAAGAGAAAAACTAGTCATCCAATTGACACGACATATAGTTGAGAGCAAAAAATCAAACATGACGACATCTTGAAGGTGAAGAATTTCCAAATCCAAAAATCAGGCTTGCATATCACAAACAAAATATTTTCGAGAGGGATCTATAAGACCTCACACATTATAGGAAATACAATTCGTTATGAATTAAAGGGTTTTTTTTTTTTATCTAATCCATTGAGGGTAGAATAATTATTTTGAACCAAAGTGTGTTGAGAATCATATCTAACAATTTGAACATTAAGTTGACTCGACTATCTATGGAAAGGAACATATTCATCATGCTTCAATCGCCACAAGGATTTGCAAGATCTCCTTTGAACCACCATAGGTAGGGAGGTGTGATGATCATGGGCAGCCTAGGGTAAAGAAACCATACCAAGAGGGTTGATAAACTTTGAAACCTAGGAGTTTGAGGCTCCTTGTTAAAAACCTTAGGAGGCGTTTTAGGGGTATCGACATTCTTGGCTTTGCAAATCACCATTTTAGACTAGCTAACCTCCTCTTTAGAGGGGTATGGTGAGATTATGGAGGTTTATGAGGTAGGTTTAGGGTATTGAACAACTAGCAAATAATTCATTATCTTGTGGTCCGATGCTTGGCATTGATAGAAATTATTTGGGAGATTGATGTGCTAGGTTCTTTGAAGTAACATGACTTTCCAATTTGAATATCCATAATTTTCTTGTGGCATTTGGAGAGGTCAACCTTAACCAAAATCCTATAGTTAGGGAAAGCCAAGTAAAACTTCTTGAGCTCAACACTAAAAATAGTACCCATTGAGGTGGCTATTTGAGATAAAAGCTATTAGAAAGGCATAGGTAAGCCAGAGAACTCAACCCAAATCAAGACACAAAGAGAATTTTCATCTTTGACAAAAAATTCATGCATTAAAGGTTTAAACATGAGTAAAGAAGAATGGACAAGCCAAGGAATCGAGGTGAGAACATCTTGGGCATGATTGGCTTTAGCAAAATGAAAAAGACAAAAACTTTGGAAAGGTTTTATATAACAACTAAGTGTCCCCCATGTGGGATCCAAGATTTAGACACCCAATCTTATAACATTTTAGGGGGGGAACCTTCTCACAAAGTAATGCACAAGAGTAAAATTTTCAAGCCATTTGTAGGCTTCTTCAATTTATATAAGTTCAATAACAATATCTATAGTTTGAAAAGGAAGCTACTACACTCTAAAAAATTAACCAAATGGAGGGCCCAAGGCACCAGGATCTTCATGAGAAATTTATCCCCATGTGTTTGATGCTTCTACCTCCACCATCTCTACCTCCCCTTATAATCACACTTTCTATCCTCATCAAAAATTTGATTTTTCTATGAGGCCACTTTGTTCCTTCAATATGATGATGAGGAGATTGGGTTCATAAAAGACTACATCAAGTTGAAAAAATCAAACACAAGAGTTAAGTTATCATTGCCAATTTTAACTATTAAACTTTGTAGCTTCTTCACTATATATTGTAAAGCTATGAATGTGGATACAAGTTCTCTAAAGATGTTGTATATAGACTAGTTCACAAAATATCCCTTTTTTAACATACAAAATGTAGACAATATTGACCACTGTATAGTCTAGAGAAACATCCAAACCCCTTTTAACTCTTCCATCCCAAAACTTTGGGAAATGGATTTCACCACTTTCTTATCCATAAAAAATTCCAAAATTTTAAAGGGAACATGGAAATAATCTCAAAATTCATTCTACTTAGTACATCTACCTCCCAAGTTGTCAAATCCTAGGATCCCTTTAATGGTATGCTTTGCAAAGCTAGTTTGGATGACATAAAATGACCAAAAAAACATTTTATATTGTTCTAACCATAATTTCCCCTTTCTCTTAAAGGAGGAGGAACTTCAACTCCATCAAAAAATTTATCCAACCTCTTCACTGTTCATTCTCTTCCCTTTCTCCAAAAAGAAAACCTAGGCAATATTAATACACACCTCACCTTTTCCATTATCCTTCACCACAAGTGTTTTTATCCTTGTGTACATTAAAAAATTTTCATTCATACTCATTTAACACAAATGGATTTATACTATAAAAATGATAATTATCCTTAAATCTGAACTATCTTTCCTCAACTTACTTAATCTCCCATAAAGAATAACGAAAAAATCACATATTAATTAGATCAAATTTCAAAAGGAAATCTTATTTTCTGTTTCACTATGAACCTTTCCCAACAATCAATAAAGACCTTCCCAATAATCAATAAAGTTGTAACTATTATGTCTTTTGTTGTTTCAATTATATAATTATCTAAGAAATCTATAATCTTAATAGTCTCTTTAACAATGATCAAAGAGAGGGATTCAAATGTACTCAATAGTAGTCCCACAATTTTGAGAATATTCTTTATTTCCAATTAAATGAGTCTCTATTTCAAATTGCATTGAAGTTAAACACAAAATCATTTATGTGAATATGTGAAATATCACATTGAGATATTAGATTAATATGTTGTTTAGATTAAAGACATATAATCTTGAATCAAACAACTAATTATCAAAACATTTAGATTACCCCTTAAAAGTCTCATCAAAATTTAACTTAGAAAAATTTCAATCAAAAGTAGAGAAAATAGACTTATTTACTTAATATAAATAAATTCTCTAATTTATTAACCTTATTTTTAAATAATTCTAGACACCTAAATTTGATTAATTTAATTAATTGAATTTAGCTATCCCGAGTGTGCCTTTAATTAAATAATTACACATTATATAATTAATTAGTATTCCCTCCTTCTAGCTAATTAATCTTATTAAATACGTTGTAGTCCTTTAATTAATTATTTGACAATCATAAATCATTTAATTAATTAAATTTGACCATTTTCTTCTATTGAATAAATAAAATGCCTAATTTGTTTATTTAATTCACTTTGTCCTTTCCTCCTAATATTCCCTCATGGAATTAATAAATTAATTAATTCTATTTCTCCACATGTTTCCTAACTTTAACCCTTATCTAACCTTTCCTCTAGCCTAACCCACCTAGCTAACTAAGGGTTTAGTCAACCCTATCCCTTATCCCTCATCATATGTGTGTATTCCCAAAATATCCCAAATATCTTCAATCATGAAAATATCCTCATTTTTGGAAGAACCTTTTCACAAAATTTGGGGAAAAGATCCCAAATATCTTTGGAAATATCCTCATTTTTGGGGGAACCAATTTCCTAAATTTGGGGAAAATATCCAAAATATCCTAAATATCTTTGGAAATATCCTCATTTTTGGAGGAACCATTGCCTGAAATTTTAGGAAAAGATCCCAAATATCTTTGGAAATCTCCTCATTTTGGAAGGGAACCAAATTACCAAAAATTTGGGAAAATATACCAAATTTCCTAAACCATGAGAATATCATATTTTGTAATCTCTTTTGGAATAGAACCTTCCAAATTTAGTGTCTCAATCCCAAATGGGCATGTGTCCTCAGGGACACATGTCATTCCTTCAAATGGCACGTCCTTCTTAAGGACACATGTCATTTACTTCCATGACACATGCCCTTCTCAGGGACATGCGTCTTCCCCTCATCCCTCTCCATCTCTCCCTCTATCCTATTTAAACCCCCCATTTTCCTTATTCATCCACTTTCATGTTTTGTAACCTTATAATGCAAAATTGTTCATCCATTTCCCTTTTCGTAACCTCATAATGCCCAAATATTTACTCATCTTTTAATCATCCACATCCATTTAGCATAGCATTTTGTACCACATCTTTCTTGAATATCCATCTTCCATTCACTATCATGGAGCATAATTGGGTATATATCATTCAACAAGCGAACATCAAATCAAAGGATAAATCTAGAGTTTTCATTTTAATTTCTATTATGTTGTTTATCTATTTTTCTTTCTCAATCGTCCTAATCTTGAGTGTTTGAATGGATTTTGTATAGTTAGATTGTTAAATATATTTCATTCTATTTTCTCACATTTTCACTCACACATTTTTGGCATGCCCGATGTGACCCACTTCATGAGCTAGTTTAATATTTTGTTGTTGTTTTAGTGCTTTTGAATTGCAGGTTTTGGTGCATAGAGACACGAAACATTTCATTTGTAGGATCAAATAATTATTTTTGCATGAGTTTTGATAGTTTTTCACATAAGTCTTGTCAGGAATTTGCATTTGTATGATTAGAATTTTGCATAAGTCTTGTCAGAATTTCACATATGTCCACTTGGAGTTTTGCATAAGCCTGTTTAGTGTTTCACATTGGATTTATAAGTTGGTTTTGTTATTTTTTTGGGGTTACCTATCAATTTCCGATGTTAATTTGCTTCTAGTTTTAAGATTTTTTTCTAAAATGAAGTGAGTAGATAAATTTGCAATGTTTTAACCATATGGCTTGTCATGTTAAAATTAAGCGTGCAGGATCTCGACAACTAGAAAAACACAAACAATTATAGAAACAACATGTTAGGGCCTTGCGAGAAGAACAACTGATTAACCAACCAAAAGAACAAATCAAATATTTTAAATACCAACAATGAGTCCTAGCATAAATCTAAAAATACAACATGCTCTCGAGATTGCGTTTATATTTTCAATTATAATTTGTGAAAAACTAACCTCTCTGTTGGCAGGGTCAGATTTGTCATTTTGTCTGTCCACAGATAAGTGTTTCACATAAGTATAGACAATGTTTCACATAAGTATAGCTAGTATTTTGCATAAGTATAGACACTGTTTCACATTTGTATATGCAATATTTTTCATTACTACATACAATATTTTTGATAATTATAGATAGTAATTCACATGAGTTTAGATATTGTTTTGAATTCAACTGGTTATTCTAATGCTATTCTATTTTGAATCTATCTCCGTTCTTGGGGTTTTTTTGTGTTGCTGATAATATGACTATAGCATGTAGCAAAGTAGAGTACAAGAAAGGTGATTTGACTGGTCAAAGACATAAATAATACCTCAAACTACTAACTACTTGTTTGCAGAGGTAGATTAGGAGAGTGTTTTCTTTTTTTGGAGTGAACAATCTTTGAATTGGGCTTAAAATTAATCAATGTGTTTTGTGTTTGGCACACTTGTGCGTGTGAGCGGACCTACTTTTAACACACACTATCATCTCCCTTGGCTTTCATGGTCTTGGCTATAGGATAAAAGTGTTAACGACACTCATTTTTTACTTTTTAGGTAGAAGGGCCTACCTTCTGAGTAACCTATAAGGCTGGGTGAGAGGGAACTATCCAAGGGGTACTCTTTCGGTCTGCTATATAAATATTTATGATTTTGGCGAAATCCATAATCAATTGTTCCTGCTATGTTATACAGATGGCTTCCCTTAGTATCTACATACAAATACCTTTTTGAACTTGACGAAAGTCAAATCCCTAGTACTTGTGTGGAAGATGCATAAAAACCTATGTTCTACAAGTTGGGATATCTATTAAATGAGCTATCCACCGCATGTATAACCACCATATTATCCCAAAAGTTCCTCCACTAGGAACCAAATTGTTTTAGTTGCCAAAAACCTTCTACTTGTTGATTTATGTATTGTGATATGTGAATACCAAAGAAACCCCTCATGTATCCTTCAACTTGAGGTAGTAAATTTCTTGGGATCTTTGGGTCCTTAGAAATTCAAAGCTTGGCATACTCGAGAAGTGTGTGTCATGGAGTGGAGCCAGTGCTACCAAGATTCTATCTATCCAATTGAATGTGGTATTCTAGACAAGGGGATTCAACAAGTACTATCATTTGACCAACCTAGGAAGTACATGATTGTTAACGCATTTGTCATACTTTCGTGCTTGTTGTGTTTGTGTCACAAACAATATTTTGCCCAAATTAGTATGTTGTCAAACATCTCATTTCACCTGGTCTTAGTCATTACTATCCTCTATCAGGTTTTATTCCTTATTGTCTCATTGTGGTGCCAAAATTATGTCTTCAGTTGGGCTTGTTGTTGCCCAATATTAGTGTCAAATCTTTTAAGTGTCGTTATTATCACCTACCAGAGTATCAATTTGAATTGCCACTTTCATTACCCCAATTTCAAGTCATCATCTTGGCAATCATTTTGATTTTGCATCATTGCCATTGCCAGTTTATATCTTTTGTCAGCTTGCGTTATCACCAACTTATCATTGTCATGCTTTGTTCCTAAAGTCAATGATTGATCTTTCAGTTAAATCAAATCTTTTAATCCAATCATCAAAATTTTCCAATCTCATCACATAAAATCAAATCAAACCAAGAGCTGATCTTTTTGTCATCTTTGGTCTCACCATCCTAAATTGCAAATCTACATCCCCTTTTTAGCAACTTTTATCACTAGCTCCTTTGACTACATTGAGTTTAGAGCTTAGTTTATATCATTGTGGTCTTGTTACTTTGAGCCAAAGGTCTAGTCCATAATTCATCTTGTTGCTTGAGTGTATCCTCTTAAGTAGCTTTGAAGTTGCACCATTCAAATCTAATTTATCCATTTGCAATTTGAGTACCAAATCATCCTAATCAATCATCTTGTCCATCCTTTTGACAATCAATCAGTTAATTTAAATTGTTAGAATTTATCTTAGTTCATGCCCATCACTACTCGATCTTGTTCTAGGAAAGCGATGGAACAATAATGTTCTTAGTTAGAAGTAGGGACATATGATCCACAACTGAATCCTGATTTGGGTGTTAACCCTACTATATCAGAAAGTGTCCATGTCCCTATTGATCCACTTAATCCAGTAGTTACTGAAGAAATAATAGTTAATCAACCTGATAAAATTGATGTTCCAACTAATCTTGTCGATGTTGGCATTTTGGCATTAAGTTGTCATTGATGTCAACCAGCATGATGGATATTCACATGAGTGTGAGCAGAAAGTATTTGAAAGAATGAAGGCTTACCGGTAAGGCATAAACTAGTCTGAAGGATAGTTGTTTGTTTATGATGAAGAGACAAAAAGTTAAAGTTGTCTCAAACCACTGGAGGTGAAGATGTGTTACCGGTATAGTGTGCACTACTGGTTAGCAGAAGAAGAAGAAGACCTTATTGGTAAAGGCGTGTACTGGTATGAGTCTATTGAATGATCAAGACTAAACCGACTGTGTGTCGGTGAGTAGAGTGATTGACCATGGTGATGTCATGTGGAGCCAAGGTGGAAAATAGGAAGATTTTGGTAAAACCATCATCGACACGGTTGGTGAAACTGTCTATTAATATAACTGAAACATCCACAAATCATGGGATTGTATCTAACTGTTGTGGCTCAAGGAAGAAACAATGATAGAGGAAGATCAGGGAGTAGTTGGTGCCTAGATAAATGCAAATGAAATCTGATTTGAGGAAGACCTTGAAAAGGAAACAGTTTAAGCGTTTTATGTGTCAACGGATTTCAAGGCAGGAGATCTTATTTGAGATTGCTATTTTCAGCAAATATGAATTGGATAATGGAAAATGTGTACAGATGCATCCTTGAAGGATAAGTGATCAATCCAAGATAGGTTGGATCAGATCTCATGAAGATTGTATCGGGAAGAGGAAACCCTAACCGCTCTGAAGTTTGAATTGCTTTCTAGCGGGAAATCATGAGATAAAAGAGGAGAGCTCGAATCAGAGCGTGTTGATGCTACAGAGAAGAGGAAGAGAAAAGAGAGAGAGTTAGTAAAAGAAAATTATTGCTATCCTCAAAAATAGTTCTAAGAAAGTTGCAGTGTATGTTCAAGAAAGCATACCAGTGAGAGGATTCTACCGACATAACTATAGTTTTAAATTTGATCCTAACCGGCAAAGTGTGGCAGAGAAGGCGACATCAAAGTGTGACACAAAGTGTTGAGAGACTATGTGAGAGAGGGAGAGAAAGATAACAGAGGATGAGAATCAGAGAAAGTAATCTCACAACCAGTAGTGTGAGATTTTGTGGAGGAGAAAAGACTATCAATCGTCAATAAGTTATTTGATCAAAGAGTTGCAGAATTCATTTGCAACAAGAAGCCTTAATTGTATTCAAATAGTATTTCAATATATATCGCCAAGTAGAAGCTTGGTGCAGGGGTTGGTGCTCCTTGGGTTGGTGCCCTAAATCTTTGTAATTCAGTGTTTTACTTGTAAGGCTAGATTAGAGCAGTAGTCTCCTGCAGCTTTTCTCACCGAGGTTTTTCCCACATTGGGTTTTCCTCATAAATTTGGTGTTGAGGGCTACATTTGTGTGAGTGATCTCTTTGTCTTTCTTTCTTGTTCTACCAATTTTATTGTTTAGTGTTTAAGTGAATAACTGATATTTTGAAGTTTATTTGAAAGTCAACAAGATTAGGAACCACTGATTCACCCCCCTCTTAGTGGTACTCTATGTTCAACAATTTGGTATCAGAGCATAGGTTCCCGATTATCTTTAAACCTTGGGTAGATTTTGGACTTTGAACACAATGGCAAGAAATGAGTCTGCTTCCTCAAAAGCCCCCATGTTTGATGGATCCAACTATGCCTTATGGAGTAGAAGAATGGAGACTTATATTTCCTCCCTGGGTTTTGATGTGTGGATGTCTATCAAGAATGGGTATGTTGTTCCTAATACTCCTCCCTCTGATCCAGATGCCAAAAAGGAGTATGAGAATAATGCAAAGGCCAAACATGCTATCTTGAGTGGATTGTCTAATAATGAATTTGTCAATGTCATGCACTATGTTTCAGCAAAGGAGACTTGGGACAAATTGCAGAGGTTGTTTGAAGGAGATGCAAAAGTCAAAGAAACCAAGCTGCAAACACTAAGGGGCCAACTTGAAATCATCAAAATGAAAGATGATGAAAAGATTGCAAACTATCTTCATAGATTTGATGAAACGGTGAATACTATTAGAGGACTTGGAGAAGAGATTGCAGATGAGATTCTTGTCAAAAAGGTACTTAGATCTCTCACACCCAAGTATGATACTAAGGTGTCTATCGTAGAAGAAGCTAAGGATTTGAAGAATTTTTCAATGGATGAGTTATTTGGTTCACTGACAGCCTATGAGATGAGAACAACTGGTGATACTTCTTCGAGGAAAGAAGCAACATTCAACATCACCAAAAAGGACAAAGAAGTTGCTTCTCATAAAGAATCCAGTGAAGACTCTGATGAAGAAGTAGCAAACTTTGTTAGGAAGCTCAAAAGAGGATCCGGTCAGTACAAAGGAAAGCTACCACTTAAATGTTTCAACTATGGGAAGGTAGGACACTTTGCTGCAAATTGTCCTCACAAAGAAAATGGTGGAGATGAGTCAAGGGAGTTCAGAAGATCTGTTGGCAAAGACAGAGAAAGGAATGACTACAGACAAGGAAGGAGAGGCTACTGGAACCAGAATAGCCTATATATTATTGAGGATGACACAACATATGAAGAAAATGAATCAGAAGATGATTACCATGAGAATGACAAAAAAGTCAATCTCTTCATGGCACTTGATAGACCAGTTGATGAAGATGAGGAAGAGGAGGATATTGAAGCTGAAGTAGATTTGGAGAGCGAACTTATCAGTGCTCTTGAGGAATTGAGTAAAACAAGAAGAGAACTCAAGAGGGTTAAGCTTGTTGTAGTAGATGAAAAATATCTCTTGAAGCAATCCCTGGATGAGTCCAGTCAAGTTATATTTGACTTGAAATTGCAGTTGAAAGAAACTAAAAGGATATGTGAAGCTAGATCCTTTGATCTGACAAAGAAGGAAAAGGATCTTGAAGAAAGTAAGGAAGAAATAAAAATAAGGAGCAAGTATGAAGGCATCATCGAGGCCTTAGATAAGATGTTGAGCAAACATAAGCAATCCAAAGACACCAGTGGCTTAGGATTTAAAGAAGGTCAAAGTTCAACCCAAAAATATAAATACGACAAAGAAATAATGTTCACCTATTCAATTAAAGGTAAAGAAAAGAAGACATTCACTGTAGGCAAGGATACCGACAAAAAGACATGCATATTATGTTGGAAATCGCCACTCAAATTGGTATACAACAATAAATCGGAGGTCACACTTCCTGCACCAACATGCAGATCCAAGGAGAAATGCAAGGTTTGACCGTGAAGGATTCAACAGACTCAACAACATGAAGGGAAGACCCCCAATGAGACAGCTTTATTTAGGACCAAGACAACGTAACCGGTATGTTCCAAACTTTTATAGTAACTGTTACCGATGTAACAAATTTGGGCATAGAATAGCTGACTGTAGACTAATGTATCATCCCTCTAAGAGTTATGAAAGTATAAATCCATTTAATGCACTCTGGGATACGAATGTTATCTATTATCAGTTAAATGAATATGGTCATAAGATTTTTTATTGTAGAAAGAATAAACCAGTACCCTACAATAATTTTAAGGATGTTCCCTTAAATGAAAATATAAAATGCTATAACTGTCAAGGGTTTGGACACATAGCAAAGTTTTGTAAAAACTGTAAGATCAATCAAAAGAAGACAAATCCAGATCAAGAGCTGGTAACTGAACCTGAGCACAATATAGTAGCCGACAAGAAGAAAGAGACCAAACCTGTGTGGGTTGAGAAAGAAAAAGAAAAGGTAGAATCAAGTCTCATAGTGCAGATTGCCCTACATGCTGAGAGGAAAAATCTATGGGTTGTAGATAGTGGTTGTTCAAACCATATGACTGGTGAAAAAAATAAATTCATTAAACTTGAAGACTGGAATGGTGGATCAGTAAGGTTTGGAGATAATTCTTCCATCAAAATAAAGGGAAAAGGAACTCTAAGCATTGATGGAAAATTGAAGGCACGTGATGTATATTATGTGGAAGGCCTAAAGCACAATCTTCTGAGTGTGAGTCAGATGTGTGACAAAGGTTACAAATTCACCTTTGACTCAACCAGTTGCCAGATAAAGAAAGACAGTATCGGTAAAGTTGTAGTAGAAGGAAAGAGAATAGATGGAAATGTTTATAATCTAAAGGAATGCTATGAGTCCCAATGTATGTTAGGACAAGTAGATGAAAGTTGGCTATGACACCGAAGACTAGGACACATAAAGTTTGATAACATAGCTGCAGTAAGCAAAAAGGGGTGTGTGAGGAATATTCCACCTATCATCAAACCAGTAAATACATTTTGTGATGAATGTGTAAAAGGTAAACAAACTAAAGTGAGCTTTAGGACAAAAGAGCACAACACCTCAAGACCACTTGAAATTGTGCATACAGATCTATGTGGTCTGACTAGGACAAGAGCACTTGCAGGTGAAAGATATTTTATGCTCTTCATTGATGACTACTCAATAATGACATGGGTCACCTTTCTACAAGATAAATCAGAAGCATTTGAAAGATTCAAGATCTTTCAAAAGATGGTGGAAAAAGAAAGTGGGTACAGGTTAAAGTGCCTAAGATCAGACATGGGTGGAGAGTTTACATCAAATGAATTTGAAGATTATTGTGAAAAACATGGAATTAGAAGGCAATACTCTGCTCCTAGGACACCACAGCAAAATGGTGTGGTAGAAAGGAAGAACATGATAGTCAAGGAGATGGCCAGAACCATGTTAAATGAGGCCAATCTGTCGGACACATATTGGAAAGAAGTTGTTCATACTGCTACATATACTTTGAATCGGGTTCAATTAAGAACAAACAGCAGGATGACACCTTATGAGTTGTGGTATGACTGGAAACCATCAGTCAAATACTTCAAATTATTTGGAAGCAAGTGCTTTATCAAGAAAGATATGTATGGTCTAGGAAGTTTTGACTCCAGGAGTAATGAAGGAATCTTCCTTGGTTACTCATCTAACAACAAGGCCTACAAATGATACAATAAAATACTAAGAAGAGTCGTTGAGAGTGTGCATGTAAAAGTTGATGAAGATATGCACAAAGGATGTCAACCATAGATTAACCAGTATGATAACTTTGGTGATGAAGATGATGAAGTTCACTCAGATACTGAACCAGAGGTACCATCCAAGAATGCCCCCAACCAGTATGTACAACTAAATCACCCAGAAGAGAAAATTATGGGAAATAAGAGTGATGGTGTGCAGACTAGAAGAAGACTTTCCCGGAATGATGAACAAGTCAACCTATGCCTCATGATTGAAGTTGAACCCAAAACATTCAATGAGGCCAGCAAAAGACAAGAATGGATGGATGCCATGGAAGAAGAACTGCAATAGATTGAGAAGAACAAGACTTGGGAATTAGTCCCTAGACCGGAAGACAAGAACATCATTTGCACTAAATGGGTCTACCAGAACAAGATGAATGAAGAAGGTAAGATTGTTAGGCATAAAGCTATACTAGTGTGCAAAGGATACTCTCAAGTAGATGGGATTGACTTTGAAGAAACATTTGCACCGATAGCTAGATTAGAAGCAATTAGAATATTTCTAGCCTACTCTGCCTACAAGGGCTATAAAGTATACCAAATGGATGTAAAATTTGCCTTTCTAAATGGAAATTTGGAAGAAGAAGTGTACATGGAGCAACTAGAAGGGTTTCTGATACATGACGATGAGACATTTGTGTGTCGGTTGAAGAAGGACTTGTATGGTCTAAACAAAGCTCCTAGAGCCTGGTACTCAAGACTAGATCTGTATCTGAAGGAGCAGGGATTCAAAAAGGGAAGTGATGATAGCAATTTGTACATAAAGAAAGATGGGAACCACATGATCATTGTGGTTGTGTATATAGATGACATCATCTTTGGAGGCAACAAGGACACCCTCTGCAAGGAATTTGTTGATCAGATGTAGTCAGAATTTGAGATGTAAATGCTTGGTGAATTGACTCACTTCCTTGGTTTGCAGATATTACAGCAAGATAAAGGAATCTTTATCTCACAAATCAAGTATGCAAAGCAGATGTTGAAAAAATTCCAATTGGAATATTGTAAACCGGTAAGTACCCCATGGTGACTAGCAGCAAATTGAGAAATAATGATGAATCACTGGTGGTGGATAAGACTCTGTACATATCCATGATAGGCAGTCTACTATATCTAACTATTTCAAGACCAAATATAGTTCAGGCAGTATGCATGGTGGCCAGATTCCAAGTTGCACCAAAGCAGTCACAAATGAATGTTCTTAGCAGAATTTTTAGGTACCTACAAGGGACGCTCGGCTATGGTTTGTGTTATCCTAAACAAGGATATTTTATCTTAGAACCATACACTAATGTTGATTGGGCAGGTTGCATTGATGATCGAAAGAGAACAAGTGGTGGTGCATTCTTTCTAGGTGACTGATTCGTCTCATGGCATAGCAACAAGAAGGACTCAATCTCTCTATCTATTGTTGAAGCTGAATACATTATTGCTACTACATGTTTCTCTCAAGTTCTTTGGATGAAGCAGACTCTCAAAGACATACAGGTGGACATCACTGATCCTATTCTCATCTGGTGTGACAATTCGAGTGCAATCAACATAGCAAAGAATCCAATCGTGCATTCCAGAACAAAGCACATTGCTATCAAGTATCACTTTCTTAGAGAGAAGCTTGAAGGATAGGAGGTAAGGATGGATTATGTTCCTATTGGCGAATAAGTAGTAGACATTTTCACCAAACCATTACCGGCAAGTACTTTTGAGTACCTCTAACACAAGCTGGGAGTTGTTACATCTGTCTAAGAAGGATTTATGTGGTTTAGGGGGAGCTCGGTATGGATCAAAGGGGGAGTGCACAATACCCTTTGTTATTGTGTCAAAGGGGAAGAAATGTACCAGTATAGAGTGTCTTGTGAGAAGTTGACATCAATGCCAATGGGGGAGATTGTTGGCATTTTGGCATTAAGTTGTCATTGATGTCAACTGGCATGATGTATATTCACATGAGTGTGAGTAGAAAGTATTTGAAAGAATGAAGGCTTACCAGTAAGGCATAAACTGGTCTGAAGGATAGCTGTTGGTTTATGATGAAGAGGCAGAATGTTAAAGTTGTCTCAAACCATTGGAGGTGAAGATGTGTTACGGTGAAGATGTGTTACCGATATAGTGTGCACTATAAGTTAGCAAAAGAAGAAGACCTTACCGGTAAAGGCGTGTACCGGTATGAGTATGTTGAATGATCAAGGTTGAATCGACTGTGTGTTGGTGAGAAGAGATTGACCATGGTGATGTCATGTGGAGCCAAGGTGGCAAATAGGCAGAGGTTGGTAAAACCATCATCGACACGGTTGGTGAAACTGTCTGTCAAGATAAATGAAACAACCACAAATCAAGGGATTGTATCTAACTGTTGTGGCTCAAGGAAGAAACAATGACAGAGGAAGATTAGGGAGAAGTTGGCACCTAGATAAATGCAAATGAAATCCGATTTGAGGAAGACCTCAAAAAGGAAACAACCGAAGTGTTTTATATGCCGACAGATTTCAAGGCAGGAGATCTTGTTCGAGATTGCTATTTTCAGCAAATATGCATTGGATAATAGAAACCGTGTATAGATGCATCCTTGAAGGATAAGTGATCAATTTGAGATAGGTTGGATCGTATCTCATGAAGCTTGTATCGGGAAGAGGAAACCCTAACCGCTCCAAAGTTTGAATTGCTTTCTGGCAAGAAATCACGGGATAAAAGAGGAGAGCTTGAATCAAAGCATGTTGATGCTGCAGAGAAGAGGAAGAGAAAAGAGAGAGTTAGTAAAAGAAAATTATTGCAAGCCTCAAAAATAGTTCTAAGAAATTTGCAGTGTTTGTTCAAGCAAGCATACCAGTGAGAGGATTCTACCGACATAACTATAGTTTTTCATTTGAGCCTAACCGACAAAGTGTGGCAGAGCATGCATCATCCAAGTGTGACACAAAGTGTTGAGAGACTGTGTGTGAGAGAGAGAGAAAGATAATAGAGGACAAGAATTAGAGAAAGTAATCTCATGACCAATAGTGTGAGATTTTGTGGAGGAGAAAAGACTATCAACCGGCAGTAAGTTATTTGATCAAAGAGTTGCAGAATTAATTTGCAACAAGAAGCCTTAATTGTATTCAAATAGTATTTCAATATACATCGCCAAGTTGAAGCTTGGTGCAGGGGTTGGTGCTCCTTGGGTTGGTGCCCTAAATCTTTGTAATTCAGTGTTTTACCTATGAGGTTGAATTGGAGCAGTAGTCTCCAACAGCTTTTCTCACTGAGGTTTTTCCCACATTAGGTTTTCCTCATAAATTTGGTGTTGAGAGCTACATTTGTATGAATGATCTCTTTGGATTTCTTTCTTGTTCTACCGGTTTGATTGTTTAGTGTTTAAGTGAATAACTAATATTCTGAAGTTTATTTGAAAGTCAACAAGATTAGGAACCACTGATTCACCCCTCTCAGTGGTACTTTGTGTTCAATAGTCAATCAATTTCTTTCAAATCTAGACAATTCTCAAATGGTCAATGAAATC
Organism: Cryptomeria japonica; assembly: GCF_030272615.1. Taxonomy (NCBI): domain Eukaryota; kingdom Viridiplantae; phylum Streptophyta; class Pinopsida; order Cupressales; family Cupressaceae; genus Cryptomeria; species Cryptomeria japonica. The sequence continues at coordinate 342,890,835 of NC_081406.1, forward strand.
ATTGAAAAATGCAAACACAATCTTTTCTATTATGGTTGCCCAATGCTTGACCATTGTGTCACCTGATACACCTGCAACTACTAATCCTTCAGGGTCACCTCAATAGAAGATACCTTTACAACAACCCTTGTCAATACCACTTTCAGCTCAAGCTATGGCAACACCATCACAAAAAAATATCCTACCTACATGTATATAATTGCCACTTTTGGATGTGATGGAAATACATTATCAATTTTTTTACTATGCTTCATCAGTCCTATATCATTTCCAGCCTTAGGAGGAGTCATCTATAATGCACCCACCAATGTACCATCTATGCAACTCACTACTTCAATGCCCATAGTTGCTCAAATGCCCATGACTTCTAGCATAGTGCATAGGGATTGTTTCATCAATCCAATCATGAGACCATTAAATTACCTTCTACACAAACACCACCTTGGACCACAGGTATGCAAGATTATCCTCCACCATTTTGTACATGGGTCATGATTGGAAGCATGAGTTATATACCACAAACATCACTTATGTCTCCACTTGTATAGTCTGTGCCATAGATTGTTAGTGCACCTCAACATCAACCTCAAGTGATTGTATCACCTATTTTATCACACCTATGATTCAGTTACTTGCAAGTGCCATCTTCATCAAATTTCTTCTACATGTGCAACAATTTCTAGGTGGTATTCCTTATAATCTTCCATCATATAGTACACCACAACCCAATATATCTCGTCTAAGTTATATTGGAGGTAGTTATTTGAAAGGTAGTGTGCCTCATATTCAACAACCTCAAAATGTACAGTATCAATAACAATACATTCCTTCACAACAAAATATGGCTACTTTTTCACAACTACCTTGAATTCAACAACAACAACTACCACAATATCAACAACAACAAATGCCTTTTGTTCAACAAAATGTTCCAGTTTATCAAAATATACCAAGATATCAATATCCACAATAATAACATAACTATATGTGCCCATCTCAAATGGAATATCAAACATCATTTTATCAATCAGGTTTACCATCTCCCAAACTATTCCTAGTTAATATTGAATGGGAAGAAAAGAAGGTATCTCTTAAAGCTTTGCAAGATAGTAATTCTGAGAAGGTTTTCAAATTTGATGAGATTTTTCCATATCCATTTGATGATTCAATAATATCAATTCCATTCCCCACACATTTTGAAATTCCAAAATTTGATAAATACAAAGGGAAAGGTGATCCATGTCATCACATTAAGGAATTCTACATGGCTTGTTAGGAAGTCACATATTGTGATAATCACCTCCTACGACTCTTTCCTATGAGTCTTAGTGGTCCATCCCTAAAATGGTTTTCCAAGTTACTATTTGGCATCATCACTACATTTGCAAACATATCAGAGATATTTATGGCCCATTATCATTACAATGTGGAAAATGATATTTCCATGCTTAATCTTTGGCAAGATAAAGAGAAAGGAGGTGAGTGTGTTTTATATTATATTCAAAGATGGAGAGCACTTTCTATTTGTCTCCCTTGTACAATACCCAAGACTCAATTGGTTCCAATATTCATCAGTAATTTACACCCAAAGCTTGCATTTCACATTCGCTTAAGTTGTGCAACTACATTCAAAGATATTATGTCCAAGGGACCATTAGTAGAATAGGCCTTCATTGATGAAGGAATCATTAAACTCTATAAAGAGTCTTCAGACTAACCAAGTGGTGATAGACAAAAATATTGGAACAAAAGAAAGAATGTTGTAGGAGATGGTGTTACTAGTTCTAAGATAGTTCAAATGGTTGTGGTTGCCAAACCACCACCTGCACAATAATACTAATAAAAAATCATATGTCAATCCATCACCAACAATACTTGTTAATCTTCTGCCTCAGACTTATCATAATCCTCAAACACTAACATCAAATATGCAAACCAATCATACCAATTCTATCACTATTTCTCAAGCTCCTCCTCAATAGAAAAATTATAACAACCCAAGGTGTTAGTTTACACCTATCGGGGAACCATTGGATGTGATCTTTAAGTGTATGGAGTAGCATAATATGTTTTTGTATCTACAAACAATATCATTTGATGATTCTAAACCTAAGCCTGATTGGTATAAAGAGAATGAGTATTGTGCTTATCATTGTGAAAAGGGTCACATGTCAAACAAGTGCATGAAGCTTAAGCATATAGTCCAAGATCTTATTGACCAAGGAAAAATTGATGTTGACCCTGCCACATGAAAGTCACCCAATGTGAATTTAGGCATATATAAAGATGCTCTTCCCAAACATCGAGAAGAAGAAAGTATGTCCAATGCTAGTTAGAGTCATACTACCAATAACATCAATTACAACAAATACCCATTCAATTATGGTCCTGCAATAGGTTGCATTACTTAGGTAGAAGAACATGTCAATATGATTTGTGTCAAGGGAGTTGATACCCAGTGTGTTGCAACCACGAGAAGATCTCACATGACTCTTCTTGGAGCTCCACCTCTTACCTCACCTCAAGTACCTGTGTCAACCCACTATAATATTCTTAGGGAAGACCCCTACACATATCTCCATTTTAGGCTTGTTGAAAGCTTCACCCACGCATCAGGAGATTTTGAATCGTGCACTGCAAGAAACTCATGTTCCTAATAACATAGATCCAACACAATTTCAAGATTTAGTAGCCCATCTATCTACCACATACCATCTCATTTTTACCCAATTTGATGCCATAGTGCCTGATCCAATCATATCTGTCTGCTTAATATTGAAACAATTATCATGCATTACAAAGTAAAGCGAATCCAGATTGATAATGGTTCTACCCTAAATCTTTGTACTTTGAAATTTGTCACACAAGTAGGGTATACTATCATGGATTTTCATAACCAATGCATCACTATCAAAGCATATGATAATGGAGAGAGAAGCTCAGTGGGGATGAACAATCTTCCAATTCAAGTGAGCCCAGTAACATAGGATACTTTTTGCCACATTGTTGATCTTGACCTTCCATTCAATGTCCTTCTTGGTCACCCATGGATTCATGCCATGCACGCCGTGTCATCTACCTACAACCAATATTTAAAATTTCCATACCAAGATTGTGAAATTACGAGTATTATCATACTCTTGAAGCATCTTCCCCATATTCATATAATTTCCCAGGCATTAACATTGGGATTCCTCAAACTAGCCCATCATCCACATATGTTGACTCTAAATCCATACTCACTGATCCTAAGGAAAAAGATTCCATTTCATCTACATTTTCCTAGCTCAAGATCAATTGTTCCTGTTGTGGTGAATATACTCTACAAGGAACCCTGGCAGTGGGTGCATTGCCTTTAGATCCTCATACCCATGGGAAACCTACCAAAGAGAATAAAAATAAAGAACATGTGGTCTAAATGTGCGGTTCTACTACATTTCAATTTCATGGTGAACTTAATCATGAGGTCATCTATAGAAGGAGATATCAATTAGTGGTTATTCAAAGATGTTGATGTAGACAATGATACCCATCTTAATCACTTCAAAGAGTAATATCCAGTAGTGCACAAATTGGCTACTAAGAAATGGGATCACTAAGGCAGAGGATTGGGACAAGAGGAACATGAAATTAGAAGACCTTTTGACCCCATTCCAAATGTTCATCATCAAGGGCTTGGTTTTGGATATTCTTCTCATGAAGCCTCAACTTCGGCAGACACTTTGAGAAACAATGAAAATGTTTCAGTTGATATCGAAGACAAACCTAAGGAGGTTTTCAAACAAGAATATGATTATATGTATAACTACTCATCCTTTGGCACATAAACCCTCTTTGACACATCAATTCTCTTAATTGACCTTCAGCTTCGTCATCTCGTACTCATCGATTAGGTTCAAACTATTGCACATTGGTGTAGGAGCACCTAGTTTTATTGATGCATTTTCAAAATTTTGGAGTGATTGATCATGTTTGGGGTCAATGAGTGAATAAAGGACTATTGAAAAGTCCAAATTTATGTTTTAAGTTTATTTGTATTTTTGTGGTCTCTTGTTTTAGCTTATTTGCTCAGTTTTGGCCAAACAGCCTTTGTAAGCCAAAAATGGCATCATTTTGCAAAATTGGGTAAAACCCCTTGTAAGGTATCATAAGGATTTTGGACATGTTGGTTGGATGTTAGGGAACCATCCTAGGGAGTTTATAGTGAGTAAAGATACATAAGTTTCAAAAATGCAAAATGGAGCAAAAGTTGTCATTGTTGCTTGACAACTTTTTGCAACTTTTGGAGCAACTTTTCAAAAACTGATCAAATCAGTGGTTAAGAAATCAATGGGTGGTTGGTTATGAGAAAGGAGGAATATATAATTCTTTCTAAATCACTGTAAATGGGTTGGAATATCCAAGAGCAAATTTTGAATAACACTTGAAGGCAATTTTCAGAATTTTGCATTAAAAACTTGTAATTTTGGTTATAGCAGTCCATACCAAATGGATTGATCTTGGTCCTATCCTTTCATGGTGGTTTAGCATACTTTTTCATGGTTCTTAGGAAGTGTTTATACTCTTTCATAGTGCAAGTTTAGGGCTTTGTTTGTAAATTGTTTTGAATTGCACTGCTCTAGGTCTGAGCAAGGGATTAATACCCTAGCAATGGATCCAACTTGAAATCCCATTGTGTTTTCTCAATGGCCCTTCGGATTAAATTCATGGAGCCTCTGTACAGTGTGTATATCCATTTTTTTTCCTTTGAGATTTCTTTGAAACAATTTTCTATCAATTCCTAGGCGAGCTCAGTCATAGCCCAACTAGGAAACTTGACTGTTATGTGCACTTTTTCTTGCATGGATGATCAAATATGGTTGTGCCAAGTGTTTGGAATAAAATAAGGAATCCTAATAGAGTCTTAGTAGAAGTATGGAGGTGTGACAGAGTGTGGGAGTTAACAAACCCTATTGCTGAACACACTAAATCTTAAACCCTTTAAAAAGAGCCATTTTGGGGTTTGTACATGTATAGACATGTCAAAGAATCTAACCTCTTGAATCTCAAAGAATGTACAAAAGGGTATTTGGATCACTAAATCTTTTAGGAGGTCCTTTGGAATATTTTTGAGCAATTGGGCAAAAACCGTGAAGGTAGGGCTAAAAGGGGCTCATAGGGCTACTAGGCCTAGAAAATAGGAATTATAAAAGCGATGAAGAAATCAAGGAACACAAGCCACAAAGACACATGTTAGGAGTTGTCACACCATCTCAGAATCGTCCTAGTCCCCTACAAGTGAAGGTTAAATATTTTTATATCTTGATGGTTTAACTTACTCTAGTGAGTTCTAGCTTGGATCTTGAGTAATTGAGCAAACTAGTTGATAGAGAGTTTCCCAAAAGAGTTTAGGTGTTAGAATTGGTTAATGAATGATGAGTAGGGTGTAAAAAAACATGGGAGCCCACTATGACACCTCTTTCTAACCTACAAACTAAAATTGCAACTCTTTTGTGTCATCCTCCCTATCACACACCTTGATGCATTCCAGAGTGATGGCATGCTCTTGCAATTCTTGGGAGAAATAGAGTCTGAACCATTTTATCATCTAGCTCTGAATATAGTGTACAAGCTGGATCCTCAAGGCTACTTTGGGGAAGAGGGTATCCTTAACTGCAAAAGAGAAAAATAATGAAAAAATCAATTGTCTATAGGTGACAATATTTCTAAGACATCTATAGATGCTAAAATAGTTTTAAAAAAAGGGTATATCTTCTGGTAAAAATCTCTTTGAGGTGCTAGAAGATGAGGATTCCCCTCTTCCTCTCATCAACATATAGGTTCCCAATAAATCCCCAATCCTCATTGATGAGACAAGAGAAGTTAATCTGGGAATTGCATAAAATCCCAGAATTACTTATGCAACAACATATTTGTCTAATGAAGAGTTTCAATTTTTTCTTCAAATCCTTCACAAGTGGAATATTAACTTCGCATGGTCTTATGTAGACATGCCTGGGCTTGATCCCGAGCTTGTTGTGCATCACCTAGCCATTGATCCAAATGTTAAACCTATTAAGCAAAAGCTTTGAAAGATGCATCCTCAAATTGCATTACTGGTCAAAGTAGAGTTGGAAAAATTGTTAGAAGTCAAGTTTATCCGACCAATCAACTATTTAGAATGGATTTCTAACATGCTACCCATTTCTACACCTAATGGAGCTATACAAGTTTGTACAAATTTTAGAGATCTCAACAAAATATGTCCTAAAGAAGATTTTCCACTTCCCATAATTGATATTCTAGTTGATTTAACAATGGGAAATGAAATGCTTTCCCTTATGGATGGTTTTTTAGGTTACAATAGATAAAAATTGTAGAGAATGATCAATGTAAAATATAATTTACTACTCCTTAGGGAACTTTTTGTTATTAAGTCATGCCTTTTGGTCTCAAGAATGTTGGTGTTACATACCACCATGCTATTATAGTAATATTCCATGATCTCATGTATAAAATATTGGAGGATTATGTAGATGACATCCTAGGGAAAAAAAACCAGGACAAAACATCCAACTATTCTTGAACAGATTTCTGAATGACTGGCTAAGTACAAGTTATGCCTCAATCCTAAAAAGTGTGTGTTTGGAGTTGCATTTGGTAAACTCCAAGGTTTCATAGTTTCCAGGCATGGCATAGAGGTTGATCCTAAGAAAGTCAAGGAAATTCTAGAAATGCCTCCTCCTAAAACATTGAAGAATATGCACAGTCTCCAAGGAAAGCTAAAATCTATCAGACACTTTATTTCTCAGGTGGTAGATAAATGTCAGCCATTCACGCATCTTCTCAAAAAAGGTTTAGAGTTCAAGTGGGATGATCATTTTCAGAAAACATTTGATATAATAAAAGAATATCTAGCTCATTCTCCAGTGTTGATGCCACAAATTCCAAGAAGACCGTTCCTTTTGTATATCTCAGTTACTCTAGTTGTAGTGGGGGAACTCCTTGTCCAACATGATGATCAAGGGAAAGAACATGCCCTTTACTACATCAGTCGAACCTTGGTGGGATATGAGCTCAATTACTCACCTATGGAAAAAGAATGTCTATTTATTGTCTTTTGTTCACAAAATATTTGACATTATATGCTAAGTCATACTATTAAGCTCATATGTAAGATTGATCCTTTGAAGTACCTGTTATCGAAGATAACCCTTACTGGTCATATGGCTAAATGGGTCATGTTGCTCAGTGAATTTGACATTAAATATGTAGACAAAAAGGCCATCAAAGGATAGGTAATTGCATATCAATTAGAAGAAACACCCTTGACAGATATTCATCCTTTAATTGTAGAATTTCCAGATGAGTATGTTTGTACAATCATCACACAAACTCCTTGGAAACTTTATTTTGATATTTCACATACACAAAATGGATCAAGGGCAGGATTTTATTTGTTACGCCACAAGGGGATCTTTTTCCCAAATCTTTCAAGTTATCTTTCTCATGCACCAATAACATTGTTGTGTATGAAGATCTTATCATTGGTCTCAAAATAGCTATACAATGGAATATTGCAGATACTCTTGTTTATGGGGTTCACAATTGGTTATCAAATAGGTGAATGGTGAATACCAAAATAAAGATGATAAGTTGTTACCATATAAAAGAATGGTTGATGACCTCAAGAAGAGCTTTCAAAACATTACCTTTGACCAAATACCTAGAGCATAGAATAAGGCAATTGATGCAATGGCCACTATTAGTTCATTAATTGGAATGGAGTCAGATAGTCCAAAATATAAGTTTCGGGTCGAACAACTTCCCCAGCCACCTTTTGGGACATCACATACATATATGGTGTGAAATATTATATATCCTCAATCCCCTTGCTACCATGATATTTATGCCTACCTCAAAAATAACACCCTTCCACCTAACATATCCCGAAATGATCGTCGCAACCTCATTCACCAATGTGCCTAATTTAAAATTATAGGAGATAATCTATATCGTCGGGGCTATTATGACATCCTTGATAGATGTCTAGATTCAAACAAAGCTAATCTTGCAATGAAAGAAGTGCATGCTAGAACTTTTGGCACTCATATGAGTGGATATGTTCTTACTAAAAAAAGTTTGAGAGAGGGATATTATTGGCCCATAATGGAGCATGATTGTTGTGAGTTTGTTAAGAAATGCTTACCATGTCAGCAATATAGTGACTTAATCCATGTTCCAACACAAGATTTGCAACCTATCACAACAACATGGCCTTTTTCTACATGGGGCCTTGATTTAGTTGGTAAAATTCATCCTCCATCCTTAGATGGACACAAGTTTATCATTGCAGCTACTAAATATTTTACCAAGTGGGTTGAAGCTATCCCCTTCACTCTTACTACTAGTGTCCAAGTGTCTAAATTTATCCTATATCACATCCTTTTCCACTATGGAGTTCCCTCTACCATCATTAACAATAATAGAACCCCATTTAAAAACCAACACATGCATGATCTTTATTTCACATTTCATATCTAGCACCATTGGTCTACCCCCGATTACCCACAAGGTAATGGTCGGGCTGAGAAAACCAATAAAACCTTGTTACGTATCCTCAAAAAGGTTGTCAATGAAAATAGTTGTGATTGGCATCTCCGTCTAAATCTCGCCCTTTGGGCATATCACACTATTATTTGAACTCCTACTAGAGCCACTCCATACTCCCTTGTATATGGTGCAGACAAAGTCTTGCCAATTGAGGTTGAGTTACCATCCTTGCACATATCCTTGAAGGATTTTGAATTTGATGAAGATTATAGGGTGACAAGGCTATCTCAGCTAGATCTTCTTGATGAACAACATCATAAATCATATGATCACTTACAAGTATATCAAACTAGAATCAAGAAACAATATCAAAAGAAATTTCATCCTCATTAATTTGAGATTGGTGATCTAGTGCTTCGTGAAAACCCATAGAATCAGTAGGACAAAGAAAAGAAAGTTTGAAGTCAATTGGTTGGGCCCATATGTAGTCATAACGAAATATGGTTTAGAGGTCTATCAACTATCCACTCCAAAAGGGGAGCCTCTCAATGACCCCCTAAATATCCTTGATTTGAAGAGATTCTATGCATATTCCATGACAGTGTACCATTCAAAACCTCAAAAAATACCAAAAATTGAAAAAATCTAAAAGAAAGAAATTTTAAAAAATCCAAATAAAAAAGAAACAGAAAAGAAAAGAAAATCATCCTATGGTGAAAATAACCTTTGGTGGTGCCAAGTGGGCATGTATATATGGTAAAAACCTAGAAGCATACATTGTATGTAAGGTCACTTCTATTATCCTTTTTCTTCTCCTTTTGGCCTTATCTTGACATAGTATCCTTCATTACTTGCCTTTGAAAATTGCATCTGTCTGTATTTTTCCTTGCTTGTCCTTTTTCGAGCTTCTGTGCAATGGTCTTCTGGATGTTCCTTCATGCACATAGGAGTTGTGTAGGTTTCTTGTGCATAGTGTCAGTCTCATCCTGTATAAGTTTTTTTAGTCTGTTATGTATAGGTGTGCCTTATATATAGGTTTTGTTGTTCATATGCGCGCGTCAGTTGTGTTTTCAAGATTATATCCCATCAGTTGGTTCTTCAACAATTATCAATAAACATCTTTTTTATCATGATCATATTAGGTTCCCTTTTTGTCAAAACCATCTCGTTAATCCTTTATCTAATCATCAGTCTACATAGGATGCATCCTTCCTATAGTCAAACATTATCCAATCTTCATACATCCATCACCCTTTTGACAAAAGATATCTGAGACACTTGTGTTGGCTTTGATTCTTTTTTATTTTTGTTTATCGTTTAAGCACCTATGTTTTGTGTCTTCTCATTTGCCACGATCTTTCATATCATGGCACACTAGGAATAAAAAATCTAGGGGTTTGGTCTTATTGGTTTTTGTTTCTTTTTTGGTGTGATTTTGATGTTTCCCATGTTGTTCCCTCATGAGGTCTTTATTATCTCATGTTACACTGAGGCATATCTCTTTGCTTGTGGTTTTTCTAGCATTATTTCCCGCAAAGTTCTCGGTAAATCTGTGTGGTGTTAGACTAACCTTTTTGTGTCTATTTATTTGAGCCAATCCACACATTGGTTGTGAAAATAACCTTGGTTCCTCATACCTTGGTGCATCATATACAATGCTAAATTAAAACAAGTGCTCACTATAATGGCAAGTGCCAAAGATTATCATTCTCCATGATTCATTCATTGAATTTGCATTCATTCTAGCGCCACCGCGAAGAGGGGCAAAATGCAAATACCTAAATTTGATTAATTTAATTAATTGAATTTAGCTATCCCGAGTGTGCCTTTAATTGAATAATTACGCATTATTTAATTGATTAGTTTTCCCTCCTAGATAATTAATCTTATTAATTATGTTATAGTCCTTTAATTAATTATTTGACAATCATAAATCATTTAATTAATTAAATTTGGCCCTTTTCTTCTATTAAATAAATAAAATTCCTAATTTGATTATTTAATTCACTTTGTCCTTTCCTCCTAATATTCCCTCATAGAATTAATTAATTCAATTAATTAATTCTATTTCTCCACATGTCTCCTAATTTTAACCCTTATCTAACCTTCATCTAGCCTAACCCACCTAACTAACCAAGGGTTTAGTCAACCCTATCCCTTATCCCTCATCATATGTGTGTATTCCCAAAATATCCCAAATATCTCCAACCATGGAAATATCCTCATTTTTGGAGGAACCATTTCCTAAAATTTGGGGAAAATATCCCAAATATCTTAAGCCATGGAATTATCCTCATTTTTGGGGAACCAATTTCCTAAATTTGGGGAGAATATCCCAAATATCCTAAGTCATGGAAATATTCTCATTTTGGAAGGGAACTAAATTGCCTAAAATTTGGGAAAATATTCTCATGGATTAGGAAATATCCTAAACCATGAGAATATCACAGTTTCTAATCTCTTGTGGAATAGAATCTTCCAAATTGAGTGTCTCAATCCCAAATTGTCATGTGTCCTTAGGGACACATGTCATTTGCTTCCATGACACATGCCTTCCTCTCATCCCTCTCCATCTCTCCCTCTAGCATATTTAAACCCCCCATTTTCCTTCCTTATTAATCCGCTTTCATTTTTTGTAACCTCATAATGCGAATTGTTCATCCATTTCCCTTTTCATAACCTCATAATGCCTAAATATTTACTCATTTTTTACACATCCACATCCTTTTAGCATAGCATTTTGTATCACATCTTGCTTAAATATCCACCTTCCATTCACTATCATGGAGCATAATAGGGCATCTATCATTCATCAAGCACACACCAAATCAGGAGCTATCAAATCGAAGGATAAATCTAGAATTTTCATTTTAATTGCTATTATGATGTTTGTCTATATTTCCTTTTCAATCATCCTATCTTGAGTGTTTGAATGGATTTTGTGTAGTTATATTTTTAAATAGCTATCATTTTATTTGCTCACATTTTCACTCACACAATAATGTTGGCTGAAAAGTTTATAATCTGGGGAAGGTTTACAAAATGTGAATTTCATGATAGCATGTGAGATAATAACTCTCAAAAGGAAAGATATGATCTCTCTTATTTATAAGGGAAGGCTCCCCCTTTCTACTGCAATCTATATCTATTATAAATCTACCTACTAACTTTACACTAATCCAAGATGATACAATAACTTAGTTCTCTTTTTTCAGAACAAGCTTTATCCAATTCTCTATTCAAAACAAATTTCTCCTTTTCTCAATAAAATAACTCAAACTTGCAATAATTTTAAAATCTATACTAAATGGAATCAAAGTGTCCATGAAAATGCAAAGTATTTTGTTGCTTCTAAAAATGACTTAAGGGAGGAGGCTATTGTATACAAAAGAACACAAAGTTTCCTTTAAATACTCAAGTCCTATCAACTACTGTAACCCAAATATTGATATATTGTAAGCACAAAGTCTTCCAAATATATCATAAAGTTTTCTACCCTAACAAGATAAATCAACAAAGCACAAAGACTTCACCTTATTATCCACTTAATACAAACTTTTTCTGTTGGATATCATAAAACAAAGTTAACAATATTTTACTTAACCTCTTCTAACTCAAATACTCTCACAATACAAGATTTAACCTCAAAGAAAGTAGACAAGAATGACATATGAACATTCCCTCACACAATAAAGTAGTCCCAAGACAAAGATTGCTTGCAACTTATTTTCTTCTTTGATTAAACTTTCTTGAACATACTACAAACTTAAAAACTTAGATAGCTTTTTAATTCTATAGAGTTTTGGTGTATAAGCAAAAAGATGGAAAAATATCCTTATTACAATGAGATCCCTCATATATATTTAAGAGGGATGATGCACAAAAATAGGAAAAGTTACAACTAATTATGACTAAGTCAAAAGTAGAGACCTATTTGACTAAGGACACATGTCATCCTACATATCTACTAGAGCATATATAAAGTGACACTTAAGGTGTCGATTGGAATTACAAAACTCCACTAGAAAAGAATAAAATAAACTAAGTGTCTTTATCTTCACATTGATCTCATTCTTGGAATTCTTCAGCCTTTTGTAGAGAAATTTTCATTTGAGCTTCATTAGGTCATTGAGTATGACTAGTGATGAATTTGACTCGTGTAAGTGAATCTCCCAAATCAACATAACATTTCTTATGTTTGTTCAAGAGAGAATCCAAAAAATCTAGAATGAACTAAAGATCAACCAACTTGTCAATAGAGGACAAAGAGAAGTCATCTCTCTCAATTTTAGCAGTTAGCAACAAACTAAATTCTTTGATGATTTTATCAACATCAAGAACTCTTTGGTTTTCATCTAAGAAATCACAAGGAATTTCTAATACTTTGTCAACAATCTCTTTCTTTTTATCCATACATTCCTTCTATAGTCAAAAGCTCTCCTTTCCTTATAAGAATTTCTTAGTTACTCTCCTCATCTCTTCTTCCATTTCCCTAGACTTGAACATTGAATTGATAGAGTACCTACCAATAGTCAAAGAGAATTTAAGACCTATTTTTTGTGATCTAGACTGTGCCTCATTATCTGCCACCATCTGACAAGCCAATTCCATCAAAACCATTTTATATGATGGATATCTTGGGAGCATAAAGGTTCACCATTGAAACGTCCTACCCTGAGATAGGTGAAGGTAGGGAATTGTAGGAACATACATTCGTATTCGTTCACTACTTCCCATGCATGATCTGACACTCTTTTTCTATATAAATATTTGTTAAGCATGCACATGTGATAGCCAAAAAATGCATCATTAACCCTTTGAAAATGATTGAATCTATTCTTCAATACTAACCGGGTATAGTACTCATACATAACAACTTGCCTTATGTCTCCTAAAGTAGAAAAATATGGGAAATTCCTCATAGAAGTTGTTGCATACACCAAATAAGATGTCATGTAGAACTTAAGAGTAGTTGGTGCCTTAGTGATTTGCTCACATATAGCATCACTTATTTGATTTACCCAAATATATTCTCCTAATTTCGCCTAATGACATGGATGTACTAATACATCCATTCATAATAGGTATGAGGTAGGAGCCCTTTCACCATGCTCAAGAGAGTAATCAAGTCATTAACATTTTCAATGAAATCACTTATGGGAAAGGCTTTTGGCCACCTGGAAATTGTAGGTCTTGAGGTCTTCAACCAATTATCATTCATATTCTTCCTATACTTTTTGAATTTCTATCATAGTAAGCTTGTGTTGACTGCATGGTGATATCAAAATATTTCTCAATGCTTAGACACTTGAAGATGGTATCAAAGAAATCTTTATCAAGTCTTATTATCTTTTTGCCACTTATGTCCTTCACACTCCAACTAACAAGATCAAAACAACTTGCAGTTGTCATGAAAAATTCAGGATCCTAAGTGGACATGGGGAATGTTGAAACTAAAGGAACACAAATGGACCACTAAGAGGGGAGGTGAATCAGTGGTAATTAAAAACTTGAACTTCCAAACTGATCTAAGCTTTAATAATAGAAATCATGAAACAATTAGTAGAGATATTAAGCACATCCACACACAACCATAAGATATTCACATAACACAAGTTATATGAGGAAAACCCATAGTGGGGAAAAACCTCAATGAGAAATGATGCTAGAATCTATTGCTCTAATCCAACCTCACAAGAAAAAATCTGATTACACATTTATGGGCACCAACGCCTGAAGTTTATGGGTACCAACCCAAAGGAGCACCGACCCCCTATTTGAGCACCCACTCAGATGATTACAATGAGTAAATATTAGAATATAGTTATGCACCTTGTTACAAATGAAATTTTGTAATTAACAGATTTTTTTCTGCACTTGAGATTGACATCACTCTTCTTTACTCTCAATCTCTATCCTCTACTCTATGATCTCTCCTGTCAATCCCTCCTCCATTCTTCTCTCATGAAGGCAAGCAGTCAGTGCACTAATCTCTTGTTTCAACATGGAGATCTCATGATCTCTATCCTTTATCCGATCTTCATCTTTTCGCCGGTTCTCAAGCTCTTGACTAAACCGAATAGTCAATCCTTCCAACTCCTTTCTTAGATTGGAGTTTGAATCATTCAGCTTATTTACTTCAGCAATCATGGCTTCCATGTTAGCTTCATCTTCAGAACTACTTTCAGATAGTTCCATCAGCTTTTCTACATGTTCTCTCCTTTTTGCTTGAGATGCCTTGTATTTGACCATAAGATCATCATAGGCTTGCTCAGACTTAGTGAGTCGTTGAGTAAGTTCCCTCATGGTGTATTCCCCCATATCTCTTTCCAAGTGGTTAAACTTATAGAAAGGTAGGCTTTGATACCAATTGATGAATACTAAGAGGGGGGGGTGAATTAGTATGCCAAAAATCAATGCACTAAAACACTTACACAGTCTAAAGATAAACCGATAAAGCAGTCTAACAGTCAGACCGGTTACCACACATGCAAACAAAAATGTGAATAAAGAATTCACCCACAAAATCAATACAACCATAACACAAGATATTTGACGTGGAAACCCAACTGGGAAAAACCACGGTGAGATGGAACTCACAAGTCACTATCTGCAGAATAGAAACCAGACCGGTTAAGGTCAGACTGGTTAAGGTCTTACAATTTTCTTCACCAGAATAGATCTTGTTAGGAATCTCAATCTCTGTTAGGAGATAAGTCCGATTAAAGACTACCTTGTTAAAGGATTTTAGATTCACATGTGTGAACCACCTTGTTAGAGGATTTTACAAAGGCTTTGAGGCCTACCCAGTTAAGGGTTACAAACTTGTCAAAGATGTGAGTAATCAACAAGTGTTTGATCTATCTAATAGCACAAATTGCTTGGTTAGATCCAGTATTGCTCATAGTTAATGCATTCCAGCATTACTTTAGTCTTCTCTATCTCTCTCACAATTACAACTTGATCTTCTCAGACAAGATCGTTCTCACAAAAACTCAGCTTCCACCTTAAACCTTAGCACAACTTTAACCCTTTCAGCAACAACTTAAAACCCTAGACATGATGTCCTTTTAAAGGAATCTGATTTCATGTCGGTCCAATAGGATTACATTACAATTTCCTAGGTTCAATGCATCTAGACGTACTCAATAACACGACACAAAAAGAACCGTCAATGTGTCGGCACCGTCAAACAATCGGTGGATTGGTAACTCATTACAAAATGTCGGTTGGTAACTCATCACAGAGTATTACCGGTTCATACAAAATACCGGTTGCCGGTTTGACAAAAAATGAAGACTGGTGAGAATGTGTTGTGCCGCTTTGCTCCCTCGTGCCACTTGGGATCTACAAACCGCTTGGGGTCAACATGCTGCTTCAGACCGGGAAACACATTCTGCAAAATCACCACTAGTCTAAAGACTAGTATACAACATACCGGTTGGAACAAATATCGGCTGAGCACAAGCTCATACACATAAAGGGGATCTCAATACAAGTGTGTGTCCATCAATGACAATCACAACATAAACAACAAAAATGCCAACAATCTCCCCCTTTGGCATTGATGGCAACACTTAGGAAAATAAAATTTTGACATCTAAGTGTTTTACAACAAAAACTTGCCATTAACAAAATTGCTCCCCCTAAGCATATACACTATCCCTTAATTAACATAGTGTATAGCAATTTTGCATACAGAGCATAATTATTGAGACATCAGAGCATATAGCATATATCAAAATATCAAAACCAAATATTTCTCCCCCTATGTAAGAAGATCAAAATTTTATAACCAAAAACCAGATATACTTCTCCCCCTTTGCCAACAATGACAAAGTACTGCTGAATAACCCTGTTTCCATATATATATATATATAAAAGTTTATGACAATAATGAATAATACTTGTCAAAAACCGATTTATAGTCCTCCAAAAATTGTCTCATGGATAGAGACCAAGACTCAAGTAGGGAGGTTGCCACTTCCTTCTCTGTCTGCATCTAGGATACCTGTTCTTCCATGGCATCTACTGTGCTCAGTTCCTATGTGACTGTCAAGGCATCCAAGTTCAGATAACACTTCTGAAGAATTTGCAGTCGTGGAAGTAATACCAGTTTAAGCTCCTACAAATCCCTAGACTGGGTACTAATCTCTTGCTCCATCTTGGCTGACTGGACCTGGAACTAGTGAACGGTTTGCCCATATGCTACAAAGGAATCATAAGGTGTCTTAAATGTACCCAAGTAGGACTGTAAGTCCATTTGAAGCTTTTGCTTCTTGGCTAGCACATCATCATAGAATAGATGAGGTTGACAGATTTTGCTGAGTAGCAAGTTTCCCTCATCTAAGGCATTCCTTATGTCCTTTTGATCTTTCAGCAGTTTAGTCCTAAGCTCATTCATCTTTTTCACTAGAGAAACATTCAGAGCCTTTTGGTGCTCTTTCTTTAAATTGGCCTCTGCTGCTTCTTCCAAACTCTGTACCTGATCATCCACTACAGTACATAGAAGTTTGAGTAGTGCTAGTGATGATTCAATGTCAGGAAGATTAGTACCGAGGATTAAACCGGTAAGGGTGTCTACAGCCGCCTGAATAATATCATGTTCCCTTTTCCTGTGAATGCCTTCAAGGTGCTCTTGGGCAACCTTGATGCTCTGCATAAGCTCAGACTCACTTGCAGATTGGAGATCAATAGGACTCGAGATAGCAGCCGGTTTGGCTTGGCTCCCAGTTGCCTTAGGAGTCTCCATCTGTGTGCTCTTCATTGCTTCAGTTGTCTTGTCTGCTTCTTCCTTCTTTTTCTTCTCCTTCCCTTCTTTCTCTTTCTCTTCTCTCTTTTTCTTCTCTTCCTCTTCCATCTTCTTCTTGTCTTCCTCTTCTTTCTACTTTTGCTCTGCTTCTGCCTTCTTCTTTGCTTCCTCTTCCTTCTTCTTTTGTTCTTCCTCTTCCTTATTCTTTTATTCTTCCTCTTCCTTCTTCTTCTTCTCTTCTGCTTCCTTCTTCTTCTTTTCTTCTTCTTTTCTTCTTCTTCCTTCTTCTTCTTCTCTTCTTCTTCCTTCTTTCTCTTTTCTTCCTTATCCTCTTCTTCTTTCTTTTTCCTATCATCTTCTTGCTTCTTCTTTTCTTCATCTTTTCATTTCTCCTCTTCCTGTTTTCTCTTCTCCTCCTCTTTCTTCTTTTTCTCATCTTCATCCCTCTTCTTCTTCTCTTCATGTTCCTTTGTCGCTTGTTGTGTGTCCTCAGCCTGTTCACCACCCTGTTTGGCTTGTTGCCCCTATTCAGTTCCCTCAGAAGGTATGTACTAAGTGACATCTTCTACATCTAGGGCATTGACATCAATAGTGTCGATTGGTTCTTCCACCAGGTTTCCTTCCTCATCAAAAACCTCATCCGGTTTGGAAATAACCAGTTCTTTTTCTGCTTGGAGGTTGGCCATTCATGCTTTGTGAGAGTTGATAGCATGAGCCATATGTTGATGAGTATCTTTTTTGACATCATCAATTCTCCCCTCCAACAACCAGAGTCTTCTTCTCCTTGTGAAGAAGAGACCTTTATTTTGATCCAGGGCATCAAATAATTTTGAATTTGAGAGTTCGGGAAAGTACTGTGCAAAGACTTTCTCCCTAATCTCCTGTTTTTTTTCAATGGCAATGCACCATTTATTATCTAATGCTTTAAATAATGAATCCAGTGTCTGAGATTTAATCTCTGATGGTGACCGGTCATTTTTACACAAATAAAGAATGATTTCCTGTAGTACTTCATCTTTCTCCTCACTATTAAATTCATCATAATAGTCTACTAAATCATGAAGTAATTTTCTCCTAATATTTTTTACTGTTCTTTGATAATGTGTCAAAGGTTTGTATGAGGAGATATCAATATTTACCGGTGCAGATGCTGCCGGTTCATTCTTCTTCACCTTCTTTGACTGTCTTGCCTTGTTCGGCTTTTCATCAGACTCGATTTCTTTGGAGTCTGATTCATTTGTCTTAGTCTTCCTCTTTCTTTCGAAGACTTTTTCTGATGTTTCCTCCGGTTTCTTCTTTGCTGGTGACCACTTGGTCACTCTTGGAGTTGCAGTGGTAGCCGGTGTCGATGCTACAGGCACTGCCTTGGCTTTCTTAGCTGCTGGTTCTTTTCCTTTCTTCACCGATGGTTCTTCAACCAGTGCAATCCTCTCCAAGTAGGTTCCAGTCCTCTTAGCCTTTGGATCAAGAGGTGAGGCAATAAGGGTTGAGGCATACCCTTCCAGCATGTCATACATAACCTCATAGCCCATTGGCTCCACTTCCTCCATTCTAGGCTCAGCAGCCTCCATTAAACATTTGTCCACCTGAATAGTGAAGTAGATGTCATCTTCGTATTTCTTCACTATATCACCTAAGATTCTTACCCTCCTACTCATCTTTCTTCTAAACTCATCAAAATATTTGTTCAGTACTTCAGGGTAGCTGGTTCCAATGGCTTGAACACTTTCCTTTATCTGTTTGGTTACCGATTGGTCAGGGGACCACTGGACATCTCCTACACCAGGAAAGTAGCCTTGGAAATAGAAGAACAACCCTACCAGTAGTTGTTCAAACTTAAACCTCAATGAATTATCCTGTTTGATTGCCTTAAGATTCAACAGGAGTTGTCTCTGCATACCGGTGCATAAGTCAAAAGATGCATCCTCTTTTATCATCCGGTAAGCAGCATTTACCACTATAGCAGATACAGAATTAATCCTGCTAGCTGAAAATGTTCTATAGCCTATCACCATGCAGGCGTATTTCACCATATCATCCTTGATAGGATTGATTGTCATACCCCGTGAATCACTGGTTGAACTGGTGAGCTTGGCTATTTCGGTTTCGCTCACTTTTCTCAGGGTTGGCACTTCCCCCGTGTTATAAAAGCTGGTGACTGCATGAATTGCCTGAGGCATAATATCATGTGTCCTCTCTAGGTACATCTTGTCACCATGGACTCTGCTCAAAATAATTCTGATGTGATCCTCCATGAAATCTTCTAGAAAATATACTGCATAGTGGAATTTCTTCTTCTCTAAGACACTAAACTCCAGTTTAATCTTTTTGTCCTTGCCGCAAAATAGACCTAATTGAGTGTGAATGGCTAAAGACCCTAGGTCTTCTATTTTGCAATCAATATAATCAGAAATTACCTCTTCAACTATGACTCCAGCTAGAACTTGTGATAAAGCATTATATTTGCACTTCCTCTGAATAAAACTTTCTGACTCTATGGATGTACTCGAACTGGTATGAGATGCGGAAGCCATTATAGAGTATTTCAAGAACATGAAAAATACCTTTCAAACGTGAATTTAGGGCTTCCTAATTCTGCTTTACTCCACTCTCCGTTGGTTGCCAAATCACTACTTTGTGTTCTCCACTACCACTTGCAAACTGGATTTGAATCTCTTTCAAGGTTTGTCAATTTCTTGAAATCTAAGCTCAAATCACCTTTTCTTCGCTCTGCACTTGAAAACTTCTCTTCACTTGAAATCAAATAGTGAGAAATGATTTGAAAAATGCTTTTATACATGTCTCTCACCTACCGCCATTAATGCTCCTCTATTAGGGCGTAAACCCTAATTTGCCTTTTTACCATTTCTGGTCTTCTGCCCAGCGACAGGTATCGCATACCGGTTAAGGTCTTTTACCGGTGTAAACCGGGGTTCGAAAGCATTTCGTCGTTTGCTCCCCCTAAGCCTTTAAGGCTTAGTTTGTCAGTTCCGATATTTCCACACTAGGTGCAGAAACTAGTTCCTCTTCCGACATTGTTGGTTTCTTCCTCCATGTTTTCTTCATGTCCCCTTGAACTTTTTCAACATCAATTTCTCCTTCCTGAGTGACCGATATATCATCAGATATACTTTTTTTGCTTCTGCAGAATCTTGCAATGTGACCTGGTTTGTTGTAGTGATAGCGAACAAGTCCAGGTGCTCTCCAAGGTCCATTGTACATGTTTCCATTCTTCCTTCTGCATGTTGCAGCAGTGTGACCATGACCATGACAGATCATACAACTTTCTCTCCATCCAGTTGCCGCTTGATGGCCACCGCTTCTTGACTGACGATTGAAGACATTAAACCGGTTGTGGTTCTGGTTCACAAAAGGTTCAGGACCAGTTCCTTGGGTCCTCTGAGGATATCTTCCAGTGTTATCCATCACAGACCTACATTCAAATGCTCTATGCCCAAACTTTTTGCATGCATAACAATGACCATTGAACTTATTGGATCTAGGTATATTGTTGATAAAATATGGAAAATTATTGTAGGCTTTGCTCCTACATACATTGGCAGTGTGTCCTTCTTTAAGACAGTTAAAGCAAACAGGTTTGAATTTTTGCTTACCTTTTCCTTTGAGTGTCGGTTGCTTCTTTAATGCTTCAGCATTTGTTCCTGAGGATTCTCCTTCCTCATGTCCAGAGAAACCAAGACCATTGGTATTCTTTGCCGGTCTAGATGACTCAAGCTTTTGCTCTAGCTTGACAGTACTTTTGCCAAACTTAGCCAGTATTTCCTTTGACTCAAAGAGTTCTTTGGAAATAGCAGTGTTTGTCTCCATTAGACTTGCATTTTTAGAGATGGCAATGTCCAGTTCTCCTTGCATGTCTTCCTTTTCCATTCTTCTCTCATGAAGGCGAGCAGTCAGTGCACTAATCTCTTGTTTCAACTTGGAGATCTCATGATCTTTGTCCTTTATCTAATCTTTAGCTTTTCTCCAGTTCTCAAGCTCTTGACTAAACCGAATAGTCAGTCCTTCCAACTCCTTTCTCAGATTGGAGTTTGAATCATTCAGCTTATTTACTTCAGCAATCATGGCTTCCATGTTAGCTTCATCTTCAAAACTACTTTCAAATAGTTCCATCATCTTTTCTGCATGTTCTCTCCTTTTTGCTTGAGATGCCTTGTATTTGACCATAAGATCATCATAGGCTTGCTCAGACATAGTGAGTCGTTGATTAAGTTCCCTAATGGTGTATTCCCCCATATCTCTTTCCAAGTGGTTAAACTTATAGAAAGGTAGGCTCTGATACCAATTGATGAATACTAAGAGGGGGGGTGAATTAGTATGCCAAAAATCAATGCACTAAAACACTTACACAGTCTAAAGATAAACCGATAAAGCAGTCTAACAGTCAGACCGGTTACCACACATGCAAACCAAAATGCGAATAAAGCATTCACCCACAAAAGAAATACAACCCTAACACAAGATATTTGACGTGGAAACCCAACTGGAAAAAACCATGGTGAGATGGAACTCACAAGTCACTATCTGCAGAATAGAAACCAGACCAGTTAAGGTCTTACAATGTTCTTCACCAGAACAGATCCTATTAGGAATCTCAATCTCTGTTAGGAGATAAGTCCTATTAAAGACTACCTTGTTAGAGGATTTTAGATTCACATGTGTGAACCACCTTGTTAGAGGATTTTACAAAGGCTTTGAGGCCTACCCAGTTAAGGGTTACAGACTTGTCAAAGATGTGAGTAATCAACAAGTGTTTGATCTATCTAATAGCACAAACTGCTTGGTTGGATCTAGTATTGCTCACAGTTAATTCATTCCAGCATTACTTCAGTCTTCTCTATCTCTCTCATAGTTACAACTTGATCTTCTCAGACAAGATCGTTCTCACAACAACTCAACTTCCACCTTAAACCTTAGCATGACATTAACCCTTTCAGCAACAACTTAAAACCCTAGACATGATGTCCTTTTAAATGAATCTGATTTCATGTCGGTCTAATAGGATTACATTACAATTTCCTAGGTTCAATGCATCTAGACGTACTCAGTAACACGACACAAAAAGCACCGTCAGTGTGTCGGCACCGTCAAACAATCAATGGATTGGTAACTCATTACAAAATACCGATTGGTAACTCATCACAGAGTATTACCGGTTCATACAAAGTACCGGTTGCCGGTTTGACAAAAAATGAAGACTGGTGAGAATGTGTTGTGCCACTTTGCTCCCGTGTACCCCTTGGGATCTACGAACCGCTTGGGGTCGACATGTCGCTTCAGACCGGGAAACACATTCTGCAAAATCACCACTAGTCTAAAGACTAGTATACAACATACTGGTTGGAACAAATACCGGTTGAGCACAAGCTCATACACATAAAGGGGATCTCAATACAAGTGTGTGTCCATCAATGACAATCACAACATAAACAACAAAAATGCCAACAGACATCACTCTTGTTTATTCTCAATCTCTATCCTCTACTCTATGATCTCTACTATCAATCCCTCCTCTTTGCCTTCTTTCCTCTTCTTCTCTCTATAACTAGCTCTCTGATTTCTACTCTAATCACTCCTCTTTATTTGCTATACTCTATGTGTATAACCTTCTGTGTTATCTACCTAGGCTCTGCACTCTCTAGTCTTTGGTCTCTGCTATTTAATTTTGTTCTCTTATCTGTCCTCTCTCTACTCTTAGTTTTTTCTTCAAAGAATTCATCATTTGTCTTCTCTCTCCTTTACCCGATGTGTACAACCTTTTGTGTTTATCACACTACTTGAGCAACCTTCACTCCTTCGTGCCTTTAGGTATTCTCTTCTTTGTCTATTTCTTACTTGAGTTGAGCACCTTCTCCTCTTCTCTTCACAATAGATTGTTTTGAGCTTGCTTTTTCATGTTGTTTTCTATTCTTTGGTTTGGTTATCCTCTGATGGTAAGATGAAAGAATAAGTATCCAGTAGATTACTAAGGGGGGGGGGGGGGTGAATCAGTAAACTGAAAAACTGATACAAACTTCCCAATCTCAAACTTAAACTCACAAAGTAAACTTTCACTGTCAAGATCAATACTCAACATCAATCGGTTAACTGTTATAACAACTTAACAGTAAACAACTTCAATCTTGTAAACAACAAAATGCTTAATCATATATCAACATATTCCATCTCTCAATGCTTCTAGTTATCATGTCTTATCAAAAGTTAATCAAATCAACATATAAGATCATAACCACAAAAACATTCACCACTTGACACAAATGTTTATATGTGGAAAACCCAAATAGGTAAAAACCACGGTGAGATGAGACTCACAAGATAGCTATCTGAACTCTTTTGAAGTTCACCCTGTTAGGAGACAAGCCTGTTAAATCTTTTACAATAAGTCTTGTTAAGAACTGATCCTGTTAGGAATCACCTAGTTAAAAGATTTTTAAAATGCCTTGATGAAAAGCAAATACCCTATTAGGAGTAACCTTGGTAGAGGATTTGAGAATCCAAGCTAATGGACCACCTTTTTAGAGGATTTAAGAAGTAACCAAGCTTGTTAGAGCTTACCCAGTTAGGGGATTTCACTTCTGTTGTAATTGTTAGAAAACAACAGGTTTTCTTGATCTGTTTGAATAGCACTACATTTGCTTGATCATATCCTTTTAAGCTTCAATCTGCCTTTACTCAAACTGCAGATCCATTCTCTGGTTAGGCAACCACACACTCAACTGATTTCTGCCAACACTTTGCCAATAAATTTACAAACAACTTCATCAACCTAAATTACAAATCAATTAGGTCGATAACACGACAAAAACCTAATTCTCTCATAGAGATTACAAACAAATCGATTCAAGTGTAACCATTGGATTTGCATAGCAATCTATACACATTCTTCAAGAAAATTCCAACTGCTCCATGATCACTACTTCATTGGACTTGTAACTCATCATGCGCTATGCATTAGATGCAATCCACTTTGCTCATTCCCTAGACAATCAAACAAACGAACAAACCCACCAAAACAATCTGAAACTATCCTCATACAATAATCGCACGTGTCTCCATCATTACCACTCATCATTAGATCTTAAACCAAGAAACTTGATCAGTTAGGGTTTAACAAAAATAATTGGTAGGGTTTACCGGTTACATTGCATAGAAAGGGTTTAACCTTATACATCGGTTTACCGGTTCAACTCACAAACTAACATACCAGTTTAGAACATCTTCCTCAAAGCTCTTCCTATCGGTTACAAGACAATATCAATAACAACAACAATATCTTAAATACCATTACCGGTTCAATTGACATCAATGACAACATAACATATCATTAATGCAATCTTCATGCAAATGCCAACAATTTCCCCCTTTGGCATTGATGGCAATACAAATATCAACACCTCTGATTGTTGTTGTGATTGGTCAATAGGAATCCTGGTTACATAACCAAGTATTCACAATGCTCTATATGTCTTCAGCCTATCACTGGTTTCCCTTTGCCAGTCACATAATTCTTCTCCTAATCACATTATTCTTCTCCCCTTTGACAACAATGCCAAATTGAAAGTAAAACATGTAATTGCAAATTTTCAATGTGCATCAACAACATACTGTAACTTGATGCTCCCCCTTTGTAATACATCCACTTCTTCATCAATCCATGTAAACTTTTACAAGTAATTCAGGGACTGATGCAATCAGCATCGTGCTCAACTAACTTCATGAAGAGGGACAACCCCCAACTCACTTCTAAGATACTCAAAAGTGGTCTTAGGCAGAGGTTTGGTAAAGATATCTGTAGGCTATTCCTTCGTAGAAACATGCTCTAAGATAACATCTTTACTTTGATCTTTTTCCCTCAAAAATTGATACTTCAATTCAATGTGCTTGGTGCGAGCGTGCAAAACGGGATTCTTAGAAATATTAATGGCACTTGTACTATCACATAAAATCTTTATAGGTTCTGAGATCTTCATCTTAAAACCTTCCAAAATGTGCCTCGTCCAAATAGCCTGTGTGCAATTCATATAATTTGCAACATACTCAGCTTCAGCAGTAGATTGTGAAGTACAACTTTGCTTCTTACTACTCCATGAAACTAACCTTCCTCCTAGAAAGAATCCTCCACCGGTAGTACTTTTCCAATCATCAATATTTCTTGCCCAATCAGCATCTGTGTATGCCTTCAAATCAAAGTTTCCACCATATGGATACCATAATCCATAGTCAATTGTACCTTTCAGATACCTAAAAAATTCTCTTGGTTGCTATCAGGTGTGCTTACTTTGGATTATTCTGAAATCTAGCAACTATACCAACCACATGGGCAATATTCGGTCTGTTGTGAACAACATAGTGTAATTTGCCAATCATTGACCTTTATTCCTTTTCATCAACAGAATTAGATGCATCTTCCTTGGATAACTTACAACCTATAACCATTGGTGTTCCAACTGGTTCACAGTCACTCATGCATAAAGTCTTCAAAACCTCTTTCACATACTTAGATTGAGTAATGAAAATACCATTCTTCATTTGTTGTATCTGCAAGCCTATGAAATTTTTTATTTCCCCTACTAAAGACATTTCAAAGTCATTTTTCATTTCATCTCCAAAACTATTGCTCATGACATCATTACCTCTAAAAATAAAATCATCAACAAATACTTCACTGACCAGTATTTTCATCTCCTTCAGACTTGAGATAAATATTACTATCATCATCGATTCTTGCAAAGCCTATATTTATCAGATGTGTATGAAGTCGTTCATACCATGCTCTGAGTGTCTGCTTTAATCCATAAAAAGATTTATTCAATCTGCATACCATGTCTTTCTCATCAGTCAATTCATAACCATCTGGCTTCTCTATGTATACCTCTTCTTTCAATATCCCATTCAAAAATGCAGAATTAACATCCATCTGGTATACCTTGAACTTCTTATGGGCTATAAATGCAAGTAAAGTTATGAAACCTTCTAGTCTTGCTACTAGTGCAAAAGTTTCACCATAATCTTATCCTTCTTCTTGAGCATAACCCATACAAACTAATGTTGCCTTGCTACTAAATACATCACCATATTCATTTAACTTGTTTCTGAATACCCATTTAGGACCTATAACATTCTTGTTTACCGATTGGGGTACCAGGGTCCAAGTGTTGTTCTTCTCAATTTGATCCAATTCCTCCTCCATAGCTTTAACCAAATTGTCATCACCAAATGCCTCCTTAGCACTTCTAGGTTCAATGGTGGAGATCATGCAAGAGTTCTCTCTTATTTTTCTTCTTATTAGTACTCCAGTATCCTTATCCCCAACAATCTTCTCAGGACTGTGGTTCAGTCTCACATACCTAGGAATAACATGATTATTCTCTTCAAGTTCAGCTTCTTCATTATCATCTTCTTCTGAATTTATTTGTTCTGGTTGAACAAGTACATCAAAATTTGCTTTACCGGTTTTTGATTTAATAGTTTTAGGTTCCAAAAGCAAAATGCAAGGATCTTCATCCCTTTTCTCTGAACTGGTTCCTTCTGAGACTTTAGGACATTCATCTACATGAACATCAACACTCTCAACAATTCTTTGTGTCCGGTTGTTGAAGCATTCATAGGCCTTACTCTTGGTGCAATAGCAAAGAAATATGCCTTCATCACTCTTAGCTTCAAACTTGCTTATGTAATCACCTCTTTTAATAAAACATTTGCTACCAAATATCTTAAAATAGCTAGCACTAGGTGATCTCTCATACCAATATTCATAAGGGGTCTTGTCCTTGCCTCTTTTCACCAGAACTCAGTTCATTGTGTAGACAGTTGTACTTACAGCTTCTTTCTAAAATGTTTTCGCTACATTTCCTTGTATCAACGTTGTCCTAGCAGCTTCAACCACTAACCAATTGTTCCTCTTTGCTATACCATTTTGTTGTGGTGTCCTTGGTGCAGAAAGTTGTCGCTTGATACCATTCTCATCACAGTACTTAGTGAATTCCTCATTAGTAAATTCACTTCCTTGATCTATTCTCAGACATTTTATCTTTTTGCCACTCTCTTCCTCAGCTAAGGCCCTGAATGCCTTGAACTTACCAAAAGATTCATTCTTATCCTTCAAGAATGTGACCCACATCATCCTTGAACAATCATTAGTGAAGATCATGAAATATCTATCATCTTGAATTCTTCTTGTTATTATTTGTCCATAATGATCTGTATGAACCAAATATAACAAGTGATCTATTGAGAAGGATTTTCTCTTGAAAGTTGAAGAAGTCATCTTTCCTAACTGACATTCTTTACAAAGAGCATTAACCGGTTTGTCTAGCTGAAGCATACCTCTTACTATCTCAGACTTGCTAACTTTTACAATGCTATCAAAGTTTATATGAACAAATCTCCTATGCCAA
Source organism: Cryptomeria japonica (assembly GCF_030272615.1). NCBI lineage: Eukaryota > Viridiplantae > Streptophyta > Pinopsida > Cupressales > Cupressaceae > Cryptomeria > Cryptomeria japonica. The sequence continues at coordinate 342,918,534 of NC_081406.1, forward strand.
AGCCAGCTATCATCTATCTTTGCAATCAAACAGTTGCTAATTTTAGGATTAAAATGAAATAGATTACCTCTGGTTTGTTTCCCGGTTGCAACCAATTCACCTTTGTTGTCAAAGATTTTGCACATACAATTTTTAAACTCCAGTGGGTATCCTCTGTTATTAAGTTGTGCCACACTTAGAAGATTGTTCTTTAGGCCTTCAACCCAATAGACATCATCAGCACTACTCTTCCCATTAAGAGAAATAACTCCCTTACCTTTAACCATATAGGGTGAGTCATTGCCAAATCTTACAACATCACCATCAAATTCCTTCAAGGAAATAAATTTGCTCCGATCACTAGTCATATGATGTGAACAACCACTATCAATGATCCAATCATCAGAGTTATCCATCCTGGACACTAGTGCTTTCTGATTTGATATCTCTTCCTTAATAGCTACAAACACAATATCTTCACTAGCATCATCATCAGATTCTTCATCAGTAATACCACTGCCAATAGCAATAAGACAATCTCTCTTGCCTTTGCCCTTATACTTCTTGAATTTGTCTCTCTTGTATTCATTTTCACCATTAGGACAGTTAGCTGCTATATGACCAATCTTGTTGCATGCAAAATATTTTAAAGGTAGTTTACCTCTATATTTACCAGTGCCTCTAGGTAGTCATTTTGTCAACAATGCTTCAAGTTCCACTAGGTTGTCTTCATCATCAACATCTCTTCTTGATCTAGATTCATAACCATGACAAGTGTCTCTACTTTTTCTCGCAGATGGGTTAGAGACAGAAGCTCTGAATGCAAATTCTGATTTCAGTACACTACCATCATAACCATTTAATTCAAAAGCAGTAAGTTTGCCAATGATAGACTCAAGAGTTACCTTAGTTTTATCAATGGACTTTAGCTCCTAAATAGCTACAACTCGGATAGCATAGATCGGTAGCAGGGTTCTTAGTACCTTACTAATCACTATGGCATCTTCCACTTTCCCTCCTGCACTCTTTATTTCACCAACTATCACTTTTATCCTTTGACCATACTGTTGGATATTCTCATCTTCAGACATTCTCATGTCATCAAACTTTCCTCTTAGGCTCTCTTCTTTAGCAATCTTAACATGTTCATCACCGCTATAAATCTCTTCAAGTTTTTTCCATACTTCATATGTAGTTTCAAGACCATGAACATCTACATATTCAACATCACACAGAGAATTGATAATAGCCTCCAATGCTTGATGGTTTTCTTGTTGTTCTTTCTTCTTATCATCAGTAAAAGTTGCAGTAGGTGAAATATACTTAGTTTCTATATGATCCCAATACTGATTTCCCAGACTCTTAATGTAAATATTCATTATGTTGCTCCATATCCTATAGTTATCTTTGTTGAACTTCGGACCTTACTTCTTCATCATGATCTACAAGATTTTTTCCTCAAGTTGTTAGGCTTTTAGATTTAAGAGGACCTGAGACACTCTGATACCAATTGATGGTATGATGAAAGAATAAGTATCTGGTAGATTACTAAGAGGGGGGGTGAATCAATAAACTGAAAAACTGATACAAACTTCCCAATCTCAAACTTAAACTCACAAAGTAAACTTTCACTGTCAAGATCAATACTCAACATCAACCGGTTAACTGTTATAACAACTTAACAGTAAACAACTTCAATCTTGTAAACATCAAAATGCTTAATCATAAATCAACATATTCCATCTCTCAATGCTTCCAGTTATCATGTCTTGTCAGAATTTAATCAAATTAACATGTAAGATCATAACCACAAAAACATTCACCACTTCACACAAATGTTTATATGTGGAAAACCCAAATAGGTAAAAACCACGGTGAGATGAGACTCACAAGATAGCTATCTAAACTCTTCTGAAGTTTGACATGTTAGGAGCCAAGCTTGTTAAAGCTTTTACAATAAGTCCTGTTAAGAATTGATCCTGTTAGGAATCACCCGGTTAATGGATTTACAAAAAGCCTTGATGAAAAGCAAACACCCTATTAGGAGTAACCTTGGTAGAGGATTTGAGAATCCAAGCTAATGGACCACCTTGTTAGAGTATTTAAGAAGTAACCAAGCTTGTTAGAGCTTACTTGGATAGGGGATTTCACTTCTATTGTAATTGTTAGAAAACAACAGATTTTCTTGATCTGTTTGAATAGCACTACATTTGCTTGATCAAATCCTTTTAAGCTTCAATCTACCTTTACTCAAATTGCAGATCCATTCTCTAGTTAGGCAACCACGCACTCAACTGATTTCTGCCAACACTTTGCCAACAAATTTACAAACAACTTCATCGACCTTAAATACAAATCAATTAGGTCGGTAACACAACAAAAACCTAATTCTCTCATAGAGATTACAAACAAATCAGTTCAAGTCTAATCGTTGGATTTACATAGCAATCTATACACATTCTTCAAGAAAATTCCAACTGCTCCATGATCATCACTTCATCGGACTTGTAACTCATCACGCGCTATGCATTAGATGCAATCCACTTTGCTCATTCCCTAGACAATCAAACAAATGAACAAATGCGCCAAAACAATCTAAACTTATCCTCATACAATGATCACACATGTCTCCATCATTACTGCTCATCATTAGATCTTAAACCAACAAACTTGATCGGTTAGGGTTTAACAAAAACAATTGGTAGGATTTACCGGTTACATTGTATAGAAAGGGTTTAACCTTATACACCGGTTTGCCGGTTCAACTCACAAACTAACATACCGGTTTACAACATCTTCCTCAAATCTCTTCCTATCGGTTACAAGACAATATCAATAACAACAACAATATCAGCAATATCATAAATACCATTACCAGTTTAGTTGACATCAATGACAACATAACATATCATTAATGCAATCTTCATGCAAATGCCAACATCCTCTTCACCTTTCTGCAAGCTTACTCCTCACCTTAGCATTCACACCCCTTGCCTGCTTTTAATACACACTTTGCTTCTCTACACACCTACACACATCTACTTCTAAATTCTGATAATATTGTGTGTGTTATAGGCTTTCTGGGTTCTACACCTACTCGCCATTGTATTTTCCACGCATGTTGTAGCTGCTTCTCTTTGCCCCCTCTTTCTTCAGTTCTCTATATTTTCTATTTTTTACCTTACTTCACCACTTCTTTGCATGCCTGCAACTCACTCTCTCTACATCCCTCAACTTCTTATTCAACTAACTCCACTTAGTGGTCATCTACGTAACCCAAGGATTTCCCCTCCAAAAACATTATTTCAAAAATTGTTCCTACAATTTAATAATAATTCTTATCTCATCTTTTATGTCTACAGCTGTCCAGATTAAATGCCACTTTCCTTGGTCAACAATCTCTGAAACCTCTACTTTCTTTTGACAACTCTTTGTCTTGAGCACATAACCCCCATTTTGAAAAATATATTTTCAACAATAATTTTGCCCAGCATTTACTTCTTTGTTTGTTTGTTGTGCAGACTATAAAATCTCCTTAGATACGTATCCTTTTAGATACAAAGATCTCTCATCTAAGATTTTTTCAACTAACCATCATAAATCACTCAGCAACAACGTGGATGGTGGGACCAATCATTATTTCCTCATGGTCACAAATCGTATGTGAGTAGGAAGCATCCACGATGGACTCGCGGGCAAAGTGTTGAATTGGTAGTGACATGGCGGAAAACACGGTATGTTTTCTACATTCCTTGTCACAAATTCATAGCCACCTTGGTCAATGCAGTTAGTTGACCAATGAAATAGCGATGACCCTATGTTCTCCATCTTCATTGTGATGACAAATACAATGTGATATTTGTATCTCTTGTCATAGTTTCATAGTTATCTTGGTCAATGCAAAGAGTTGACGTGAAACAATGACAACACTCTCTTCTCCATCTTCACTATGGCAATAAACACTTTGTGTTGTCTACTTCTCTTATTGTGGTTTTGCAGCCATCATGGTCAACATCGAGCATTGACCCATGAAATAACAATAACCCTTTCTTCTACATTTTCACTTTGGTGATAAACACAACATGTTGCCAGCTTCTCTTATCCCAGTTTCATAGTCGCCTTGGCCAGCATAGAGTGTTGACCTACAAAACAACGATAACTCTCTTATCTTTGTCTTAACTCTAGTGATAAATAATGTATGTTCACCCTTTCTTCCTATAGACCCTAAAAGGCTCATCGCAATTTCACATCTACCTTGGTAGCAGTTAATGTCTCACCTGCAAAATAGCGATAGCTCTATGGCGATAAACACAATGTTTTATGCAATCACTGTTTCACCTAAATTATAAGTCAATCTAGTTTGTGCAATTCCTTCACATCTCTATGGCCTTTGTCCTCTATCCACCTGCAATTCCAATAGCTAACTCCATTGTCCTTTCTATCTTCTTTGTGGCCTTTCACTCCATGCAAACTCCATGCATATTTATTCAGCCCACCCAACTCTGCCAACCTGATACAATGTCATCTCAACCAATATGATCGTCCTCTAGGGAACTCATCATCTAACATCTTTGTCCAACTTGATGTCTCTACATGCTTTTTCCTAGGGCATCTTCTTAACTGTTGACATTAATGACAATCTAATGCTAACATAAACTAAATGAATACCATTGTTGATGGTGGGATTCATCTTATAGTATAAAGGTGGATTCTCAATTATCTTGATAAACTCTACAAGGTCCACATGTCCTATTTGAGTATCCCTTATATGATCAATATTCAAAGACACTAGTAAGGGAGGGATGACCGGATGCTAATTCTATTTTGTGAACTTTATGGTCTTCTTGCTTGGTGATGGTTTTGTCATTTGTATGAGAATACCATTGTACCATAGAACAATCATCAATACTTGAGAAAAGAAAACATCAACCATCTTTATCATTTTGAACCAAACAATATCATGCATGTGCCACATTTGATGTCATTAGGGTTATAAAAATCATCATTGCATTATGATAGTTCAAGTGTAAATCATGCCTACAAACCCTATTTACACATGTATACAATTAGTGTAATTTGGGTTCATAGGCCCAAATTACACTTATGGCAAAGTGTGGTTCAAAGGTGTAGTCTGGGTTCGTAGACTCAAAATACACTTGGTAATAAAAGGTTAGGTGTAGTTCAGACCTATGAACCCGAACTGCACCTGGGGAAAAACTTGTCATTGGTGTAGGTCAAACCCATAGATCTGAACTACACTTATCAAGTGCATAAGGTAAAACTAGTGTAGGTCAGACTCATGGGCTTGCCATACACCAAAGAGGGAAAAAAAAAAGTGCAAAGCATATCTGTAAGCTCACCCTACACTTAAGGAGCACAAACTAAAAAAGTGTAGGTCTAACTTATATGCCTGCCTTACACTTAGCATTGGTTGAGTGATAATATGGGATGTGGGTTCGTAAACCCAAACTCCTCTTAAGATTGGTGCAAAATGCAAAGAAAGGACTTGGGCATTGCTCAGGATCACTGACTCCAGCAACACCAAGGATGTGGTGTTGTTCAAGCCGATAAACCTGAACAACACCAAGGATTTGGTGTTTTCATACAAACCAAAATACATCGAAACAAAAGACAAGGTATTTGGGTTGGAAAAATTGAATACCACCATTTACTGGTGTGGTTCAAGTTCACCAACCCAAATAACACCAACATTTGGGAAAAACAAAAATAGCATGGGATTCAAAATTCATTCATAAGAAAATACGAATGCGGCTAGGGTTTACCAACCCGAACCACTTCCATAAAAGGAAAGACAAAAAATGGAAGAAAATGGTAGAAATTCTAACTCACCCATGGTACCCTACAAATCCGGAGGAGAAAGAAGCTTCACAAAGTCATCTTAATCCAAAATGATAATCCAAAACAAAACACAAGAGGAAGAGATTAAAAACAAGGGAAAAATGACTCCTAATCGAATTAAAACAAGGGGCATTATAATCAGTCATTGTGTCATTAATAAGTGGAAGTTGGGTTTGTAAACCCAATTTGCACTTATCATTGACAAGGTGCATTTCAGGTTTAGAAACCCGACTTGCATCTGTACACAAAAAGGAAAGGCACAAAAGGAGGTGCACATCGAGTCTATGAACCTAATTTGCACCTCAAAGTCCAAAATAGTGTAAATCAGGTTTATAGGCCCGATTGACACCTAAAACTTAAAAGGAAGATAAGTTGGTATTGCAAAATGACAACCACACACGAGATAACAAAGTCATCTCGAGATGCATGCATAAAACAATTGAACCACAAATGGGCCAAAAATTTGTGGGGTTACCCCAATTTTTCTACATATCCAAATTGAAGATAACAAATAATTTTGTTAAAAATAAATTATTAATACTAATCAAATTATAACAAAACCAATCACTTAAAAATGACTTGTGCTCATTCCTTCCAATAAAATTATCTATGCATCCTAATTATATTAAATCCTTAACTTTAGTTTAAGAACTAGACTAATACCTAATGAAAACAACACAAAAAACAATGAAACTAGACCATTGATATAATATCAAGTGTAGTTAAAGGGTATAAATAATGAGGTAAATAATTTAGTTACTAGAGAAATGCATTGAAATAAATAAAAATTGGTTTTAGGAGTAGAAAAAAAATTTGGTATCAAAAGTTCAATACACCTATGTGGATGAAAATGTGATTGTGTTTTATTTCTTTATTCACATGAAATGAATTGTACAAGTACAACAAATATAAACATTCAAAATAGAAAATGGATAGGGAAATAACAAGCACGAAGGTATATAGGTTGAAAAAAAGTAAATTGTTCGTATAAAAAAGTGAGGTAGGGTAGAAGAGAATGCAAACAATCAAATGTTCACATTCATATTACTGTTGAAGTATGAATGATGGGTTGGACAATTTTATTTTCAAAAATTATTAATATTGCATATGAACTTTTCAAAATGGTGAAGCCCCTATTTTGGTCATGTGTGAATTAAATTGTGCTCAATTATAAATGATTGAAAGATAACACTAAACAATCTAAGCAACACAATTAACCCCAAACACCTCAAGATTGGGATATTTAAAAAGAAAGAAATGAAGCACAATAAGCATAACACAAGTGAATGTGAACCTCATTTACCAACTTTGATTCAATTTTCCCATGTTTGGATGTGCACTCAAGACATAGCTAGTGATTGATTGCTCCATGATGTGTAGATTGATGATTGGATTCAAGATGCAAAGATGGGATGATTGGATATGAAGGTGGATTTTGGCATTATGATAGTATGGATGTGCTAAGTATGGTTGAAAAGCTACATGATAACAATGCATTGCATAAAAGATGGAGAATTTAGATAAGATGGAGGGCTATGATTATGGATTATGTAATGAATTGATGGATTTTTATTAGGGATGTAAGCAAAAGCAAATGAAGGATGAACAAACCCATCATAATAAGATTGTGACATGACTTGGACATTTGTCTCATCAGGATGATCAACCATACCCTCATTATCATCGACATAGGGTGAAGTAGAATAAAATGAGGGATGACCACACTCATCATAGTATAATTGAGACATGAATTGGACATATGTCTCATTAGGTTGATCAACCATACTCTCATCATCATCAACATAGGGTGAAGTGGAATAAAATGAGGGATGACCACACTCATCATAGTAGAATTAAGACGTGACTTCGACATTTATCTCATTAGGTTGATCAACCATACCCTCATCAACATAGGGTGAAGTGGAAGAAAATGAGGGATGACCACACTCGTCATAGTAGAATTGTGACATGACTATTAGTTGATGAGTTGGATAGAGATGAAAGATGAAAGAGGATGATAGACCAAAGCTCAAAATGAGATGAGGACTAAATTTGAGGAAGTTAGAAAGAGGATGAAGGTTTGATGTTTGATTTTGGATGTTCTATGTTCAATTAACGACCTAGGAAGAAGGTAATGATGATGCAAATTAGGGGATGAGAGATGATGATGGATGATAGGGATGATGCAAGAATTGAGATGAAGAAAAAGGGGATGACTTACCAGTTGTGATGATAAATATTGATTATGCAAGTCATAAACCCTAAAGGATGATAATAATGATGTAAGATTTGAAATAAGGACAACCAAGATTAATTGACACTTCACCTAGATAGATTTTGACAGCGTAATGGGACTGATAGCATAATGGGACAACTGACGTAAAATTGATAGATCAAAAGGACAAGACCAAATTAGGACCTAGGGAAGTGAGATTGTTTGATGTTTTGAATTGATTTTTGACAAAAGATGTTATGACACCAAACACAACAAACACGCAAGTATGAACATGAAAATAAATCATACACTTCCTAGGTTGAAAGGACAATATTTATTGAATCCCCTAGCCCATAATATTGTGCATTCAACTAGATAGATAGAAGTTTGGCAGCACTGGCTCCACCCTCGGCACACACTTCTCAAGCATGCCAAGCTTTGAATTTCTAAAGATCCTAAGATCTCAAGAAATTTTCTATCTCAAATTGAGGGGTACATGCGGGGTGTCTTCAACATGCACATATCACAATGTCCGAGTCAACAAATAGAAGGATTTTGGAAACTAAAATAGTGGTTCGTAATACGGGATTTTCTTTCAGGTGGCCATGTGCGCTCTCTCCCTCGAGAGGCTTCCTTCTTGTAGAACACAGGTATCGGGGAAGTCGGCGTAGGTAGGCAATTAGCACCCGTTGTGAAGACTTTCATCCCACATATTTTATATAGTAGTTGAGAATCCCATTACCACTTGGATCATTCTCCCTTCACTCGGCCTTATAGGATACTTAGGGGGACATGCCCTCTACCTTCTAAAATGAAATTGAGTGTCTCTAAAACTTTTATCTTGCACCTAGGACCATGAGAGCCAAGGGAGAGGATAGTGTGTGTTAGCAGTGGGACCACTCACATGCATAATTGTGCCCAATCACATAAGACAGAAGTTCATTTTAACCCCATATAGAAGTTGTTTACTCTAAAGGAAAACACACTCCTAAGTTATCCCTAAAAAATAAATCATTAGAAGTTTACAGATTTGTCTTTGACCGATCGGAACGTCCCTACAAGGAAATTGAGTTAGTAGTTTGGGGCTTTATACTATCTTTGACCATTCACAACACTCTTTTAGGCATCCTATTTTTTCCACACACTGTAGACAGAGAGTTAGTAACACATAAAAACACCTGCAAAAAGAAAAAACTAAGAAGCATCAAATCAACAGAGAAATTGCAACTCACTAACTAAGCAAATGTGAATAACTATCTGAACAAATATGAACTAATGTAATGACAAATGTGAATTATTGTGATCACAAATGTGAATTACTATAATGACAAATGCGAATCACTATCTAAACAAATGCACATCAATTATCAGAATACCAAAAAATAAAATTTCTCAATTTTGCAAATAGTAGAATGATAGAATTTTGAGAAGTTAAGTTTAGCAAAGTCAAAATAGGGCTAGGGGCAATATTGAATTTCAAGATAATTTCCACCATTCGTTGTTCATACTAAAGGTTTTTTATTTGTTCCTTTGTTTCATGGATGATCGCTTCCGCTTTGATGATTCATCCTTGTGCCTTGTGAGACCTCGTACGCTTTGCCTGCTCGCAAGAACCCGCAACTTTACATTTGACTTTATGGGACATAGTAAATTTCACAAAATTAGTCATATAATTTGTCCTAATTAAAATTTTAAAATTCTGGAAATGCACAGAAGCAAAGAAAACAAAGGCAACTTAGAATGTGAAGAAATCGTCAACAAGCCCCAAAGTTGAATTTTAACTCAGCAAATGTGAATAAACATCAATACAAATGTGAATTATTGTAATGACAAGTGTGAATTACTACAAGGACAAATGCAAATTAATGTAATGACAAATGTGAATTACCGTCTAAACAATTGTGAATCACTGTCTGAACAATTGCCAATTAATATTTTGAACAATTACGAATTTATGTGACAAGAAATGTGAATTAGTTAAAACTGGGTGCAAATCCATATGGAAACTTGCAAAAAATAGTTTAATGGTGACACAATTTCCTACCTTCCAGCTTGAGATGCAACATTCAATTCCACACAAGCATTTCTATCACAACCTCCCTTGAGGTGATCTATAATTCAGTCTTTCATTTACATCTACTTGCAAGTACTTTCTTTCATTACTTGGTTAATTCTAAAAATGGGGTTTGAACTAAAGGCAAACCCCCAATCCCAACCCATTATCCTCTCTTTTATGTGTGTAGGTTGCAGGTATGCATCTATACTTTCGGATTTGGGCTCCATTTGCAGAGGCGGAAAAACCTTTTTCGTTTCACAGATTTTTCGGAGGACCATGTACATTCCCGCCACGGTACGAGCAACTTTTCCTCAAATTCAATGAGCGACTTTGTCTCGACATATTGTTGCCAGATCCAGGTCCACAGCTTCATCCCATATCTCGATCTCAAGTTATAATTAATTCTTTGCCACTTTTGCACTACATAATTCAATCAATTTCCTTTCCATTTCAAACAAGGAAGAGGGGATCAACTTAACATTCCCAGTTCATTCAGAATTCAATCTACCACCTTCATGTGGAGAGATCGAATCTAGTGAATTATCCTCTCCTTTTTCTAATGTAACATGGTGAAAAGTGCTTGAACGATAATCAATAACGAAACTCTCATCTCTCTTTGAGGGAAATGGTAGTTTCCTTCTTGATCTATCATTCATCATATTTCCACCATTACATTTTGGTGAAACCGACGTGAAGCATGCTTTCCTTTGAACAAAATTGCGTATTTTTCATTTACAAGTTTCAAATTTCTGCAAACTTAGTGGTTAAACCATCAAAAACCCTAGTTTTTAAATTAAAGTTGAACTTGTGATTTGTAAAAATTGTTTGTGGTTATTTTAGATCTGAAAATTGTTTTCTTTATCAAATTCAATTTCTTCATTGTCTTGTTCAATTTGCAAATCAAATTTACAAAATTAAGAGGTTACTTGTTAAAACCCTAATTTTCAAAAATCATATTGAACTTGTGCGAAAATTGGATTTCAATTTAATTTTCAGATTCTTGATTATTCTTGGATTTGTCTTCAATCCTACAATTCAAATTTTCAATTTCCCCCCCTTTTTCCCAAAATTCAAATTTCAAAATTAAGTGGTTAGGTCATAAAACCCTGATTTTTCAAATTAATTGGATTTTGTGTGAATTTCAAATCAATTTCGTTTACATTCAGATTTCTAAACATTTTCCAAGGTGTCCCTATCCATTAGGTTTGACCCTTTTCAAAATTGCAATTCAATTCCTCTTTTTTCTTCAAAACCCTAATAAGGTCCTATTTTCACATTTGCACCTTCATTTCGCCCATCTAGAGATCGTAAAATTCACCAGTTTTTTGGGGATAGCTTTAAAATCATTGTAATATCCATCCCTGAAAATTTTGAAAAAAAATTGATTGGACCATGTGCATTCCCGCCACACTCCTCGACTTTTTTCCTGAAATTTTGGGAGACTGTTATGACTGTATTTACTAGCCTAAATCCAGAAGATTGGCTGATTTTATCGATTTTTGATCCCTCTAGAATCGAAAATACCTTCAAAATTCAACATTTCAAATTTCAAGAAAAATTTTAAAACTAAGAGGTTAATTATTGTCTGCCCTGATTTTAAAAATTCTGATTTTAAAATTAATTGGTCTTCCCTTGGCCCTAATTTTAAAATTTCTAATTTCCTTTCATTTTTGGAAATTGTGTAATCCCCTTCTTCCAACAAAGTTCAAATTGTGTAATCATTATTTTCTTAAATTTTGCATTAACCAATTTTGTAATCTTTGTTCCACAATTCAAAATTCAAATTTTCCCTCTAGTGCATGAGTATTAGTCCTACCTATCCTATCCCCATTAGATGAAGTATTAGAATTAAGGATTCCCAAGGTTTAATTACCAAGGAGATGGAGCCTAATTTGGGTGACTTCTTTATTGAGGATCATGTAAATGCTTCCCATTCTAGTCATGTGCCTATTCACCCCATTGATGGATCCCATGATGATGAAGAAACTTTAACTAGGGTTTCTTTAGATCAACTTTCTACATTGGATAATCAATTTGATAACTTTCAACAATGGATGTCCCAAGAATACCCTAGTAGTGAATCTCTTCCATTAATTGAAGGACTTAAATGCATGATTCAAAGTGATAAGAATGGAATTGATATATTGTGTGTCATTGCACATATTGTTACTTCTAATGTCATGCCTATCAAGAGTTATGCTAAAACCCTAGGTTAATCCTCCATTGTTACCTATGTCTTCCATGAATATTCCTACTATTCCTCAGCCAATCAGTGTGACACAAGGGGGCAATTCCTTCAACAACTTTGTTCCTCCTTTAAGTGTCCCTTTTCCTACCCAATAATCACCTATGCCTACTTATCATAATGTCCCACCACCTTATTCTCGGTCCATTCCTTCTTTCAATAACATCACACCACCTTCTATATCACCTATGTTTAACATCAATTCTTCTACCAAAATGACAATAAACAATCTTGCCCAAACCGTATCTTACTTACAACAACAAATTAATTCTATGAGTCAATCCAAGTTTAGTGTGCCCACCTTTGATGTTGTGAGCCCACTTTCTCTTGATATTGTTAAAGTCGTGCCACCTAAACATGTTGATATCCCTCAATTGGAACTCTATAATGGAAAAGATTCCTCTTACGCATGTCAAAACATTTCAAACCTTGTGTACTGATTTTGCTTATGATCAAAGATTGCTTGCAAAATTGTTTACAAGAACACTAAGAGATAAGGCTTTACAATGGTATTTCTCTTTGCCTTCTTATTCTATCACCTCCTTTCAACAACTGGCAAATTCTTTCATCCAACAGTTTCAAAAGAATATTAGTCCTAAAATCACTCTGACCGATTTAATGCATTGTAAACAAGGTGTTAAAGAAACAGTGACTGATTTCATTGGTATATATAAGCATTTGTATGCTCAAATTTATTTTCATGTACCTAATAATTATATTCAAAGAATTTTCATTTCTAATTTACAAAAAGATATCAGGGAAAAGATTATTTTGTCTGAGTTTACTTCATTTCCGTAGTTGTGCACAACACTCCACAATTATCACCTAGTTGTGAGTCAAATGGAGCAATGCACTCCTATGGCTCCGAGTGATAAGGGGGAGAGTGTTAAACAACCATTTGCGAAGTTCAAACCAACAAAAAGTTTCATCAAGTTCAATGATCCAATCAACAACAACCATGTGAATGCTACAATAGGTGTGCCTTCTATTTCTAAATTTTCCCAAAGAGAAAGACAGTTTACTCCTTTGAATGAATCTTTAAATAGTATTATGTCTCAGTTGTTGCATAGAAATGTTATAAAACTTCCTCCTATAAAACAAATTGATCTTTCCAAAATTGCATCTCCTTATTTTGATAACAATTCCTTTTGCCAATTTCATCGTCAACCTGGTCATGATACTGAAAAATGTTTTGCATTGAAGAATAATATTCAAAATTTTATCTATAATAATACTATATATGTGGTAGGTGTGAATGATAAAGGGAATAAATCAGTTTCTCTTCCTAATCAAAATATTAAGATTTCCACTAATCCCTTGCCATCTCATACCTCTAACGTTATTGAGATTGTGCCTAATTCTCTCTCTTCTGAAGAATTCAACTCTATGGCTCCAAACTTGGTTAATATGGTAGAAACACAAGATACGCGTAAGGATCCTTGTATTACATTTGACCCTAGTGAGACCATTAGAGCACCCGATGGCTCTTTATACAAAGTTGCAAAGGTTAAGGAAATCCCTTGTTGTGGTGCCCTAATTGATTCCTTTTGCATGGTTAATGTCATAATTGAAGAGTATATTTTTACTTTACGATTGCATAAACCACTGTAGACACCTAAAATTGTCTTGTCTAATTAAATAAATATCTTTATTTATTTAATTAATTCACTTATCCTCTTCTAGCCTTATTTCTCATTTAAATAAATACATTTATTTATTTAAATTGTCCTTTTCCTAAATTAAATAAATATCTTATTTATTTAATTGATCCCACTTCCTCTATTAATTAATTAAATCTTTATTTATTTAATTAATTCATTAGCCTTTTCTACCCATGACACATGTCATTCATCTCTTAATTCCTACACTACCTACCCTCTCATTATTTCTTATTTTCTCTACCTACCCTCTAATCATAGCCGACCATTTATCTTTTACACCTCTCAATCTTATCCCTCCATTTCTTATAGTGTCTTCTATATAAGGAGATGCTTCCTTCATTATCAAACCTAATTAGCAAATCATTCAATCATTCTATTCATCTACTAGCACACCCCAACTATGCTTTCGAACTTTCATATGCGATCAGCCCTACTTGCAACCACATTTCCATTCTTTGTTGAGCTCTTGTGCACACATAAAATCTGAGAGAAAATATATCAAACAAGATCAATGGAGATAGGAAGAATGGAGATCCAAACCCTATTGGACATGTTATGGTATAATCTTTGTGATTTCATTTGATTTGCATTGTCTTAGGTAATCTTCATATGTTATGGTGGATTTTTGTTGTTGTTAGGCTAGGGTTTTATGGTTGAATTCATTTACTCTTCCAATATTGTTGTTTCCACTTTTCACCATATACAACCACTATATGATGCTTCTAATGTGCTTGTGACGTTATTTGATGGCTTCTCTTGTCCTACCATTGGCTCTATCACCCTTCCTGTTGAAGTTCATACTAAACCCATGGATGTTGACTTTGTTATCATACCTTCTTCTGAGAAATTCCATGTGAAGTTGGGCTATCCTTGGCTATCTTTCATGAAGGCTATTTCTTCTCCAATCCACAAGTGTCCTAAATTTTCTCAGAATAGATAAATCATAACTGTGAACCATAGCTTATTTCATCCATCTAAAAGAAGCCTTGTGTTCCTATTGATCTATTTTGGCCTAAACAATTTCAATCTCTTCCATCAAGGAGCGATGCTCTTTTTCAATCTTATCAAAAATGGAAGAACGATATGATCTTATCTTTAAGTCAACCTAGATTTCCAACAATTGACATTCCTATTATTCTTCAAGATGAGGTTCTTCCCCTCACGGATAGAACTAATCTCCCTCCTAAAGAAGATCATCAACCTATACCTATGGATGTGACTTTACCTTCTCTTAAGGAGAACAACAATATTCTTCCTAAGGTTAGACCTATACCTCCTCCTCATGATGGACCTGGTCTCCTTCCTACACCTAATATTCCTCCTTTCTATGGTGCAGTTCTACCTCCTTCCTCTTATCGAGAGAAGAGGTCTACTTCTCCTCTTGTTCAACCAAAAAGACCTCAACCTAAACCTTCCACTATCAAGGAAAGAAACACTCTTACTTTTTCAAGTGTTCTTCCTCCTTCTCAGCCTTCCACTAAGACTCGACGAAACCATCATGCGAGAGAATGCCAATGAATACATCATGTTTGAGCTTGTGAAGCTATCCCTCAAAATATTCAATCTCCTCGGACTCCGACAGTTGACATGATTCCCTTTTCTCTTAAGAAAGATGTTCAACCAACATCTCCAAATCATAAGTTGCATAAAACATGTGATGGTTTTACTCCTATTTGTGTTCTTGCTCCTCTTTCTCTAAAATTTGATAAAGAAATGGGTGAAAATGTTATTCATACTGGAAATACAACTCCTAATTCTTCTGACAGTGAATATGAGTATGTTGATGTGGACAAGCATCTATCAGATGAGTTTTTACAAAGCCTAATCCTAGCTCCTAGAATCGAACAAAGTGACTTAGAATGTGAGCATAGTCCTTGTTTGGATCTTGTGATAGCTCCATCTGTTGTGCTCGATATCGCTCCTTTGGTATATTGCTCACCTTCCCAAAATAGTGATCGGCAAGATCAGGAGGTGGATGTCATGCTAGATTAGCAATATTAGCACTACAGATCTTACTCCCTCTCCTTTCTTTCTCTTTTGTGACCATTCTTCTATGTGTATCCATGTTCTTCTATTGTTCCCTTAATTTCAACTTGGGGATGATGCAAAGCATTGAGATCTTTTCTTGGTCTCTTTCATGTTGACTCAAAATATATCCTCTCTTCCCTTTCTTCCAAGGTAGTGTCCTTCTTTGGGGGATGAAGATTATTATATGCATAAACATACATGATATACATGAGTTATCATACAGCAAACTGACCCCGAGGAAAGTGACACTACCTCGTGTTTCATGTTTCGTGTTCGTTATCCTTGGGTTTATACCTTGATTGGGAGCTAAATCCTTGTGATAATGTACTCCCTCTCTTCTCTCTCTCTTGGGTGTATCCTACCTTAAATAAATCACTTTTAATAAGGCACTCACGATCACTTTAATGTGGGGGAATATACTCTGCTCATATTTTCCTTCTTGTGATACTTAGAATTACTTAGTGAACCTTCTTTTGCTTTGTAATCTTTGGTATCCTTTCTTTCATGACTCATAGTGAAGGGAACTTTTCTACTTGCAGTCATGGTTCTCCCCTTCTTGATCTTCCCTTTTACTTTGTTAATCGAATTCATAAGATCCTAAGTCCATTAGGGGCTTGGCGCATCTTGCCTCCTTGAGGTAGTAAAAGTCTTTCAATCTTATTTCCTTGTACTCTACCGACAGTATTGGTGTACGCTTATACTCCCGCTAAAGTGGGGGCTAAATATAGTGTCATAAAAAATATGACCCTAGCAATTTTTTACTGCATTAGGGTCCTCATGCACGTGATTTTGAATCCTCTAGCCTGATCGAAGACCGTAGATTGCTCAGCTTACAGAAACAACTTCTTTCTTGGCCTTTGCATCACCCCATTAGCACTCTGCCCTAGAGAAAGGGGTAGGACAGGGGCATGGTTCCACTATCCCCCCTTGGATAGGGGCATGGCTCCCTTGTCCTCCTAAGAAAGGGGCATGGTTCCCTTGTCTCTGCCCTATTTTGGGGTAGGACCCTTCCTAGGGTTGCATTGTTGGTTGTGCCTTGGGTGGGAAACTCCCTTGATGTTGGCCCATGATGAAATTAAAATCCACTAACATGTATTTAAGGGGAATTCATCCTCTCATTTGCATAAGGTTGGATAAGTGGAAGTGGCATAAGTGATCGAGTATTCAAGTATTCAAGCATTCTTTTCTAGCATTGAGCATTCTCAAGTCTCCCCTCAAGGCTAGGTGTGTCATTCAAGTCAAGGATTCAACCATTGAAGAGGATATTGATTACAACATTCAATTCCACACAAGCATTTCTATCACAACCTCCCTTGAGGTGATCTACAATTCAATCTTTCATTTACATCTACTTGCAAGTACTTTCTTTTATTACTTGGTTAATTCCAAAACTGGGTTTTGACCTAAAGGCAAACCCTCAATCCTGACCCATTTTCCTCTCTTTTCTACGTGTAGGTTGCAGGTGTGCAACTGTACTTTCAAATTTAGGCTCCATTTGCAAAGGCAGAAAAACCCTTTTTGTTTTGCGGATTTTTCAGAGGACCGTGTACATTCCCGCCACGATCCAGGCAACTTTTCCTCAAATTCGATGAGTGAATTCATCTCGACATATTACTACTAGATCCAAGTGCATAGATTCATTCCATATCCTGATCTCATGTTATAATCAATTCTTTGTCTCTTTTGCACTACATAATTCAATCAATTTCCTTTCCATTTTAAACAAGGAAGAGAGGATCAACTTAACATTCCTGATTCATTCATAATTCTTGATCTACCATCTTTAAGTGGAGAGGTTGAATCTACCAAATTATCCTCTCCTCTTTCTAATGTAACATTGTGAAAAGTGCTTGAATGGTAATAAATAGCGAAACTCTCATCTCTCTTTGAGGGAAAGGGTAGTTTCCTTCTTGGTCTATCATTCACCATTTTTCCACCATTACACTTAGTAACTTCTTTGATAGTGCGGGGCCACTTGGATGTGCACCACAAATTCCATCATGTACCTCTTTTAAGGCAAGTTGTGCTCCTTCAAAATTAAGACATCGGAGAAGTGTTCCATCAAGACTCTTTTTGTACAATGTGTCAACAATAATGGTATGTCTATATGTTTCACAAATAAGAGTCTTTTTTTGATTCCTTGACAAATCAAGAGAAATATATTGATTATGTAAGTATGTGTATACCTCATTATACCATGGGGATTCAGGACCCATAATGACACATACATATTTTGATGAGGGAATCTCATATGTCGATACCATCAACTATTCTACAATTAACATGAACTAATTTAGATTATTAGGCATGTCTAGGAGAGACCCTATTGTAGCCATGGCATTTGTTGCCTTGTTCTGCATTCTTGGAATCTTCTCAAAAGTGGTGTTACTGAAATGTTCTTTGCAATCTTCTACCATTTGTTTATAAGTTATTAGTTTATCATATTTTGTGTTATAGTCATCATTGACTTGATTGGCAATCAATTGTGAGTAACCATATACCTGTATCTCTTCTATCATGCATTGTATAGCGATGTGAAGTCCTATGATGAGATCTTCATATTCAGCTATATTGTTTGTATATGGAAAATTGATCTTGAATGACTTCGGGATAGAATCACCTTGAGGGGTGATGAAAACAATCCTGTCTCCTGCTCCATGATTTGTGTAAGAACCATCAAAGTACAATTTCCAGGTGGTGGATGTTGTCAATGTAAACACATATTCATTAGGAAAATCCACTAGTCATTGGTGATTGTCTTGCAAGGGAGCTTCTACTAATTGATCTTCTATAATTTGTCCTTTGATTGCCTTTTTGTCCATGTATTCTATGTTAAACTAACTTAATATCATGACCCACTTGGCCAATCTTCTAGTTAATGTTGCTTTGCTCAATAGATACTTGATTAGATCAAATCGTTCTATGAGTTGGACTTTGTGACTCATCATATAGTTTCTAAGCTTCTGAGATGTGAAGATCACTGCTAGACATGCTTGTTCTATTGGAGTGTAATTAAGCTCATATCCAATTAGGGTTCTACTTATATAGTAGATTTCTCTTTCCTTTCACTGATCATCATGTTGTGCAAAAAGGACTCCCAAAGATGAGTTTTTTTGTTGATAGCAATAAAGGCTTGCCTTGAGTAGGTGGAACTAATACTAGAGTATTCAGAAAATAATCTTTTAAAGCTTAAAAATCATCTTGGCACTATTATGTCTATTTGAAGGTGACTCCTTTTCTAAGTAAATGTTGAAATGGGTGACATTTATCTGCTAGATGTGCTATGAACCTTCTTATAGAGTGTAAACTTCCTTGTAATACCCTTAACTGCTTGAGTGTTGATGGGATTTTCATATCAAGGATTGCTTTGACTTTATTGAATCTACTTCAATACCTCTATTAGAAACAATAAAGCCTAGAAGCTTGCTAGTTGTGACACCAAACACACACTTCTTTGGATTTAATCTGACCTTGTATTATTCTAATCGATCAAATATCTTAGCAAGGACTTCCAAGTGACTTTCTCTTGTTTGTGATTTAGCCAATAGATCATCAACATAGTCTTCCATGATATTGTGGATCATGTCATGGATTAATGTTTTCATAGCCCTTTGATATGTTTCTCCAGCATTCTTAAAACCAAATGGCATGATGTTCCAAAGGTATGATCCCCATGGATATGTAAATGCAATCTTGTGTTGATCTTCTGGTGCAATTCTGATCTGGTTGTATCTTGAGAAACTATCCATTAGTGAAATCATTTCATTCCCAGCAGTTAGATCGATTATCATGTTTGTGTTAGGTAACAGGAAATCATCCTTAGGACATGCCTTGTTTAGATCTTGGAAATATGTGCAGATTCTTATTCCCCTGGTGGGTTTAGTCATAGGAACTAGATTGGATATCCACTCTACATTGTCAATAGGTCTAATGAAACCCACATCCAGAAGTTTATGTAGTTCTACCTTTACCAATAATATGATCTATGGATGCATCTTTCTGAGTGTTTGTTTCTATGGTTTGATTCCTGGTAACAAACACAAGTGATGCAATACTAATTCTGGATCTAGAACTGGCATATCTGCATATGACCAAGCAAAATTGATCAGACATTGTTTGAAGAATTATATGAACTTGTCCTTTTCTTCTTGATTTAATGATTCTGCTAAGTGGATATTGTGTATAACCTCTCCTTCTACTATATTGATTTCTTCAGTCTTTTTCATGAGTAATGCTAAATTTCGTGTTCAATAGGGAGGGTGTCTAACTTGCTTTGATCATTATTATCACCATCATTTGCATCTTCTGACATAGAGGAACTTTCCTCTCCAAAGTATGTTGTTTTATCCAAATCTATAGAAAACCTTGCCTTGTGATCACCATGGGGAAACCCTTCTTTGAAACCAATGAATTTTATGATAGCTTCATCATTCTCAAACCATTCCAAACTTGGTGACTCTTCTTTCCCCCAGTCAATTAAATGTGAATGTACAAGGGGTAAAGCAATGCTTTCCTCTGCTGAAGAAGCCTCTAACATCATGCACACCTAGTTATCTTGAACATGTTTTAGTGATCTTGGATGAATTATTATATCCTCATAGGCAATGTCATCATCAATGAGTGGTTGTTTGTCATATGTCATTTCTATTGCTTGTGGGCTACTATCATGGATAGATAGAAATTCATCGTCGTGAGAATTTGTCACACTTTCTATATATGTTCCAGTGTTTGATGATGTGTCACTTATCTCATCTTGTTCTTGTTGTTCTTGACTTGTGGATCTCCTTTCTATAGTGTGGACTCCCCTTAAGCCTGGTATACAATGTTCTATCCTTTCTTCATTTGACTCATTTCATAGAGCTAGGTTTGTATCCCTTGGTAAAATTATTGGCAGAACTCATATATTATGCTCATTTGTAGGTCCTAAGCTAGTTTTTGTTACAACATTTTCTTGTGAAGATCTTTCAGTTACTATATTGTTAGATGATGCCACATTATTTTCTTATAGAAGATGTCTGATATCTTCACCATTTGACTCCATACTATGATATGTTGCTTCTTTCTTACTTCTACAAGATGAAGGAGGAAATACCTTTGTTGATAACTAATTCTGAGGTATGTACTCTGATGGTAGTCTAGGTTTGTTCAATATGTCAAGTGTCTATTGTCTTTCCTCTATTATCTTTGTGACATGTTTATATCCTAACCCTTGATTCTTTAGGTTCTCCTAAGGAAAAACGGGTTCTAATCTTCCTTGTTTCTGTAGTCCCAAGCCTATGGTACCATCATACCCATGTTTTGTAGCATTTTGAAACCATTTCCATATTGATCTAAAGGTAACCTGGGTATTGTCATGTCATATTCTTTTTTATATAACCATTGATTAACATCTTCATCTAAGGATTCTTCTTGTAGGTCTTCCCATCTAATAAATGAGCATGAATCTGAGTACTTGACTATCTCTTTTCCTTTATCTTGTTTCATGACAGTATTCTAAGGTTTCCCAAAAGATCTGAAAGAAAGAGATAATTGTCAGACATTTGACGTACTTGAAATGGAATATTCCTCACAACAGACATCCTTGATCTATAAAGAAGGTGTCGTAGGTGTATCTTTCTATGTTTTTGTGATTGTCAATGAGTCCATTTGTGTAGTCAGTGGGGTTGCTTGATTGATAGGGACTCGGTTATCTATACTTGCCTTTAAGTGATTACAATGTCAAAATGGGTTTGGATCACCATGGATGGTGATTTCAATGTCATTGGATGGAAATTTAACACAATGGTGGAATGTTGAAGGTATGTCCTCCATGGCATGAATCCATGGGTGACCTAAGAGCATGTTATACCCAGTTCTCTATCCAAGACTTGAAATATAACCTTTGTTTTGATAGGTCCTACTTAATGTACTGGTAGTGTAGCCAAACCTTTTGAAGGGTGTTCTTCATCATCATATGCCTTGATTGTTTATCCTTTTTGTTGGATCAATGTGAAGTTCATAATAGCCCAATGCCTTGAATAGCTTTAGTGTACAGATGTTGAGACCAACTCCTCCATCTATGAGTACTCTTCTGACTCTCTTCTTATGTATATAAGCCTCTAGATATAGTAGATCATTATGAAAAGGTCTATCATTAGGAACATCTCATTCTATGAAAGCAATACGGGTAGAAACGGCTAGATTCCCTACCATGGATTGAAAAGAATTTTCATTTATGTCTCTGGCGACTACTAAGTCTTGAAGTGCTTTATCTAGGATAGCTCTATGATTTGGTGATATACACAAGAGCTCAAAAAGGGATATATGTGTTGGGGTTTTCTTTAGTTGCTAAACCACATTATAGTTACCTATTGTTGCTGATTGATTTGACGACACTCCTTGTAAGGTCACTTTTTCTCTACGCATGATAACGACACAATCTATGTCTCTTGGATTTACTGTGATAGTAGCTACTGTATTATCTCTTGTGAGGGATATTTCTTCAACATATGTTGTATTATCAAGGTTTATTTCATATCCCATTTTATAATCATCATGTGAAATTCTGACATCCATTGATTTTTTTATAATCTCATCTTCAAACCATCCTGAATAAGGTGGTTCTTCCTACCCCCAATCCATAAGATGGATATTCTTGTCTTTATCTTACCTTGGTACTTCTGACATCATGATAACTTGGTTATCATAATTATCGATCCATTGATTTTTCTCATCATCATCAAGTTCTTCTTTTGGATCAATATTTATTGTATCTCCTAAGCTAATAGCATGAATGGCATAGTCATATGAGACCTTTGTATAGTTATTAGTGTTGTTTTGCGTTCCTAATGTCAATGTCTTTCCTTTATCATGTTTGACAAAAGGATCTTTAAAGATGGTGTGATTTGTGTTTTTCAAAGTTTTGTTGGTGTCAATTATGATATCACCTTGATCTATAAGATCCTGAATTAGGTTCTTCAACTTATAGCAACTTGCAGTCTTATGAACTTTTGTACAATGATAGTCACAAAAATCATTATCATTCCACTAGGTTGGTTTGAAAGGACCTGGTTCATACACTCTAATCTCTGGCAAAGTGGTCACATTGATCTATATTAATTTCTTTAATGCTGATTCAATGGGCTCACCCAGTGGTGTGTAGTTCCTTCTTGGAGCATTCATTCTTGGGAATCTTGTGTTTGTAGCTTGTGCAGTGTTTGCATTTGTTGACACTATATTATTTTGTGTATACAGACTTTTATTCTAACTGGATGATTGAATTGGTCCTTGTAAAGATACAATCGGTTGAGTTATGTTCACTGTATGGGCGTCTACAACGTTGTCATTAGTTGCATTCTTGTTTCTTGACCAGAACTTGGATTTATCATTGTTTGCATTATTTGTAGAAGCTCCACATTTTATGATACCTTGCTCTACAAGTCCTTTCTCACATTTTAAATCATTTTCAGTGATTTGTTTGAATGAGGTCAAACATTGCATTTGTATTGGGTACTTAATCTTTGGAATTAAGTTCTCTGAAAACATGTCAACATGCTCAATTTTGAGAATATTAGTCTTGCAACTTCGGTAGAGAGATCTCTATATTTGTAAGAAGGATGTGAAAGTTTTATTCTCATTTTGTTTTGCAACACATAGATCCATCAATGTAACTGGGGTATCAATGTTATGTGAGAAATTTACAATGAATTGTTCAGCTAGTTCACCCCATGATGTGATCATCGGTGGGAGGTGTGAGAACCACTCCAAAGTAGGACCTCAAAGACTTTTTGGAAACAATCTCATTAGATAGGTGTCCTCTTGTGCAACCTCTATACATGCAGTAAAAAATTCTCTAATGTGATCTCTAGGATCACCTTTCCCTTGGTATCTGTCAAATTTTAGTATTTCAAAATGTGGAGGGAAAGCAGGCATGTATATTGTATGATCAAAGGGATAAGGACGTAAGTCCTGAATTGTATAACTCTTTGTCATTACCAATTTGCATAGTTGTCACCTATTATTGTAGATTTTGTACTTGTTGGGTTAAAATTTCCGTTTGAGTCAATGGTGCATTTTGCGCGTGTATGTTTCCCACAAAAGGATTTGTGGTAGTATAAATAGGAGGTTGTTGAAATGTACCATAACTATAATTATGTGTGTTGTGGCTTCTTCTAGGTATTGTGAAATAAGAAAATTGTGAACCCATGTTTGGTTGGGTTTCACTTATTTTATTAGCGGAACCTAGGTTTATGTTCTGATCACTGTATGTAGAACCTATTGAGTAGGAAACCAGAGGTTGAGTTGCACTTGTTGTATGAGAAATATGTGAGGCTTGTGTTTGACTTGGTTTCGAAGCACTTGATAATATTGGAGTGGTTTGAGAAGTTATAGTAGCTTGTGTTTGTGTGCTCACATTCATAGTCGAGGATGATGCACTTGCTTGAGAACTTGTTTCTTACACCAAAGTTGCTTGAGTTGACGATGTTGATGCATTTTGGGAGGAACTTGAAGTCAAATCTTGTGTTTGTGCTACATTTGGTACTTGACTGGTATTTTGACCTAAGGTAATTCCTGGTGGTAATATCATTGTAACATCAAAACCTTGAGGTAACTTGGCACCATTTTATAATAACAAAGAAAGCTATCGATCTTTATCATTGTTTATAAAGGCATTTAGAATCATAAGAATGTGTGGGTCATGTTGAGCTGACTCAATTTCTTCAGGTGTTAATTTTTGTTGTAGTTCTTGTATTGTTGGCATGCCATAGGGATTTGGTTGTTGATAGTTTTGATTGTTTGATATACCCATGTCCCAAGTAGGGTTATGTAATGTGGGAAAAAGGTGAATGATGGAGATCAAGAGGAAACTAATCTTTCCCTCCAAGGAGAGATGAGGGTTTCACTATGAATACCCTTCAAACACTTTTCACCTAGTTACATTCGAAAGAGGAGAGGAGAATTCAATAGATTCAATCTCTCCACAAGAAGATGATAGATTGAATTCTGAATGAAATAGGAATGATAGGTTGATCACCTCTTCCTTATTTGAAATGGAAAAGAATTGATTGAATTATGTAGTGCAAAAGTGACAAAGAACTTATTATAACTTGAGATCGTAATATGAGATGAACCTATGCACTTGGATCTAGTAGTAATATATTGGGATGAAGTCGCGCTGCTAATTTGAGGAAAAGTTACCTGGACCGTGGTGGGAACATACACGGTTCTCTGAAAAATCCGTGAAATGAAAAGGGTTTTTTTGCCTCTGCAAATGGATCATGAATCCGAAAGTACAGCTACACACCTACAACCTACACACAGAAAAGAGAGGAAAATGGGTTGGGATTGGGGGTCTGCCTTTAGGTCAAACCCCAGTTATGGAATTAACCAAGTAATGAAAGAAAGAACTTGCAAGTAGATGTAAATGAAAGACTAAATTGTAAATCACCTCAAGGGAGGTTATGATAGAAATGTTGATAGAAGTTCTTGTCTGGAATTGAATGTGTAGCTAGGAAATTGGAAATCATCAAAGCAAATAAAATATTAGTCATAGCTCAATCACGAAAGCTCAAATGCAATGATCAATCCTAAACACAGTCAATAAAGACATGAAAGTAAAACATTCAAGATTAAAAGCTAAGCAAACCAATATGTAGATCTAAATATCTCCTTCATGTGGCTCCATTGTCCTTCTTTCTTCTTCAAAAAGCTTTTTGTTTGTGGATCTCACCTTCAAGTGCATAAACCTAATGTGAAAGCAAGATTGACAATTAACGCAAGAGTACTCAAAGCGTGATTGATTCGACAAAGTGATTCCAACAAGTGATTATTAGATCAAGATTGAAGAAATTCATCCAATTTATAGATAAATTGGAGAAATGATCAAATTAGCATGATTCAATTCAAATGGAAATTGCAAATCAATATGACAAATTATGACAAATTTGCACTTTCTATGCAAAATTGATTGATTGATAATTCATGACAAAATTATGACAACTTTCTATGTCAAAATTGATTGATTGTCAATTATGACAAATTATGACAAATTGAAATGTCATTCCCATGAAATTAGGAGGAAAATAGGAGGAAATTGAAATTAGGAATTAGAAAAATAGAAAATTAGAAAAAGAAGAAAATTAGGAATTAAGAAATTGATGAAAATTAAGAAATTAGGAATTAAGAGAAATTAGGTGAATTAATTAATAATTTCTCATTTATTAATTAATTCATAAAAAGAGGAATAATTAGCCAATTAAATGAACATTTAATTGTGACACGAAGACCTAGGATAAATAAATAATTTATTAATCCTAAAGGGAGAAATGACAAACAAGGTTAAATGATTAAATCACGAAACCCTAGAAGATGAATTAGCAATGCAAGGATAACAATTAGGTCTTGATGAAAGATAATTGACCCAATCATGACTCTGATTAACAAAGGACCAATGTGATAAATGATTTGATTGATAAATGCGCCAATTGATGAGGAACAATGACTAATTGATCCAAATTGACATAATTGAGACAGACAACGGTCGATGGCAAATTGATCGCAAAATGACAAAATTGACAAGAGAACAAGGATCGATGACAAAATAGATTGTAAGACGACAAGATTGAAAATGACCATGATCGATGACAAATCGATCGCAAAATGACAAGATCGAACATGACAACGATCGATGACAAATCAATCGCAAAACGACAAGATTGAAAATGATAAGGATTGATGACAAATCGATTGCCAGATGATAAGATTGATAAGAGGACAAAAACCTAATTAGGATTGACAATGTCCAAAATGATGACAAATGAGCACGCACATTGATGTGACAGGATAAGATCGATCAAAATCATGACTGGAGAGTGTTGTCGACAAGACCAAATTTGAGAGCGAGATGAATGAAGAATGTAGAAGAATGACTCGATGCTCGCAAATGATAAAGACCAAGTGCATGACATAGGAGAAATGTTAATGCGATGCAAAAACCTAAAATGAGGCAATGCGCAAATGTTAAAGTATGATTCCGCAAGCGTTGACCATTTTTAGGTGTCTACATTTTGCCCCTCTTTGAGACAATGCAATTTTAAGCATTGTTTCAAAGAACAATAATGAAAATGCCCCAGACAATGACAATGACATATGCATGCCCCCTCGAGGAATTGGCCGGAAACATGCAAAGAAGAGGCCAATTGATCGATAAAAATGATAGAAAATGATAGGAGCAAACAGACTGACAATCGGAGACCGGTTGCACGAAGGACAAGCAATTGAAGATGCAAAAGACCACGACCAACATAAGATGGAGGGAGTGCACGTCCATCTATGCACTAACAAAGATCTATAAATGAGGCAAAGAGAGTGAAAGTTTACTCATTTGCACTAGCCCAAGAAGAGGATTTGTTGCTCTGGAAAAGGACACTTGTAGAGAGATGGTGAACATTCCAAGGGTAGATCACCTCGGAGAATGTGTACACACATTCAAACGACTGGACGATGCAGGAGCAGCGGTATGTATCTCAAAAACCCAAGTCTTCAATTTTATGAATTTGACTTGCTTGCGGGACATTGCGGGGCCCACAGGGGATGCAGAAAGGGACTCCTGTGCTTGTGTAGGGTGAATCCTACGCTTGTGTAGGGTCTTCTGCACTTGTGTAAGGGGACACAGGCACAGGTTATGCTACACAAGCGCAGGACTTGTCACACAGGCGCAAATGTGCTCTGGGAACTCAATTTAGGTCAAAAATAGCATGCAAACGATCCGGAAAGGGGGGATAAGGGTAGGATAGGTCAGAATAGATGAAAAACACCCTGATTTAGACATGAAATGAGGAAATGCAACCCATAGGAGAAAACCCTTAAACTGACAAAATATGCCCCAATTGTGATGCAGAGTCGACAGTATCTGTTGATCATACGAGAGAACCGACCTGACTGCTTCATGCTACGACATAGACTCAGGAGCACAGATAGAGATACATTAGCAGGACTTGGGATATACTATATCACATTCATGCCCAAGATTAGGGCAAACACAGGACTGCTTCCCGCATTGGCAGAGCGATGGCATTCGGAGACCTCCTCCTTCCATCTGGCGACTGGAGAGGCGACTATGACACTAGAGGACGTATGGCGTATCCTCCGCATTCTGATTCATGGAGACATGGTAGAGTATGACCCAGTGACAGGGAGAGATGCGTTGTGCAGATTATTTGAGTGTGACACAGAGGATCTGGATATCATAGAGAGGGAGATCGGTTGGGAGACCATGGCATCAAAGTATGATTGATGATATGTGGTGATAGCCGTGGTGATAGCATGTCTACTAGCAGGAGATAGATGAGGACATGGATTCCCTATTGGATGGGGAAGAGTGCTAGAGTGGATGGCAACAAAGGGGACAATGTATGCATGGGGACCATGTGTACTAGCTATGCTATATTTTCAGTTGCATCAGATAGCATATCAGGGGGTTTAGACTTTGAGCTGTGGAGTCACACTGTTACAGGTATGGGCATTTGAGCACATAGCCATATGTCGACCGATTGCAGAGAGACAAGTATTACCACACCAACCATATGTGTATTGCTATGGGGGAGCACTGAGACAGGGTCCATTTGGATACATATTATATTGGCGACACAAGCTAGACAGACTGAGAGAGTTCACATGGAGGCCATATCACGATTGCCCGAGATGGTCAGATGATAGTGATGAGCTACTGTATTGTAGACAGGAGAGGTACTTGATTGGGCGACCAGTGAATCGCTAGAGAGTGATTGAGATGTACCTGCCAGAGAGAGTCAGATGATAGTTTGGAGAGAGGCAGGATGTACCTAGGAGGACTACACACTTTGCCCGATCTCACAGAGAGACGAGTCAGTGGGGGAGTATGATTCAGCCACACATAGCATATGCTGACTTCACACAGCTACAGCAGAGACAGTGGGATTGGAGATCAGATGTGGAGGATGTCGGGATGACAGAGGAGTATGAGAGATGGTTTGCACGATGGCGGCCAATGCCATTGACAGATCCTGATATTCCGGTACCTAGGAGACAGGAGGATTTCCCACTCGCAGGAGAGGAGGATGAGGGCGGGGATGAGGATGGGGATGACAAGGATGGAGATGAGGATGGGGATGACGAGGATGGAGATGAGGATGGGGATGACGAGGATGAGCCAAATTCAGGCGAGCATAAGGCATGGCAGGATATACCCATAGAGCCGGAGACAGCTAGCATAGAGGAGATGGAGATGTACAGGGCTACCATAGCGAGTCAGCATGATCATATTGCGACATTAGA
The DNA here is from genome assembly GCF_030272615.1 of Cryptomeria japonica. Taxonomy (NCBI): domain Eukaryota; kingdom Viridiplantae; phylum Streptophyta; class Pinopsida; order Cupressales; family Cupressaceae; genus Cryptomeria; species Cryptomeria japonica. Next base: position 342,947,870 of record NC_081406.1, read on the forward strand.
GAGATAGAATGATCAGTTCAGAGTGGAGATATCCAGACTCACAGTGACTCGAGATACAGTGATAGCGCAGGCACAGCGAGAAGAACAGAGAGTCACTGAGTTTATTGGGTCGATTCGGGACGCCAGTGCACGGGAGATGGCACAGATGTTGGTAGAGACCGAAGAGGAGATACGCCATTGGAGGACACTATATGAGAGCACAGTTTCACCAGAGCAAAGAGCAGCTTCATATCGGGCACGATCGAGGATAGAGAGTAGGGCACGCTCTCGGAGGTCAGTGAGAAGCATGGGGGTGAGTGGACCTATGAGACCACCACAGCCAGGACCAGGAGAGACAGCATCCACGAGACATGGCAGGGATGAGGAGGACAGAGGGAGCACCCAGTGACAAAGGCACGTGCTCCTTAAGATAGAGATAGATGTAGTATGACATTATGTAGTTTGACATTTTGTAGTCAGCCTGCTGGCCATACTTAGGACAAACAGTCCAATTTTGTACTCCGATGTTATTTGGATATGATATGATATGCATCGATATGATGGGATGCAATGTGTTATGACGTATGTTATTTTCCATGTATTGATGACTTATGCACTGTTGATGTACCATTGTGGAACATGTATGGATATGTTTTTTATGTGTTTTTGATGCATTGATAACATGAAATGGATAAAATGCTTGATGTGATGCTCGATGTGATGTTTGATATAATGCAAATGTACTAACCAATGAATGCAGGATGCAGCATATGTGTTTGAGGAAATCGGAGCACTAGACCGAACTGACTATCCGAACTGATGGAAGAAATGTTAGTAAGAAGAAAATGAGATAGAGGACAGGTAGAGACAAAGAAAAACTTGCTTTCAGTAATGCACTTTGTAGGTGAGAACCTTTATTTTAATGTAGCAAAATGGATGTGTAGCATCATGGCATTGAAGGCCAGAGCTGAAATGCAACCCTTTTTGCAAAAGACAGACACATCACAGACAAACAGCAATCACAACAAAAAAAGAAAGGACCATGAACCATCCCGGTCACTCTAAATCACTCAGTGACATCATCGAGCAACATAGGAACATGATCAAAGAGAAATCAATAAAAAGATAAGATGCACAAATTCCAATCAAACAAACATCTTGATCTTCAGTGTCAAAAGTTGAAGGTGTTGATAGGATGATCATGTTGTCTGGTTTTAGGACATGTGGTACCCCGTCTAAGACAGGACACAGTTTGGTTTCGAGTATACCACACCCTGTATAAGACCCATGATAGTGTGCCAAGGACAAATGATTTTGAGGTTGATTGATATGACAATTCTGATCAGTTTGAATGTCGGGTTTGATTAAAAGAGTTCATTTGTTTACGCATGATTTCATTAAAGTGCAGCATTGGATTGCGAGTCGTTGGATGTATACTCAATGAGTTGTCTATGCACAGAGGGGTTATTTATTGCAAAAATTTGTTGTGTTCATTTTTTCAGGACTTTATTTGACTTTTTTAGGGATTTTTTTTCAGGACATTTTGCAATTTTTTTGAATTATTTCAGGACATTTTTCAATTTTTATGATTTTTCTCAGGACATTATTTGATTTTTTTGATTTATTCAGGACATTTTTCAATTTTTTTGAATTATTTCAGGTCCTTTTAAAATTCAAAAGCTCCAGTGATTGATCATGACAAAGGGAACGCACCCAATGCACATCTGAAAGACATATATATAGAGGCCAGGACCATAATGTATGCACAAGAAACGGAGTATGCAAGACAATGATGTTGACCAATCACAGGCCTGGAACAGAACATTGGGTCAAGACAAAGATAGACATGATAAACTGGTCGAGAGAAAGGATAGCTAGAGGTCATGACAGATGACGGAGTAATGATCTCATTACACATGGCGCCTATTTGCCAGGTTTTCACCAAGGTACTTGCCCAAAGTGCCTGTTTGCCAGGTTTTCACTAGAGGGTGAATCATTTTTTTTAACTTTTTTTTTTTTTTTAAATTTTTTCAGGATCATACTTGAAGAAGTGTTGATAGAAAATTATACCCAGTACTTGCAAAGGTGCATGTTGTTGATAGGATCAGACAAAGGTTCACCTTCTGGAGTGGCAAGCTGATATGCCCCCGAGCCATAGGTTGCAGTCACTATGAAAGGCCCAACCCAATTAGGTTCAAACTTACCTTTGATGATGTCAGTAGACTGTGCATTCTTAGGGTTTGCCTTTAAAACCAGATCTCCCACTTCGAAGTGTTGCCCTTTGACCTTCTTATTATAAGAGCGACGGAGACGTTTTTGATATGCTTGCAAATGTGTCAGGGTTGTCTGACGTTTCTCATCTAACATCTCAAGCTGATGCAACCGAGAGACTCTGTGTGTCTCATCATCAATCAGATGTTGCAAGGAAACATGCAAGGAGGGAATCTCCACTTCCAAGGGTAAAATGGCTTCCGCACCATACACCAAGGAATAAGGTGTTGCTCCAGTAGGTGTGTAGATAGAAGTGCGATAGGCCCATAGTGCTGGATTCAACTGTACGTGCCAATCTTGACCAACGTCATTGACAACCTTTTTCAGGATCTTGATAATGGTTTTATTTGATGCTTCGGCTTGACCATTACCCTGTGGATAGTATGGACTGGAGAAACAGTGTTGGATATGAAACTTTTCACAGAGTTCCATGACATCTTTATTCTTGAAGGGACTACCATTATCTGTGACTATGGCAAGGGGAACCCCATACCGGCATATGATATAATTCAATAGGAATTTTGAAATTTGCACACCAGTGATATAGGTCATGGGGATAGCCTTGATCCATTTTGTAAAATACTCTGTGGCTGTAATGATGAACTTGTGTCCATTTGCAGATGTTGGGTGAATCTTGCCAATAAGATCCAATCCCCATTGACAAAAGGGCCACGGAGATGTGACAGAATGAAGCTCTTGGGCTGGTGCATGAATATAGTTTCCATGGATCTGGCATTTGTAGCACTTCTTAACAAAATCGTGAACATCCTTTTCCAGAGTGGGCCAATAATACCCAGCACGAATCAACTTTTTGGCTAAGCTTAGACCATTGAAATGGCCCCCACATATACCATCGTGAACCTCGTGTAAAGTCGTTTGTGCTTCGTCAGAATCCAAACACCTGAGGAGGGTATGGTCAAAGGAACGATGGTAAAGGGTGTCGGAAATGATGACATATTTGGCCGTCTGTCGGATGAAGGCTCGGCGTTGGTTAGCGGAAAGGTTAGGTGGTAAGGTTTGGGATTTCAAATATTGATATACGTCATTGTACTACGGGGAGTTGGGACCAACAAGAACGCACATCACATCTGTTGTCGGAATGTCAAAAGAAGGAACAAGCAACTGTTCGACCAAAAATTCACATTTATCCATATTGTGGGGCATATTTAACATGGAAGCAATCATAGCCATTGCATCTGCCGACTTGTTTTGCATTCTTGGAACTTGACTGAAATGGATAGTCGTGAATTTTGTCTTGAAGAAATCTACCATATGCTTATAAGGAATAAGCTTTTCATCTTTTGTGTCATAGTCATCATTCACTTGTCGGATGACTAATTGAGAATCTCCATAGACTTGTAAATGCGTGATATTCCAGTGGACCGCTACTCGGAGTCCTGTGACCAGTGCTTCATACTCGGCAATGTTATTGGTACAATGAAAAGTTATCCTGTAGGACTTGGGAATAGCATCACCTTGAGGGGTGACAAACAAGATGTCGGCTCCAGACCTGAACTTGGTAACTTCCATTCATTAGAAGATGTGAGAGCAAAGACTGATTCATCTGGAAAATCGGTCAACATGGGATGATCATCATAAATAGGAGCCTCTGCAAGCTAATCTGCTATGACTTGTCCTTTTATCGCCTTTCACTCCATATACTCAATATCAAATTCACTGAGGACCATAACCCACTTTGCTAGGCGACCCATCAAAGCTGCTCTGCTAAGCAAGTATTTTAGGGGATCAATTTTTGCAACCAAAAATGTTTGGTGATTTAACATATAGTGTCGGAGCTTTTGTGTTGCAAATACCACTGCTAAGCATGCATGTTCAATAGTTGAATAATTCAGCTCATAGCCTACTAGTGTCCGGCTAATATAATAAATAGCTCGCTCTTTGCCGTTCTCATCTTGTTGGGCCAAGAGAACTCCTAATGCCATTTCAGTTGTAGAAATATACAATATGAATGGCTTTCCTTCTATAGGAGGCATTAGAATAGGTGGCGACAGCAAATAGTCCTTGAGAGCTTGAAAGGCTGATTGACATTGCTCAGTCCATTTAAAAGCGACACCTTTATGCAATAGATGCTGGAATGGATGACATTTGTCGGCCAACTAAGCTATGAAGCGGCGGATTGACTGTAGCTTTCCTTGCAGACTGCGTAGTTTACGGAGATTAGAAGGAGGAGGCATATCCATTATTGCTTTAACCTTGGCAGGGTCGACTTCAATGCCTCTGTGAGAAACAATGTACCCTAGTAATTTGCCAGTTGTGACACCAAAGACACACTTCTTTGGATTGAGTCTAAGCTTGTAGGTCTCCATTCGGTCAAAGATTGGGCCCAGGATGGCTAGATGACTATCTCTTGTAACAGATTTGCATAATAAGTCATCAACATAGTCCTCCATCAAAGTATGCATGAAATCATGGAAAATTGTCGTCATTGCTCTTTGATATGTTGCGCCTGCATTTTTAAGACCGAAGGGCATCACATTCCAACAGTAAGTACCCCAAGCACATGTGAATGCATTCTTATGTCGGTCTTCAAGAGCAATGCGAATTTGGTTATAGCCGGAGAAACCATCCATCAATGAGAGCATCTCATATCCAGCAGTCATGTCAACTATGATGTCGATATTTGGCAATGGAAAATCATCTTTAGGGCATGCTTTATTGAGATCCCTAAAATCTGTACAGATTCTGATGCCCCCAGTTACTTTGCTAACTGGTACTAAATTTGAAATCCAGTCTGCATAATCGATGGGTCTGATAAAGCCCACATCCAGTAGTTTTTTCAGTTCTACCTTGACCAAAAGAGCCACCTGGGGATGCATCTTTCTAAGTTTCTATTTGACAAGCTTGGAATCTACTTTTAATGGCAAATGATGAAGGACTAATTCTAGATCAAGGCTAGGCATATCTGCATAGGACCATGCAAAGCTGATCTTCTTCTCAATAAAGAAATTGACAAAATCTATCTTTTCCTGTTTTGATAGAGAAGCAGCAAAATGAATGACCTTAGGGTTGTCAGGTGTACCCAAATTGATTTCCTCAGTCATTTCCATGAGCAATGTTGATTTATCCTGACTTGATAGGGGTATGTCCACTCTTCCACCTTTGGGCGCCTCAGAGAGGTTTTCACCCATAGGTACGTCTTTTATTTTTACTTTTGTATGATCAGAGAGTGCCTTACGGTTTTCACTCAAAGATCTATTCTTTTGATTTTTTACTTTTTCTTTTCTTTTTTCATTTTGATGACTGGAAGATGGAGTTGACTCCCCAAAATATGCTGTGGAATCTAGGTCAATAGCAAATCCTGCCTTATGATCACCTTGTGGTATGCCTTCCCGTAGTCCAAGGAATTCTGCAATTGCTTCGTCATTTTGAAAACAGTCCAATGTGAGTGGTTCTTGTTGGTCGTGTTGGATAAGCTGGGGATAGATGAGGGGCATGTCATCATCGGTTTTTAGGAGAGAGAGGGCTGATATGGTAAAGATGTAAACATCTGTGGTATCACTGTCTGAACTACTTGTATCTGATTCAGAGCTTGGATCCCAGAATGACTCTATCCAAGCATGAGGACATGTTTGAGGAAGAGGAGTGATTTCATGTTTGTCTTCCATAGGCAAATTATCAGGGTCAAGGAAAATATTGTCAAGGGCATAGGAGCTAGAAGAAAAGGAACTCCACTCCCATTCATTGGAATCAGTTTCGGGTCGGATATCCTCAGGTGTTATTTCATCATCAGAGTCATGCCCTTTTCTACACATGGTCACTTTGGTAGATGAGGATCCAATTCGCAATGGTACAAAACCTAACCCTAAAGTTGGAGGTCGCATCTTGAGTATAACAGGTTCTAGCCTTCCATTGTTGTTCAGGCCTAAGCCACTGCAGCCGTCATATCCTTTCTTTTGCAGCATAGTAAATCCTTTGCCGTATTGTTCCACTGGCAACCTGATAGGTGGGGTCTCAGTTGGATCCTTATAAAGCCAATCTATGACATCATCATCTAAATTTTCTTTATCAAGTTCACCCCATCTTGTAAATTTAGTGGGAGGCTGATATTGAATAACGACCTTAGGTTCCTTTTGCAATAAATGCGGTTTGCCATATGATTTTGGAGATATTGGTAAATTCCCAATGAGGAATGTTTGATCCTGTAGCGTCCTAAAATTGCGACACTTGCAATTTCGACTGCATTTCGGTCTTCACGATGGCGACGCAACACGCAACCTGAATGGAGACCCCAAAACTTGCTCACGACACCAAAAACTGCATTTTTCAAGCACCTTGGGCTGAACCTCCTTGCACCCCGCTATCCCGGAGGTGGGACCAGAGCGCCCAGCGCCCTGGTCCCTCAGGACCAGGGCGCCCAGCGCCCTAGTCCCTGGGTCCTATTTTGGGCCCGGTCTCCTAAGTGATATCGGGTCTTTTTGATTGCAATTTGGAAATATACTTCCCTGGTCGGCCTAAGGTCGGGAAAATCAGTCTATCAGCCCTAATTGACAAGTATATAAACTACATTTTTCTCTCTCATTGAGGCATGAAGAGGATATGTGTACAAAGCATGGAAACTATACTCAAGCATTCAAGCAATCAATCATTTCAAGTCTCCATTCAAGGCTAAGTGTTGCATTCAAGTCAAGGATTCAACCATTGAAGAGGAGATCACTCACTACATGCTACCTACAACATACTACATACTACAACATACAACATCTAAACCTTCACACATAAGGATACCAACATCCTTAGAACAAGGTATTAGTACTTGTTTACATTACAGTCATTTACATTTACAGCTCTTGCTCATTTCTTGGTTAATTCCAAAACCGGGGTTTGACCTAAAGGCAAACCCCTAATCCCTAACCCCCCAATCGTCTTCGCTTTTCTGTGTGTAGGTTGCAGGTACGCGGCTGAGATTGAAGATCTGGAATCCTTGTGCAGAGACGAACCGATCCCCCTTCGTTTGACGGATTTTTCGGAGGACCGTGGCGCCGGGCGCCATCGTCCCGACAACTTTTGCTCAAATTTGCAGGACAGCGCCGTATCGACATTTTACTGCTAATTCCAGGTCCGCAGCTTCATCCTATAACCTAAACTCAGTTTATAAGCGAATCTTTATGACTTTCTATGCATGCTTAGCTTAATTCTTCTATGCACATTCTTTACAAAAGAGGGTAGCCTTGCTTTCCTAACCCTTGAAATTCATTTAGCATCCAATCTTACATTGTGTGGGATTGGATCTTATGAGTTTCAACCCCTCTTTTGAATGTAAAGTCTTCCCCTTAAGTGAAAACCCATCGAATCCTAGCGAACCTCCCTTCTCTCTCCTCGGAGTCGGAAGAGGGGAGAACAACTAGGGTTCGACCGCGATTTTCCGCTTTACATTTTGGTGAACCCGACGTGAACATCCTTTCTGATTTTTCATGCTTAGATCTGAAAAATTGATTACATTTCCATGTTTGATCTTTTGCAAAATTTTAGAGGTGATTGCATAAAAACCCTAAATTTTCTTTTTGAACATTGAACTTGCGAAATGTTTAATTGTTAATGCTTGCTTCAGATCTGCTTTTCTATTACAAATTATCAATTCATGTCTGTACTTTAATTTTGAAAATTAAGTGGTTAAAAGTCAAAACCCTAATTTTTGAAACCCTCTTGATTCAACCTTTGTCTGACAATTTCACTGATCAAAACATCTCCAAATCAGCTGTAACTTTGGATTCTGCAATAAAATCACATTATCCTACATCCCTGAAAATTTGGAAAAAAGTTGCGAGGACCGTGTTGCACTCCGAACGCCATCGTCCCCGACATTTTTTCCGAAATTTCGGGAGCGACATCTTACTGTGTTTTTCTGCTAAAATCCAGAATTTTGGTTGATTTTATCAATTATAACACCTTCAAAATTACAGTCAAAGTTGGTCTTGCGATTGCTTGGTCTAAGGCTCCTAATCATTCAAAAAGTGTCGAAATTAAAATTTTGTGTCAAAATTGCGTTTTTATTATCATAAATCTGAAAAGTGTGTCTACATTCATTCGAAATTTCAGTGCTTTATTCAAATTCTTGCAATTTATGACTTTTGAAATTAAGTGCTTAATTACAACAACTTTGATTTCCGCTTTCAAAATTGAATTTTGCGTGAAATTGAGTCAATTTTTAATTTTCAAAATTTGCATTGCTTTTGACATTCCCTCTAAAATCACAAAATTCAAAATTTTAGTTTCCCTCTCTTTTTCAAAAATTCAAATTTTGCATTTTTCGATAATCTTGATAGGGTTCAATTTTGAATTTGCAACTTTAATTTGGCCTATCTACAGATCGTAAAATCCCTCAATTTTTTCAGATTAGCTCTAAAATCATCATACCTTTCATCCCTGCAAATTTCGAAAAAAGTTGCAAGGACCGTGTTGCACTCCGAGCGCCACGGTCCCGGACATTTTTTCCGAAATTTCGGGAGACTGTTGTGATTGTATTTAACAGCTTAAATCTGGAAGATTGGCTGGTTTTACTGAAAATTGCTACCTCTAAGATCAAAACCTTTTCTCTCTCTCTAGTGCATGAGTTTTACAACAATAAGCCCTACTTACACTATTCCCGTTAGACGAAGCCGTAGAATTAAGTCCTTCCGAGGTTTAACTACCGAGGAGGTGGAACCTAATTTGAGTAGCCTTTTTAACGAAGATATGGGTAATTCCTCTAATCCTCCTAATGATGAAGAAGCTCCCCATGAGGTTTTCGTTGAACAACTTTCCAAATTGGATAACCAATTTGATGATTTTCACCAATGGATGTCTCATGAGTATCCCGATAGTCAAGCTCTTCCTCTAATTGAGGGTCTAAAACGCATGCTTCAAAGTGATAAGAATGGAATTGATGTTTTGCGTGGTATTGCACACATTGTGGATTCGAATGTGATGCCTATGAAGAGTTGTGCTGAATCTTTAGGTTATACACAACCTCCTACACAAGTCAATCATTCTATTCCTTTGACTACTCCTATTGCTAGTATACCTACCTTTACATCAAACATCATGGCTACCTCTATACAAGACATTCCTCCTGTGATCACTAGTCATGGGGGCAATCCTCCCTCTTCTTCAATTAATCCTCTTCCTTCATTCAATCCAACTTCTTCGTACATTCCTTCAATGAATGTTCCTATTACATCTTCACAAATGAACATGACGCAAGGGGGCAATTCATTTAACCATTCCATTCCTCCTTGTAGTGTTCCTCCTATCCAATCATCCCCTATGGTTGACTATCATAGGGTCCCACCACCTTACTCTTTACCTTCTTTCAATAACATCACACCTCCATCTCAATCTAACACATCCAATATGAACTCTTCGACTGAAGCGACCATTAACAATCTTGCACAAACTGTCTCTTCTTTACAGCAACAAATTGCCTCTATGAATCAATCTAAGTTTAGTGTGCCCACATTTGACGTTGCGAGACCACTTTCTCTTGATATTCTTCGAGCTATCCCTCCTAAACATGTTGAAATCCCGCATTTGGAGCTTTATAATGGTAAAGGAGATCCTCTAACACATGTTAAGACTTTTCAAACAATTTGTACTGATTTTGCTTATGACTCAAGGTTGCTTGCGAAACTGTTCACTAGAACATTAAGAGACAAAGCCCTACAATGGTATTGCTCGTTGCCTTCTTATTCTATTACTTCTTGCGAACAACTTGCAAATGCTTTCATTCAACAATTTCAAAACAATATAAGTCCTAAAGTTACTTTGATTGATTTAATGCATTGTAAACAAGGTGTTAAAGAAAAAGTGACTGATTTTATTGGTAGATATAAGCATTTGTATGCTCAAATTTCTTTTCCAGTGCCTGATAATGATATTCAAAGAATCTTTATTTCTAATTTACAAAAAGATATTCGAGACAAACTTCTGTTTTCTGAGTTTACTTCTTTCCAACAGTTGTGTGCCACTCTTCACAATTATCAACTGACTGTGAGTCAAATGGAACAATCACATCCTATGGCTCCGAGTGATAAGGGTGATAGCAGTCAGCAACCATTTGGGAAGTTTAAACCGAACAGAGATTCCATCAAATTCAATGAAAACATCATCAACAACAATGTGAATGCAGCATCAGGTGTGCCTCCTATTTCTAAATTTTTCAGGAAAGAAAGAAAGTATACTCCTTTGAATGAATCATTGCATGATATTATGAATAAGTTATTGGGACAAAATGTGCTTACTCTTCCTCCTGTGCGACAAATTGATCCTGCAAAAATTACTTCACCTTATTTTGATCACAAAGCTTTTTGTCATTTTCATCGTCAGCCTGGTCATGATACTAAAAAATGTTTTTCTTTAAAGGGTAAAATTCAAGATTTGATTGATAATAATACTATTTCTGTTTCTGGAGTGAATGATAAAGGCAACACATCTGTAGCTCCTCCTAACCAAAATCTTCAGATTTTCACTGATCCATTACCTTCTCATACTTCTCATACCTCTAATGCAATTGAGGCTAATGATTCCTCTCTTTCATCTGATGGTCTTGTGTCTATGACTCCGAATGTGATTAACTTTGTAGAGCAGCAAGAAATCCCTAAAGAACCTTCCATCACATTTGATTCTAGTGAAACCATTAGAGCACCTGATGGTCCTTTATACATAGTTGCAAAAGTCAAGAATACACCTTGCCGTGGAGTGCTTATTGATCCTTCGTGCATGATTAATGTTATTACTGAAGAATTTCTTTTTACTTTGCAATTGAATCAAGTGATCTATGACAAAACAGATGTGATTGTGAAACTATTTGATGCATTTTCTTCTCCTGCAATTGGTTCTATTACATTGCCTATTGAGGTCCATAACAAATCTCTTGATGTGAACTTTGCTATTATTCCTTCTTCCGAACAATTTCGTGTGAAGCTTGGCTATCCTTGGCTATCTTCCATGAAGGCTATTGCTTCTCCTATACATAAGTGTTTGAAATTTCCCCATAATGGTGAAGTTGTTACTGTCAATCATAGTCTCTTTAAACCAGCTGAAAGAACCTCTAGTGTTCCTATTGATTACTTTTGGCCTAAACAATTCCAATCTCTTCCTCCGCGAAGTGATCATCTTTTTAAATCTTATCAAAAGTGGAAAACAGATATGATCCTATCTTTAAGTGAACCTAGAACACCTAAACTTGACATTCCTATCATTCTTGAGAAGGAAATTCTTCCTTTGAAAGATAAAACTAATGTCTTTCCTCAAGAAGATTCCCAACCCGTCCCCATGGATGTGACTATGTCTATGCCTAATAAATCTTCTAAGAGTAGATCTATACCTCCTCGTCATGATGGACTTGGTCTTCTCCCTAAACCAAAAATTCCTCCTTTATATGGAGCAGTTCCTCCTCCTGCCTTTTATAGAGAAAAGAGACCTTCTTCTTCTCCTATTATCCAGCCTAAGAGACCACAACCTAAACACCCAAGTGCTAAGGATGAGAACATTCCTCCTCCTCTATCTTCTCCACTTCCTACTAAGACTAGACGTAATCGCTCTGCACGCGAACACCGACGAAAACATCGTCTTAGGGCTCAAGCAACCGCTTCTCAAAATTTACAATCTCCAAAAACACCCTCAACAAGCATTATTCCATTTTCTCCTCAGCCGGATATTGAGCCTAAATCTCCTAAACATAAGATGCATGATGGTCTTGATCCTGTGCGAGTTAAAGATCCTATTTTTATAAATCTTGATGATGATACAGCTGAAAATGTTATTCATGATGAAAATGTTACTCCTCTTGCTTCTGATAGTGAATATGAACTTGTTGATGTTGATAACCATTTATCTAATGAATTTTCTAAAGCACTTATCCTAGCTCCTAGACAAGAACAATGTGGCTCGGAACATGAACATAGCCCTTGTTTGGATCTTGTGATAGCTCCATCTGCTGTGTTGGATGTTCCTCCTCTAGCGTGTTCCCTGCCTTCCCGAAACATTGATCAGCAAGATCGGGGGGTAGATGACATGCTAGACTAGTTACATTAGCATAGCAGATTCTTTCCTCCTCCCTTTCGTTACTTCTTCTATATTTTATTCTCATTCTTCTATTTGTCGTCCTTAGTGTTGTCTACTTGAGGATGATGCAAAGCATTGAGATCTTTCGGTCTCTCTCATGTTGACTCAAAAGACACATGTGTTCCCTTCTTCTAGGTGACCTTCCTTGATTGGGGAATGAAGAACAATTATGCATACATACATATGATATATACATGACTTATCATACAGCATACTGACCCCGAGGAAAGCGAAGTCACCTCGTGCTTTGTGTTTTATGTCTATTATCCTTGGGTTTATCTCACACTTGGGGGCTAAATCCTTGCGATAACGCGCTCCTTTCTTTTCTCATTTCTTATGTGTATCACTACGTTAAAACAATCACCCCCGTTGAGGCACGTGCGATCGCTTTAACGTAGGGGGGCATACACCCTAACTATCCCTTCACGATACTTGAAAATTTCTTGGCGAACTTAGCTTTGCCTTGAAAATTTTTGGTATTTCTCTTACATGACTCATAGTGAGGGAACCTTACTACTGACAGTCATGGTTCTCCCTCGTGATCTTCCCTTTTACTTTGTCAATCGAAGTCGTAAGATCCTTAGTCCACTGGGGGCTTGGTGTATCTTGCCTCCTTGACGTGGTGAAAGTCTTTCAATGTTGTTTCCTTGTACTTTACCGGAAGTATGAGCATACATACTCCCGCTAAAGTGGGGGCTAAATGTAGCGTCCTAAAATTGTGACACTTGCAATTTCGACTGCATTTCGGTCTTCACGATGGCGACGCAACACGCAACCTGAATGGAGACCCCAAAACTTGCTCACGACACCAAAAACTGCATTTTTCAAGCACCTTGGCCTGAACCTCCTTGCACCCCGCTGTCCCGGAGGTGGGACCAGAGCGCCCAGCGCCCTGGTCCCTGGGTCCTATTTTGGGCCCGGTCTCCTAAGTGATATCGGGTCTTTTTTATTGCAATTTGGAAATATACTTCCCTGGTCGGCCTAAGGTCGGGAAAATCAGTCTATCAGCCCTAATTGACAAGTATATAAACTACATTTTTCTCTCTCATTGAGGCATGAAGAGGATATGTGTACAAAGCATGGAAACTATACTCAAGCATTCAAGCAATCAATCATTTCAAGTCTCCATTCAAGGCTAAGTGTTGCATTCAAGTCAAGGATTCAACCATTGAAGAGGAGATCACTCACTACATGCTACCTACAACATACTACATACTACAACATACAACATCTAAACCTTCACACATAAGGATACCAACATCCTTAGAACAAGGTATTAGTACTTGTTTACATTACAGTCATTTACATTTACAGCTCTTGCTCATTTCTTGGTTAATTCCAAAACTGGGGTTTGACCTAAAGGCAAACCCCTAATCCCTAACCCCCCAATCGTCTTCGCTTTTCTGTGTGTAGGTTGCAGGTACGCGGCTGAGATTGAAGATCTAGAATCCTTGTGCAGAGACGAACCGATCCCCCTTCGTTTGACGGATTTTTCGGAGGACCGTGGCGTCGGGCGCCATCGTCCCAACAACTTTTGCTCAAATTTGCAGGACAGCGCCGTATCGACATTTTACTGCTAATTCCAGGTCCGCAGCTTCATCCTATAACCTAAACTCAGTTTATAAGTGAATCTTTATGACTTTCTATGCATGCTTAGCTTAATTCTTCTATGCACATTCTTTACAAAAGAGGGTAGCCTTGCTTTCCTAACCCTTGAAATTCATTTAGCATCCAATCTTACATTGTGTGGGATTGGATCTTATGAGTTTCAACCCCTCTTTTGAATGTAAAGTCTTCCCCTTAAGTGAAAACCCATCGAATCCTAGCGAACCTCCCTTCTCTCTCCTCGGAGTCGGAAGAGGGGAGAACAACTAGGGTTCAACCGCGATTTTCCGCTTTACAGATCCATTGAATATTCTCCGCATCCTTGGTCCTGTATCTTCAATTTTCCTTTGACAGCATCTAACAATTCATTAGGATCCACATAACTATGTGATTTGGCCTCTCTATTGACGAGGACTTGCTGTTGAGGGGTATCCTTTAGAGTAGCACAAAATTGAAATGGATTAGGATCTCCTGGAATTGTTACCTCAGTTCCATTGTAAGGATATTTTAAACATTGATGATAGTTGGATGGAACTGCTTTCATTACATGGATCCATGGACGGCCAAGAATCATATTGTAAGGGAGATCAAGGTCCAAGACCTGCAAGAAAGTGTTTTCTGTCACTGGACCGACTCTGATAGGCAATGTAATTATCCCTTTGGATGGGCACTCAGCATCATCATATGCTTTAATTGTTATTCTTCTGGAAGCATCAATGTCATTTTCTGTATAACCAAGGCCAATGACCACTCTCAAGGTACAAATATTAAGACCCGCTCTGCCATCTATCAAGACTCGTCAGATTTTGCAATTATGGACAAAGACTTCAAGGTGTAAAGGATCATTATGAGGGAGCTTATCAAGTGAGATATCATTATCAGAAAATGCGACATTTTGGGAAACAGCTAGATGTCCAATTCGGGCTTAAAACTGGTCAACATCAATGTCTGTCGAGACAGTGGACTCAATTAAAGCTTTATCTAAGACTGCACGATGCATGGGGGACATTTTCAACAACTCAAGGATTGATATTTGTGCAGGTGTCTTTCCTAGATGATCCAAGAGATTGTACTGACTTGCAGGAGTGGGTTTGGAAGGAACTGCAAGAGCTCCTTTCAGGACTATTTTGGATCGACGAGTGGTGACTGTGCAAGAAGGATCTTGTCCCTTTATTCTTAGGGTAGAAACATACTCATTTGACGTGCGAAAACAATTGATGACATTATTATAACCATTATTTGCATAATTTGTTGTTTGGGTAGAGTTTGAAGAAGATGGTTTACCCTTGTCATGATCAAGCAAAGGAGTTTTGAAAATGGTATGATCAGTGTTAGAGGTCGCATGGGGTGGATCTACCTCAATTACTCCTTGCTCTAACAAGTCTTGAATCAGATGTTTCAATTGAAAACATGATGTAGTTTTATGTCCTTTGGACCGATGGTATTCACAATAGGCATTATCATTCCACCAATGCAGCTTTACCACAGGTTCTGCCTTGATATCTGGTAGCTTGATAAATTTTGCTTGTATTAATTGTTTCATTACTGATTCAATAGGCTCTCCCAATGGCGTAAATTGTTGAGGAGGCCCATCCCGCGATCGGAAAGGTTTGCGTTGTTGATTATATTGTTGAAGATGTTGTTGGTATTGCGGCTGTTGAGTAACATTGCTCGCTAGTGTTCAATTTTGTTCCATAGTTGACATATTAGGAACACTCAATTTCTTGATCATGAATGGGGGTTGATTTGTATTCACCGCTCTTGCATCAACAACTCCATCATTAGTGACATTCTTGTTCTTATACCAAAATCTATTTCTGTCCCCTGAATTGTTTGTGTTGTCACTGTCTTTGTTAAGCTTAATGATTCCCTTGGCTACAAGAGCAGTTTCAATGTTCATCCCCTTCTTAATGAGTTTCTCTATAGTACTAGGACTTTTCAATTTTAGTTCATACATCATTTCTGGGACCAGATTTTGGATAAATAGATTCACTTGTTGTTCTTCAGGTATATCGAGGGAAGAACGACTATACAAGCTTCGCCATCGTTGCAAAAAAGTCACTAATGGTTCACCTTGCTTTTTCTTGGTGTTGCATAGATCTGACATGGTCATGTCACTGTCGATGTTGAATGCAAAGTGAGATATAAACTTTTGAGCCAATTCAGA
The DNA here is from genome assembly GCF_030272615.1 of Cryptomeria japonica. Taxonomy (NCBI): domain Eukaryota; kingdom Viridiplantae; phylum Streptophyta; class Pinopsida; order Cupressales; family Cupressaceae; genus Cryptomeria; species Cryptomeria japonica. The sequence goes on from NC_081406.1 coordinate 342,963,954, forward strand.
CCAAGTTTTTATATTTCCTGGCAGATGCGAATACCAATCCATGGCTTGTCCGGTGAGACTTCGTGCAAATAAGCGCATTAAATATGTTTCCTCGTATCTCACTTCAGTACATGCCGCGAAAAATGCTCGAATGTGATCTTTTGGATTGCCATTCCCCTTATATTTCTCAAAATTAGGTGCCTCAAAATGTTTAGGGAACGAAGGCATGTATAAGCTCTTGTCAAATGGATTAGGACATAAATCCTGATCTGTATACAATTTCTTTGTTCCTTTAGTTTCTAATGTGTCAAGTTGTCGTTGCAACTTCTCAAGCTGTTGCGCAATTGTATCAGATTTTGGAGGTCCATCATTAATCCTGGTGGGTACTCTTTGTCGATACATCGTGTTTCCGATCGGTTTTTGATGCTCGGAAATGGCCGTTTTTGGTGTCTCCGGCATATAATGTTCTTGGTACATCTCTTGTTGTTGTGGTTGTGCCATGCCCTGATATCGACTTTGTTGCTGTACTTCTTGGAGCCTAGGTTGATATTGCAATTGAGTAGGTTGTTGATATTGCACAGGCGCCAATTGTGGTTGTGAAGTATGATAGCTTATTTGTCTTGGCACATATTGAGGCACATGTTGTTGTTGATGCTGACGAATCGGAATTTGTTGACTTTGTGCCAATTGTTGTTGCGGTGTATATCCTATCATTTGCAAAAAACTTTGTTTAGATGGTTTTTGTTGTTTCTCCTTAAGATGGGGTATGGCACTTGCATTAACTTGTTGTGTTGTTTTTCCAATCCATTGTGATGGTTGCAAGTTTGCATTAACTTGTAATGGGGCAGAAGGCGCTGCAATTTGTTGTCGAATGCGGTATTGTTGTTGTTGTACATTGCTTGTTTGCACATTCGATTGTACCTTTTGTGTATTTCTCAATTGTTGCAACAATTGTTGCTGGTGCAAAACACTATCCATAGCTCTTTGTGTCGCCATTATCGAAGGATCTGTCGCAATAGTGTTTGGCAAATATATTGAACTTAATGGGACATAAGAACTTTGTTGCATTGTGGAATTGTTTTGGACATCGGTGATATCAGGCATTCCAGTCGTGAAACTTTCTTGCATCTTAGATTTTGATCCAATTTTATGCATGTAAGGAACCACTTCTTGTTGAGGGACAGCTGTCAATATTTGCGTGGTCTTCATTTGATCTTGTGTTACAAGTGTTGTGTTGAATAATGGATTATTTATTGTCTCAAATGGTGACTTTTGAGGAATAGTCACTGTCAATGCCTTTGAAGCACGTTTACTCATCAAGGTAGGTTGAATTTCCTGTTGCACATTTTCTTCATTTGGATGCGAAGAGAAACTTAACAGCTCACTGCCTTGTTGTGTTTGCACATTAATTTGCTCGTTTGAGGAAGCCACATTACTCATCATGTTAAGATATTTTTGCGGGAACATCTTAAAGACCTTGTTCAAGAATTTATCCATCTTTTTTGTCAACTTTGGATCTTGAAGGAACATATCAACATCATCAGAAGCATCAGAATCTGATGAAGAATCTGGTTGGACATTTGGATTTGTCTCTTGTTGAATGCCTTGATCTGAACCAAATCCTTGTGAAAGAGTTTGTTCCTCATGCAATGTTTGAGTTTGAATGTCATGTTGTAGGTTTGGTTGATTCCAATTGAAAGGTGCATTTCCTCTTGGTGTTGGTGGAACACTCCCATGTCCTGGTTTCATGGGTACAAATACTGGTTCATATAATGGAGGTGGTCCAAGTTGAACCATTCCATATGGTGGTAATGATGTGTTTGATGAACCTTCAATTTGCACTGTTTGACTAGTTTGAAACTGCGAATTTGCTATGTTGTCAATGGGTTGATACGTTGGTTTGCCCATCTTTTTAGATTTTGACCTTGTTTCAACAGGCATGTCACTATGCAAATGCAATATTTTGGGAATTTTTCAAGGATAATGTATGATATGCAACTAAATGCAAACTAGATAGATGAAAATGCAATCTATGGCAAGAATGCAATCTATGTTTTTGGTTGTTTTTCAAGAATTTGACAAACTTTTTGGAATGCAGATCTAAAAGAGACCCTTAGGAAATTGAAATGATGTCTAGACCTCAAAGGACAAAAGGACCAAGTGACAAAAGGACAAATGACAAAGTCTCCCCTATATGCTTGGATACTAAGCTAGGTTTGACCAAATGACAATAATGACATAAAAAGAAAAGGTTTGATAAGGTCTAGACCTCCTAACAATGACTTAGGGTTTATCAAAGATTTGGATTACTCAAGTATGACAAAACCTAGTTTTGACACTATATGCAAAGGGACAATTACTATGCAAATGACTCTAATATGATATGATAATGACCTAAGCTTAATGAAGAGACCTAGGGTATGCAAATATGAATGAATGACAATGGTATTACTCTAATGCAAGAGGACATATGCAAATGGATGACTCTTATTGATATGCAAAGGAGTATGACCTAGATGAAACTTAACCTTGATAGTTAACAATGACTTTCCAAAATGCAAACCTAAGATGAACCTAAATCTAAGTGACATGAATGTTGAGACAAGACTTTCAAAATGTTTGACAACCATGTTTGAAGATGTTTTGAACCTTGTTGGATGAAATGTTCTTATGTTTAACCTTGTTTTGAATCAATTTGCCTTGTTTTTCTGAAATGAGATGCAATTCAACTTTTGACAAGCAAAGAAGACAAGATATTTCAACTTAGACTCAAGACAATCATGCTCATTCACACATTTCTTATGGTAGGCAAGGACATTAGGTACTTGAGAGGTAGACTTGTTATGGGATTCAAGGAGAATACATAGATGCTTGACCCCATGGGCTTCCCTCCATGGTAGTCACTTCTCAAGGAAGCCAAGCATTAGTCCCCATGGAAATCTCCCCATGGCGAACTTAGTATCTCTTCCAAGTATCCGAACTTGTCCTTCTCAAGCAACTAGAAGGATTTTTGGCTTCTAAATACAAGGTGTTTAGTCAGGATTTCTGTTAAGCGTTACTCCTTGATGTCACGCAAGCGTGATTGAGACATTAAGCCCATCAAGATACCAAACAAATGTAGTCACGCAAGCATGATTTAGACCGTGAGGTCCTACTTAGATGTTGATATGAGAAAGAGTTCAAGGGTCATCACTTCCCAAGTAACTGCAATTCCCACGTAACCCTTCCTTCAAAGCTTTCGCCCATCAGGTATTTTTTTATAGTGAGTTAGAATGCCAAGGTATTATAGCTATACTCACTTTGGGTCGTTCCCTTCTCACGATTATCACTTGCTTGCAAAAGCAAATGGTCGGGAAGGCAGGACCTCTAAAGGTGACACACAATCAAAAACAATGAGCATGGTATTGAAGATCTAGATTTCTGATCACCCTAAGAAGGATGAGAGCATACTCTCCTACTCCAATGTCAAACTCAACAATCAAATTAAACATAGATTCATTCCATCCTATTTAGAAATCATACTAGGTGCCTAAACATTAATTGCAAACACAAAGTTTAGTTGTAGTCCAAGGCAACCTGCAAAACCCAAGTCAGAAGTTTGATATGTTTAGTCTTTGACTATTGAACCTACATAAAAAGTGTCAGTAGTTTCATTTGTTGTCTTTGTCATGCATATGCCAAGGTTCTGCATAGAGAATCAGTACCAACAAAACCAAAAAAGCAGAACCAGAATGCAAAAGAAAACAATTTGCAAGTGAAAAACACTGTCTTTTACCTTTGTTTCTGGCCCTACATAGGCACAGAATGTCTGACACAGACGCAGAATGTCCTTGACACAGGCACAGAATGTCTGACACAGGCGCAGAATGCTTGACACGGGCGCAGAAGTTCCCAGAAAACCCTGCACTACCCTGTTTCTTGGGTTTTTGACCTGCAAATCATCTCAAAAGCACTCAAAAGCATGGTTAGGGGGTTAGTTCACATCGGGTTCACCAATTAATGTAGCTAGGAAATCGGAAATCATCAAAGCAATTCAAAATATTAATCATAGCTCAATCACAAAAGCTCATTGCAATGATCAATCCTAATTACACTCAATAGAGACATGAAAGCAAAACATTCAAAACTAAAAACTAAGCAAACCAGATGCAGATTCGAATGTCTCCTTCATCCGGCTCCATTGTCCTTCTTTCTTCTTCAAATAGCTTTTTATTTGTGGATCTCACCTTCAAGTGCATAAACCTAATGTGAAAGCAAGATTGACAATTAGTGCAAGAGTACTCAAAGCGTGATTGATTCGACAAAGTGATTCCAACAAGTGATTATTAGATCGAGATTGAAGAAATTCATCCAATTTATAGATAAATTGGAGAAACAATCAAATTAGCATGATTCAATTCAAATGGAAATTGCAAATCAATATGACAAATTATGACAAATTTGCACTTTCTATGCAAAATTGATTGATTGATAATTCATGACAAAATTATGACAACTTTCTATGTCAAAATTGATTGATTGTCAATTATGACAAATTATGACAAATTGAAATGTCATTCCCATGAAATTAGGAGGAAAATAGGAGGAAATTGAAATTAGGAATTAGAAAAATAGAAAATTAGAAAAAGAAGAAAATTAGGAATTAAGAAATTGATGAAAATTAGGAAATTAGGAATTAAGAGAAAATAGGTGAATTAATTAATAATTTGTCATTTATTAATTAATTCATAAAAAGAGGAATAATTAGCCAATTAAATGAACATTTAATTGTGACACGAAGACCTAGGATAAATAAATAATTTATTAATCCTAAAGGGAGAAATGACAAACAAGGTTAAATGATTAAATCACGAAACCCTAGAAGATGAATTAGCAATGCAAGGATAACAATTAGGTCTTGATGAAAGATAAGTGACCCAATCATGACTCTGACTAACAAAGGACCAATGTGATAAATGATTTGATTGATAAATGCGCCAATTGATGAGGAACAATGACTAATTGATCCAAATTGACATAATTGAGACAGACAATGGTCGATGTCAAATTGATCGCAAAATGACAAAATTGACCAGAGAACAAGGATCGATGACAAAATAGATTGTAAGACAACAAGATTGAAAATGACCACGATCGATGACAAATTGATCGCAAAATGACAAGATCGAACATGACAACGATCGATGAAAAATCAATCGCAAAACGACAAGATTGAAAATGACAAGGATTGATGACAAATCGATCGCCAAATGATAAGATTGATAAGAGGACAAAACCCTAATTAGGATTGACGATGTCCAAAATGATGACAAATGAGCACACACATTGATGCAACAGGATAAGATCGATCAAAATCATGACTGGAGAGTGTTGTTGACAAGACCAAATTTGAGAGCGAGATGAATGAAGAATGTAGAAGAATGACTCGATGCTCGCAAATGATAAAGACCAAGTGCATGACATAGGAGAAATGTTAATGCGATGCAAAAACCTAAAATGAGGCAATGCGCAAATGTTAAAGTATGATTCCGCAAGCATTGACCATTTTTAGGTGTCTACAGAATGTTGTAATTAATCTCCTCTTCAATGGTTGAATCCTTGACTTGAATGCAACACCTAGCCTTGAAGGGAGACTTGAGAATGCTCAATGTTGGAAAAGAATGCTTGAATGCTTGAATACTCGATCACTTATGTAACTTGAAAAACTCCAATCTTATCCAACTTCAACCTCTTCCACTTATGCAAATGAGAGGACAAATGCCCCTTATATACATGTTACTGGATTTGATTTTTGTCACGGGCCGACATAAGGGGAGTTTCCTGCCCAATGCATAACCAACAATGCACGCTTAGAAAAGGTATCGCCCCAAAATAGGGCAGGGACAAGGGCACCATGACCCTGTCCTACCCCTTTCTCCAGGGCAAAGTGTAGACGAGGTGGTGTGGAGGCCAAGAAAGAAGTTGTTTCTAAGGGTTAAGCACTCTCTGATCTCCAATCAGATTAGAGGATTTGATCTCGCGTGCGTGAGGACCCTAATGCAGTCAAAAATTGCTAGGGTCATAATTTTATGACACTGCATTTAGCCCCCACTTTAGCAGGAGTATAAGCATACGCCAATACTATCGGTAAAGTACAAGGTAACAAGATTGAAATACTTTTACCATGTCAAGGAGGAAAGATGCGTTGAGCCCCCAGTGGACTTAGGATCTTAAGGATTTGATTGACAATGTAAAAGTGAAGATCAAGAAGGGGAGAACCATGACTGCAAGTAGCAAAGTTCGCTTCACTATGAGTCATGAAAGCAAGGATACCAAAGATTACAAAGAAAAACAAAGTTCACTAAGTAATTCTAAGTATCAAGAAGGAAAAATATGAGCGAAGTGTATGCCCCAACGTTAAAGCGATCGCGCGCGCCTTATCAGGAGCAATTTCTTTAAGGTAGGATACACCCAAGAGAGAGAGAAGGAGGGAGCACATTATCACAAGGATTTATCCCCCAGTCCAGGAACAAACCCAAGTATAATGAACACAAAACATGAGGTAGTGTCGCTTTCCTTGAGGTCAGTATGTTGTATGATAACTCATGTATATCATGTATGTATATGCATATAATGATCATCATTCCCCAAAGAATGACACTACCTTAAAAGAAATGGAAGAGAGGATGTCTTTTGAGTCAACATGAAAGAGACCAAGAAAATATCTCATTGATTTGCATTGTCCCCAAGTAGACATTAAGGGAACAATAGAAGAACAGGGAGACACATAGAAGAATGGTCACAAAAGAAAGGAGAGAGAGAGAAGATCTAATATTGCTAATCTAGCATGGCATCTACCTCCTGATTTTGTTGATCACTATTTCAGGAAGGTGAGAAACATGCCAAAGGAGCGACATCGAGCACAATAGATGGAGCTATCACAAGATCCAAACAAGGACTATGCTCATGTTGTAAGTCACTTTGTTCCATTCTAGGAGCTAGGATTAGGGTTTGTGAAAACTCATCCGATAAATGTTTATCCACATCAACATACTCATACTCACTATCAGAAGCATTAGGAGTTGTGTTTCCATCATGAATGACATTTTCACCCATCTCTTCATCAAAGTTTAGAGAAAGAGGAGCAAGAACACGAATAGGAGTAAAACCATCACATGTTTTGTGCAACTTATGATTTGGAGATGTAGGTTGAACATCTTGCTTAGGAGAAAAGGGAATCATGTCAATTGTTGGAGCCTTAGGAGATTGAGTATTTTGAGGTATATATTCATGATCTTGAACATGGCTTCTTTGTCGGCGTTCTCTCACACAACAATTCCGTCGAGTCTTGGTGGAAGGCTGAGAAGGAGGAGGAACATTTTTAAAAGTAGGAATGTTTCTCTCCTTGATAGTTGAAGGTTTAGGTTGGGGTATTTTAGGTTGAACAAAAGGAGAAGCATGCCTCTTCTCTCGATAAGAGGAAGGAGGTGGAAATGTTCCATAGAAAGGATGAATATTAGGTGTAGGAAGGAGATCGGGTCCATCATGAGGAGGAGGTATAGGTCTAACCTCAGGAGGAATATTGTTGTTCTTTTTAAGAGAAGGTAAAGTCATATCCATGGGAATAGGTTGACGATCTTCCTTAGGAGGGAGATTACTTCTATCCATTAGGGGAAGAACCTCATCTTGAAGAATAATAGGAATGTCAAGTGTTGGGGATCTAGGTTGACTTAAGGATAAGATCATATCTTTCTTCCATTTTTTATAAGATTGAAAATGAGCATCGCTCCTTGATGGAAGAGATTGAAATTGCTTAGGCCAAAAGAAATCAATAGGAACACTGGGGCTTCTTTCATATGCATGAAATAAGTTATGGCTCATGGTTATGATTTCTCCATTGTGAAGAAATTTTAGACACTTGTGGATTGGAGAAGCAATATCCTTCATGAAAGATAGCCAAGGATAGCCCAACTTCACACGGAATTTCTCAGAAGATGGTATGATAACAAAATGAACATCCATGGATTTAGCATGAACTTTAATAGGAAGGGTGATAGAACCAGTGGTAGGATAGGAGAAGCCATCAAATAACATCACAACCACATTAGAAGCATCATATATTGGTTTATGCAATCGTAAAGTGAAAAGATGCTCTTTAGTTATGACATTAACCATGCAAGAGGGATCAATAAGGTCACCACTGCAAGGGATATCCTTAACCTTCACAACTATGTATAAAGGGCCATCGGGTGCTCTAATGGTCTCACTAGGGTCAAATGTAATACAAGGATTGTTAAGCGTATCTTGTGTTTCTACCATATTAACCAAGTTCGGAGCCATAGAGGTGAATTCTTCAGAAGAGAAAGAATTAGCCACAATCTCAATAACGTTAGAGGTATGAGAAGGCAAGGGATCAGTGAAAATATTAAGATTTTGATTAGGAGGAGATAATGATCTATTCCCTTTATCATTCACACCTTCCATAGGTATAGTATTATTATCAATCAAGTCTTGAATCTTATTCTTCAATGAGACATATTTCTTAGTATCATGACCAAGTTGACGATGAAATTGACAAAAGGAATTGTCATGAAAATAAGGGGATGCAAGTTTTGAAGGATTAATTTGTTTTATAGGAGGAAATTTGATAACATTTATGTGCAACAACTAAGACATAATAATATGGAAAGATTAATTCAAGGAAGTAAACTATCTTTCTCTTTGGAAAAATTTAGAAATAGAAGGCACACCTGTTGTAGCATTCACATTGTGGTTGTTGATTGTATCATTGAACTTGATGAAACTTTTTGTTGGTTTGAACTTTGCAAACGGTTGTTGAATACTCTCCCCCTTATCACTCGAAGCCATAGGAGTAGATTGCTCCATTTGACTCACAGCAAGTTGATAATTGTGGAGTGTTGTGCATAACTGCGAAAAGGAAGTAAACTCAGACAAAAGAAGCTTTTCCCTAATATCTTTTTGTAAATTAGAAATGAAAATTCTTTGAATATCATTATCAGGTACATGAAAAGAATTTTGAGCACACAAATACTTATATCTACCAATGAAATCGGTCACTTTTTCTTTAACACCTTGTTTACAATGCATTAAATCAGTCAAAGTGATTTTAGGGCCAATGTTGTTTTGAAATTGTTGGATGAAAGCATTTGATAATTGTTGAAAAGAAGTGATGGAATAAGAAGGCAAAGAGAAATACCATTGTAAAGCCTTATCTCTTAGTGTTCTTGTAAACAATTTTGCAAGCAATATTTGATCATAAGCAAAATTGGTAACAAGGTTTGAAATGTTTTTACATGCATAAGAGGATCACCTTTTCCATTATAGAGTTCCAATTGAGGTATCTCAACATGTTTGGGTGGCACGGCTTTAACAATATCAAGATAAAGTGGGCTCGCAACATCAAAGGTGGGCACACTAAACTTGGATTGACTCATAGAAGCAATTTGTTGTTGTAAGGAAGAAACAGTTTGAGAAAGATTATTAATTATCATTTCGGTTGAAGAATTGATGTTAGACATAGTTGATTGAGAAGGTGGTGTGATGTTATTGAAAGAAGGCATGGACTGAGAATAAGGTGGCGGGACATTATGATAAGTAGGAATAGTTGATGATTGGGTAGAAAAAGGGACACTTAAAGGAGGAACAAAGTTGTTGAAGGAATGGCCTGCTTGTGTCATACTGATTGGTTGAGGAATAATAGGAACACTTATGGAAGACATAGGTAAAGATGGAGGATTAAATGAAGAAGAGGGATTACCCCCATGACCAATGTATGTAGGAATGACATTTTGAGTTCAAGTAGCCATGATGTTAGGGGTGAAAGTAGGAATACTAGTCGTAAGAGTAGTCAAAGGAATAGAAAGATTGACTTGTGTTGAAGATTGTGAATAACCTAGGGTTTCGGCACAACTCTTGATGGGCATGACATTAGAATCAACAATATGTGCAATGCCACGCAATATATCAATTCCATTCTTATCACTTTGAATCATGTACTTAAGGCATTCAATTATGGAAGAGCTTCACTATTAGGGTATTCTTGGGACATCCATTGTTGAAAGCTATCAAATTGATTGTCTAATGTAGAAAGTTGATCTAAAGAAACCCTACTTAAAGCTTCTTCATCATCATGGGATACATCAATGGGGTGAATAGGCACATGATTAGGATGGGAAGAATTAGCATGATCCTCATTAAAGAAGTCACCCAAATTAGGCTCCATCTCCTCGGTAAATAAACCTTGGGAAGCCTTAATTCTAATGCTTCGTCTAACGGGGATAGGATAGGTAGGACTAATAGTGGTAAAACTCATGCACTAGAGGGAAAATTTGAATTTTGAATATTGGAACAAAGCTTACAAAATTGATTAATGCAAAATTTAAAATAATGATTACACAAATTGAACTTTGTTGGAGGAAGAGGATGACCCAATTTCCAAAAATGAAAGGAAATTGAGATCTGAAAATTAAATGTAAATCCGATTTTTGCACAAGTTCAAGATGGTTTTTGAAAATTAGGGTTTTAACAAATAACCTCTTAATTTTGTAAATTTGATTTGCAAATTGAACAAGACAATGAGGAAATTGAATTTGATAAACAAGACAATATTTCAGATCTAAGATAACCACAAGCAATTTTTACAAATCACAAGTTCAATTTTAATTTTAAAAACTACGGTTTTGAATGATTTATCCACTAAGTTTGCAGAAAATTTAAACTTGCAAATGAAAAATATGCAATTGTGTTCAAAGGAAAGCATGCAAAACCATTGGGTTCACCAAAATGTAATGTGGTAAAAAGGTGAATGATGGAGATCAAGAGGAAACTACTCTTTCCCTCCAAGGAGAGATGAGGGTTTGACTACGGAGGCCCTTCAAATATTTTTCACCTAGTTAGATTCGGAAGAGGAGAAAAGAAATCACTAGATTCAATCTCTCCACAAGAAGATGATAGATTGAATTTTGAATGAAATAGGAATGATAAGTTGATCCCATCTTCCTTATTTGAAATGGAAAGGAATTGATTGAATTATGTAGTGCAAAAGTGACAAAGAACTGATTATAACTTGAGATCAGAATATGGGTTGAAGTTGTGCACCTAGATCTGGCAGTAATATGTTGGGACGAAGTCGCCTACGAATTTGAGGAAAACTTGCCAGGACCGTGGCGGGAACGTACACGATCCTCAGAAAAATCTGCGAAATAAAAAGGGTTTTTTTGCCTCTGCAAATAGAGCCCGAATCCAAAAGTACAGTTGCGCACCTGCAACCTACACATAGAAAAGATAGGAAAATGGGTTGGGATTAAGGGTTTGCCTTAAGGTCAAGCCCCAATTTTGGAATTAACCGAGTAATGAAAGAAAGTACTTGCAAGTAGATGTAAATGAAAGACTAAATTGTAAATCACCTCAAGGGAGGTTATGAAATCAATATTGATAGAAGTGCTTGTGTGGAATTGAATGTTGTAATCAATCTCCTCTTCAATGGTTGAATCATTGACTTGAATGCAACACCTAGCCTTGAAGGGAGACTTGAGAATGCTCAATGCTGGAAAAGAATGCTTGAATGCTCGATCACTTATGCAACTTGACAAATTACAATCTTATCCAACTTCAACCTCTTCCACTAATGCAAATGAGAGGAAGAATTTCCCTTAAATACATGTTAGTGAATTTGATTTTTTTCATGGGCCGACATCGGCTGAGTTTTCCGCCCAATGCACAACCAACAATGCATGCTCCGGAAAGGTCCTACCCCAAAATAGGGCAGGGATATGGGCGCCATGCCCCTGTCCTAGGGGGGATAATGGTGCCATGCCCCTATCCTACCCCTTTCTCCAGGGCAAAGTGCGGATAGGGTGGTGCAAAGACCAAGAAAGAAGTTGTTTCTGAGGGTTGAGCAGTCTCCGATCTTCGATTATGTTAGGGGATTCTATCTCGCGTGCGTGAGGACCCTAATGCAGTCAAAAATTGATAGGGTCACAATTTTATGACACTGCAGGTTAATTCATGGGTCGTTATTTGGATCCATTTTACTCTTTTCCTTTTGTGACCTTGTGACGATCATTTAAGACTATTATATGAGGACACTAAGACCTAATATGCGATGACGACAAATGTTGGGTATGAATGCAAGACTCTAGACCAAAAAGTGAGGTATGCAACACTAGACCTAACTCTCTATTGGAGATTAGGATGCAGAACTTGTTGAGATTTTTGTAATGCAAGTTTCTCAAGTTCTTGTCTAAGAAGTTCTACTACAATTTCTCTATCAATTCTGTAGGCAATCTTATACTCTATATCTAGTTCAATCCCAACTCATATATATTGAGGTGCACTTTCCTTTAATTGCCAAGCCAAATTATCTAAACCATCAATAATTTCTCGTTGACCGTCGTTCGGCACTAGATTAGGTTGCTCGAAGGGGATAAAACCATCACTTGGTAGACCCATTAGGACACATGCTATGACTTTCTAGGATGATTATGCAAATGACGATGGACTAAGACAAACGTATATGGAGTCTAAACAAGGACTAAAATGAATATTACAATAACACTAAAATGGACTATGATGCTAATGGGACATAAATAATGACTTTCTAAGAACTATGTAAAACTTACGCAAGGACTTATGTGAAGATTACGACGACGTATATGCGAACTTTATGAGGACTATGCAGGACTATGCAAACCCTGAGGACTCTAAGGAAACCTATGGTCACAAGTATGTAAAATTTTGGACTTTGTTGGACTATCTGATGTTTCAAGATAGACTTTGTTTCAAATAACTTTGTTTGTATGACAAGTCTTTTTTCAATTCTAAGAATACTAGCTGAAGATAAGTATAGTTGGATGAACTGTGTTTTGACAATCTCTGAGAATTTAAGATTACATAAGGTAGGGCTTAAACTAGCCTAAATACTAACTCAATACTGGTATAGCACAACGATACACATGAAAACACAGAAGACCATCTTAGGCTGGATATTGGAAACCATTCAAAGAGGCCCTTACGAAATATCAAAACAAGATGAACAACTAGAGAGTCTGGTAGCACTGGCTCCACTCCACGACACACACGTCTTGGGCATGCCAGTCTCTCTTACCCCGAAGATCCGGAGATCTTATCATCGAAGCATTTATGTCTCATAATGCAAGGTACATGGAGGGTATCTATGGGGTACGATCCGCACTCCCAGAATCAATGAATGTGAGATTTGGGCTACTAAGTTGGTTCTTATTGTAAGTTTTGAGGGATCCCGATCCAATGATGGATTCTCAAAGCAAGCCACTTAAGGCTTTAGTTAAGCTTATTGGTGCAAGGAAGGCCCCCACATACATCGAATTCACTCAACACTCTAGCCGTCTGACCAATATAAGTATATAGCGGCTTGAAAAACCCGCTCGAGAGTATGTTGGGAGAGATGATATCCCCAACACATCCCAATTCGAAGTACCTTTGTGGGGTGATGAAATCCCCAGTCAAAGATACCCCTCACTACTGAAAAGAAAAACTGGGTGTTGTTATCACCTTTCCCTCTCTCCCAAGACCCTGAAGGTGGATGGAAAGGTACTTAAAGCAACAATACGTCCACCCAAGACACAAAAAAGTTTTTTTTCCTTTAAATATCGCAATGTGTGATTTATTCTATTCATAAGCCAGATTCACGTCAATTTTAAAACCCAAACTGAGGTGTGAGATACGCATGTGCATGCCTATTTTAAACACCAAAGTGAAGTGTGAGATCATGCATGTCAATTTTAAATCCAATATTTATTTTAAGCACCAAAATGAAGTGTGAGATCATGCATATCAATTTTAATCCCAAGATTTATTTTAAGCATCAAGATGAAGTGTGAGATCATACAAATCAATTTTAAACCCGAAATCCAAAAGTGAGTTAAGCTTAAAGGGTCCTGCAATCAAATTGTTAGTGGTTTCCAAAATAATCTTGGCTGATCAAGCCTTCTCTGTAATTTTGCCACACGCTACAAACAGGGAATTAGTGACCAGAAAAATACACAGAAAACCAAAAAATAGAAAGTAAAACTATCTATCAAACGAATGCATGATGATATATGAATGAATGTGTAATGATGTCTAGACGATTGCGTGATGATGACTGAACGAATGCATGAAGCTGACAGGGTGAATGTGTAAACCTAACAGGACGAATGTGTGACAGATAAACAGAAAGTTAAAAAAAACCTACCAAAAGCTCAAACTTCACCAGAAACCTGCAAAAAAGATGGTGAGGGCCTACTCAGATATCTCATCAACCATTCTATATTAATCAAGTCATATTTCACTGTGTATGATAGAACAAGGTTGTTGTATCTGTCAATAGCTTCTTGGTCCTCTAGGTCTTGTATTCTCTTTTCTGCCTTTAGGATTCGCTGCTAATTTATGGCTTGCCTCCTTTGTTTTGTTGTTCTTCGAGCACCTAAAATATTAAACTTTACCTTATGTTCCATGAGATGTTATATTGAAAGCATCATACAAGGATAAAAAATCTTCAGATTTGCAGAATTTAGACAGGACGGAGAATTAAAAAAAATTTAAAAATGAAGAAAATAGAATGCCCAAATATGAATAACGAATGCATAATGATTTCTAGGCGAATGCGTGATAGGGTTTGCACGAATACGTAACCCTAACAGAATGAATGTGTAAGTTTGTCTATACAATTGTGTGACACTGTTTGTACGAATGTGTGATGCTTAAATCCACCTTTGAAATCCATACAAAACCTGCAAAAAATCTAAAAATTTGTAATATCCTGCAAATCACAAAAGAAACATAGAGGATCAATCAATTGTTGTTCACGTCGAGTTCACCAAAATGTCGTATGCTTAAAATTGTCATTGCTTAACTAGAAATAATAAGGAAATCATGAATCCCTATTCTAGCTAAAGAATTCAAACAAACATCAATAGAATAATACAATCAAAGCAATAAGGATATAAAATATTAATCAAAACTCCCTATCCCATGATCACATATGGCTTCCATTGTTCTTCTCTTCTTTGCGGTATGATGGCTCTCAGATATTACGCTGGTAACCTGCAATTGATACAAAGATTCAAAGTTCGTGATTGTTGAAAATGGAGATTGAATGCTAAATTTATATATTGTTGGATGAGATTGATTGAGAGGTGGAACAAAATGATTAAGAGGTGGAACTTTGGTGAGCTCACATGTTGATTGATAGTTGAATTGTTGATTCGGAGGTGGAACATAATAGATTGAATTGTTACTTGAGTTAACTAATTGAGAAAAAAGTTGATTGAAAGATGAAAAAGAATGATTGGAGGAGAATTGAGGAATGATGTAATTAATCAAACAATTGAAATAATCAATTGAAATAGATTGAATAGTTAACTGATTGAAAGATTTTTGAAAAAAAACAAAGTGGAAGATAGAAATAGAGATTGGAAAGATAATGATTTAATTAATTAATTAATTTAGCATGCTCTTTCACTTTGACTTTGATTTTCAATTTAATCTTTGCATGAGATTTAATTCAAATATTAAATTTATTTTAAATTCAATCTATTATTTTAATATATTTAGAGTTTGACTTTGATTTTTTAAATCATGCACATATATTTGAAATTAGAAGAAATTAGAAGAATATGAATTTGAATTTGAATTTGGAGAATTAATGAAATTAGAAGAAATAATTAGCTAATTAAATAATTTAAAGAAACTATTTAATTATTTAGAAATTGAATTTAATTAAATAATAAAGATTATTTAAATTAAAGGATTAAAATCACAATAATTTAAATAATTAATATTTAGAAAACGGTTAATGATTAAATGACGATAGAATTGAAATAGAATAATTAGTAAGATGATGAAGAAATATGAATTTAGAAGAATAAGATTAATTAGATTAATTAAAAAATTAAAGAATTATTTAGCTAATTGGACGAATAATCAGTACATGATCAATGAGACATTTGTAGGTGTCTACATATTACATTTGTCTTATGTACTCTATTATTTAATTAGGATCTCGTGTGATTTCTAGGATTTTGTGATTAACCTGTTATTGACTCGCACTATTTTAATTCTTGTCTTAAATTTTGGATTACAAATAGATTAATTATCTTCATTCTTTCCTATTTTGGTGGCATTCTATCACTAGATTGCATCAGAAGTGGCTAGATAAAATTTATTTATTTTATTGCATTGGAGTAGTTTATATTAAATTATAGATTTAGTTTGAACTCAACATAGTCAGTCTAAATCATTTTGAAAAGTTATTACTAATAGGACAAGAAAACAAGTGATGAAGTCCTTGTTGTTATTGTGAGGATCCGGTTGTTATTGAGAGGGGGGGTGAATCAGTAATAACAATAAGTTGCAAACTTTCACCAATCTCAAAAATAGTTCATAACCAATATTAGTAACTACTCAATCAATCACTTAAAGCAGATTTAACAAACTACTCATTCATGTGTTCATCAACATGTAAGCAATGTAATGATATCAAATCCACACATAAACAAATCAACCACCATATTAACACAGATATTTTTCACGTGGAAACCCAAATGGGAAAAACCACGATGGGAATTGGTACCCACAAAATTTGCACTCTTTCGGAATGCACCTTGTTAAAGGCCTAGCTCGGTTAGGAGCTTTACAATAATGCCCGGTTAAGAGTAGACCCTGTTAGGAGTCACCCGGTGAAGGGATTTTAACCTAAGCCCTGTTAGGAACTCTACCATGTTAGGAGTAACCTTGCTAAAGGATTTAAACCTAAGTTAATGAGCCACCCGATGAAGGGATTTACAATATCAAGCCTGTTAGGACCTACTCGGTTAAGGGATTTTAATACTGCTGCAACTATTAGGAAACAACGGGTAAATGATCTGATCAATGTACTCTCTGCTTGCTAGTACATATCCATTTCAGCTCCAATCTGCTTCACACATGCAGACATCTCAATCTAGTTTAGCACACTCTCCTTCTCTTATCACCAACACAAAATCTCTTCTCAAACTCGACCTAAATACACTTTTCAACTAGGTCGGTTACAAAACCTTAGCAACATTCAAAATACATTGAATTTACATCATAGATCATATCAAATCATTATAAATCATTACAAATAATCATACAGATCATTACAACAAATTTCAAGACAATTACAGTCATTGAATGATCATGGCACATCACCGCACATCAATCTGATAAGTTGTCAAACCCTTTAACACATTCTGCTAAGCACTTCATTATTTCCCAAGAAATTCGCTCCTTGTATGCACTTAAATGCAATCTTATCATCACACATGGTTTCTGACACGTCATCACTAAGTAATGAACATGATAAGATTTACCGCCAAACCATAAAACATCATGGTTAAAGATCTCGACTCCAGTTCTCAACATCTGCACTGAATATACAACAGTCAATTACAAACATGACTTTCGATTCTCCAAACATGATGTGGTTCCAATCATAGACTCGTTATAATGTCATAAGCATACATTCCAAACTATAATGCCTAACTCAACACGGATCACTATCGCAACCATCTCCTTCTTTGTTCCTGCTTACCGATTCACTGCAACTTAGCAGACATTTCATTACCGGTTAGGCTTGATAACTTAGATGATATACCAAACATAAACAAACATGGTTGCCATCAATGACAACACAAATAACTGATCATAGAGCATCATATCACAATTATATCATCACCAACAGTCCATCAACATATCATCACTAATAGTCCATCAATATACTCATATAAACATCATCCTTTACCGATACATCATCATCTCTATCAGTTATGCCAATATGCCAACACTTGTAAATATTCCAAGGAAATCAATCAATCAAATAAAATTGCATTTAAGAGTTTCTTAAAATTATTTAATTACATAAGTTAATTAACTCACATTTCATCTTGGAAAAAATACAAAGAAAGTATTTTTTAAGTTCTTGCATTTAGATCAAAGCATTTAATTAGTTCTTTTCCACTCAAGAAAACATCAAGTAGTCAAAAGTCCTTGCTAACAAGTCCAATGCAATTACCAAAATGATCAAAAGAGGTAATTGATAATCAATCATCAACAAGAAAAAAATCAAGTTGTTAACAAGAGTAGTGAATCAAACACAATAGATACTATTTACTTCTCTCAAAAGGAAAGAGAAGAACTAGACTTTGTAAATTGTAAATATGTAAAGTTGCATGCGAACAAAAAACAAAAACAAATAAGCTTGAAATGGTTAGCCAAATGAATTTTCATAAAATCTTTATAAATGTCAAGAAGTCATGAAGAAATCAACAAATTAAATGAGCTTTACTTGAATAGAGTTCAATTCTTCACAACAACAAGGCTTTTCAATGGTGACACAACAAGATACTCAATACGCTATGTGTAGAAACAAGAATGAAGATTTTGCTAAAAAATTACTAAAAATTGAATACGGATAATAGAATGGAAGAGAGGGAGAATGAAAGTAAGAGTGATATTGTTTAGGATAAAAGGGAGAATGAAAGTAAGAGTGATATTGTTCAAGAAAAACTTAGCACCTAAGAAAAATATTTCGAAACCTTAGTTTACTCTTTCTAAAAGGAGAGAAGAAGAAAATTGAAATGATGAAAATAGAATGATGGAATTTTAATGTCATATTGAGAATCAATAAAGTGAAGTGAGATGTTGTATAAGACTTAAGACTAGATACAGCCATTAGAGTTCACATAATTTGACACTTAATTAAAATGGTTAAGGCAATTGACTAAGTGGAACTTAAAACGTGTTACAAAATTAGACACTAAAATGAGCACAATTTATTAAATAAAAATTACAAAAGATGTATAATTTCTTACACCACACTCAATGATGGAACAATTCATTTTACACCAGCCCTTTGGAATACATGTAACTAAATCCACAATGCCTCTTAATAGCTATTTAATTTTTAAGAAATTTTCAAATATTCAAATTCATTTTTTATTAAAATATGATACAAAGTATCAAAAATTTTATATACACAACAATTAAATTTATATAATCTCTTTAAAAATTCTCCAACAATACCAATATTTCTGATTTCGAGGATTGAAAGTATTTCTTTAAATATTTGCTTACAATCTAAGATCAACATATGGGAGGGTCCTTGTATAATGTTTGGCAATTTAATAAGTTTAAATTCATTACTGATTGCTATAGAATTCAACATGGTTTGTATTAGATAAGAATTAAGCTATTATCATAAATACCAATCATTTCATGTAACCTATACCATATTATAAGAAGCAACGGTAACAAATTGTAAGAAATGGCTTTTGTTTCTTTAAGGATAATGAAATGGTCACATATTACACGTGAGCATGTTTCTTTCAAAAATTATTTATTTTATTATTATATTTATTTGTATTTCTTGTGAATGTAAGTTTTTTACTAATTATTAAGGTCTTCGTTTCACACATGTCAAAAAATACAAAATAGAGAAAAAATTTATAAAAATATTTGTTTCATAGATATTGATGTTCTCATTTAATTAAAAAAGAGTTAAATTCAAATGTATACAAGGAAAGAATGATTAAATTTTGAATTAATATAAAAATGGTCCACCAATACTGCGAAAGCAGCCGCAGGATGATCTGAATACTACTCAAAGGGGTAATGGGTTTTTCCTAGAATGTACATTCTTGATTTCCGGCCAATGTGGAAATAAACTGAAACTTATAGAGATGGCTCTCAGAAGGCTTATTGTCATTCGTGGAAGACAATAATGGAGGAGCAGAGCAAGAGTGCCAAATTGCGAAATTAGGGTTACGGAAGATTGGAAACCAATTCGAATTTAATACATGAGCAGAACAAGAGTGTGAATTTTATCAGACTAAGACAGCGATTTCTTCAAGCCAATTTGATCATTTCATTGATCAAATTTACAATTGAGGTTGATGGGAATTTTGTTACGGGCAAGTTGAGGTGAATTTTGTCTGTTTTCAGACCAGATTAAAATAAACTTGTGATCAGACCTGCTGCAAATTTGGGTGAAGCCAGAGTTGTGAGTAAATATTTCCCATTTTAGGCCTTCATTTGGTGCGAATTTTTGCCATATATGAGTGAACGTCAGATTGGCTTAGTTCTGGTTTCCAGAATCAAACTCGAAGCAGTCAGGTTTCCAGCCAAAGGAAGGGATTAATTGGCTTAGATTCAGCGATTTTGACTATTATTTTCATTGCAACCAGCGAACAACAACTTCCAATACCACATGAAGGAAGTGAATATGAGAATCATGAAGCGAATTTGAAAGGACCCGCAAAAGTAAACCCCTGTTTTGTACGCGGAGAAAGATATCTCAGGCAACAGCATAAATTTTACAAATTATGACTTGATTCGGAGATGGGGTCTACAAACTAGGTGATTGCGAATCTGAAATCTGCGTACCTTGGGGACTGTGAGCGCTAAGTTTGGTTGTATGCAAGCTGATCGAGGCAACTGTGGTTACGTGAACACCGCGACATCTTTGTGGAGGGGTTAATTCTCCTCCACCTAGTTTGAAACTCCTCTCCACTGCTATTTCCTTCCGTTCTTTTCTTTCCTTCTGTTTGCATATTTAATTTTGCATTTCATTTAATTTGGAACTCCCCCCACCTACTTGGTCGCTCGTGCGAACTAATCTTTGGCTCCCTATGGAGTCAGAATCGGATGGCGGTGCCATTAATGGCCCTAAATCCGTAGACCAATTTAAATCTCCGCCAAAGAAATCTTTTGCCGAAACCGTCTCCCCGCCTGCAAATGGAGTCAACCTTAACGCGCGATTTTCTAAGGCTCCTGGCAAAGAAAGATCCGGTGAAGCAAGTAAGTGCCCTAGCACTATCTCGGGCTCCTTCTGCATTTCGCCCAATTTGGAAATGTTGAATGAAATTGCCTCAGAAAAGACTAGGTTAAGTAATACAGCCATTTTCTTTTCATGTGTTGATGTCGAGAAATGCCCACCTAGGAAATTTTTAGACGACTGGTTTCATAACCTCTGGAATTTAAAATTAGGGCTTAAAATATCTTTTTGTAGACAAATTCAAAAGGGTCTCTACCTTATTTTCTTTAATTCTCACGAGGCTCAAAGGGAGGCACTAAAGCGTCAATACTGGACAGTTGGAAATACCTCCTTCCGTGCCCTAGCTTGGTCTCCAGAGGCGGTCTGTGATGAGGTTCTCACACTATCCTCCCCAAGGTGGGTCATCCTCAAGGATGCACCTCCCTTCCTTTGTATTTTTCTTCCACAGTTAATGGAACCCTTTGGAAAAATGATCCGTATTGATGAAACGGCCCGCCTTGTCCCTAACCTGGATGCCAGAATGCTTGTATCGATCAAGCCAGGGATTGATATCCCACCATCTTTAACCCTAAACGTCAATGAAGAAACCTTTGTCTGCCCTATTGAAATGCTTGGTGGATTAAATGCATGCTTTCTCTGCAAAAAAGAAGGGCATCTTCAAAAAAATTGCCCAATCATTAATCGCAGGAATCATAAACCCAGCACTAACTCATCTGATGCCCCCACGAACCCTAGATCCAAGGTTTCTCAACACTCATCCACCCCGCTCTCTGTTAACGAAGAAGCCGTTATTCCCACCACCAATTCTTCAGAATTAAAACCCATGCACATTGATCACTCGTCCCTTGTCTCTAATCACCTCAGTCCGGCCTCTGACCCACCAATTGGTCCTCTAGAATCGCCCTCTGACTGTTTTCAATTGGTCACTTCTAGAAAGCGTAGGAGGAAAATTAGCAACCAGAATGCCCCTAATCAAAGCCTTCCTTCTATCCCATCTATCACCCAAACAACGGGCATCTGTGATTGCCCCCTACCTTCAAATATTAGCTCACCCACTCCCGCTCGAACCCCGGCAAACTCTGTGGTAAAGAAAATGGTTAAGAAACTTGAGAACCCTAGTCAAAGTGTTGATGTTGCTAGCACCAGTGATAACCCTGCAAGTGTGATGATCAGATCTGAAACCCCCAAGAGTTCAGACTCCTCATTACCTGCAAGGCTTATCCCTGAAGTTAACATCACCAACCTTGTGACAGCCTCTATGCTCAAAGAGTTAGAAGATAATCATGTTATTGAAGTAATCTATGTCAATAAGGGTCTTGAAGAAATTAGGTCTAGCACAGTGCTCCTTGGCTTTCCAGACACCCAGATGTCTGGGTCCGACATAGGAGGAATTGCAGATACTAGAAATGAACCATCTGAAGTTAGTGAAGATGAGGACGACCTTATAAAAGCATCCTGCTTGACAAAAAAAAGGTAGGCCTATGGGCTCCAAGAATAAAAAGAAGTCTGGAGATCCTTGTGGTCTCCCTAGTTGAACCTCCTAACCCTCCTCTCTAATGAAATACATCTCTTGGAATATAAGAGGCCTTGAGTCGCCTGATAGGAAGTTTGTCATCAAAAGCTCTCTGAGCCACCACAAGAACATAGATTTACTGATGCTGCAAGAACTTAAATCTTTGGGCTTCCATCTTGACAGCTCACTTGACTTTATCTGGAGAGATGCAATCAAAATTTGCACCAACCACCTGAAAGGAAAGGGAGGAGTTGGCCTTCTTATCTCCCCCAAGTGGGCAAGTAACATTAAGGATAAAGGGATCTCCCCTTGCAACAGAGCAGGCTGGGCTACCCTAGATATTAGGGGCTCCAGCTTTGGCGTTTGCTCTATCTACACACCTAATGACTACAAGGAAAGAGTGTCCCTTTGGATCTGGCTGACTTCTTTCCCAAGTATCCTCTGGATAGTGGCTGGTGACTTCAATATGACTGAGCATCAAGATGACAAGGCTGGGGGACTTCCTTTTGAATGGAAAAATGCAGAAAAACCCCACTGGGACAAACTTAAACAAAAACTCCAGCTATTTGACCCCCTCGAGGGCACTAAAACTGCTGCTTCTAACCTATGGTACACTTGGTGCAATTTTCAACAAGGCTCCACATATTTACTCCAGACTGGACAAATTTTATGCTAACATTGACTTCTTCTCTTCTGCCCTAACCACTTGGGGAGTGCAGTTGTTGTCCTGCCAATTACCCTTTCTGACCATTTCCCTATCCTTGCGGTCATTAACACTAGAAATGTTATCCCCATCAACAGCCCCTATAGCAAGAAATTTATTCTCAACACCTCCCTCCTCAAAGACCAAGATGTTCTAGGTGCCCTTAAGGTGGTTAGGTTCTTTAACCTTCAGCCTCAGCCTCCCCAATCCTACACTCTCAGGTGGACAAGGAATGTCTCCTCCTGGTAGAAAGTACTCCAAACCATTGGCCAAAAGAAAGCCAAGGACTCTACAGCCATAGAAAAAACCCTCACCCTTCGCCTCCAATCGCTAGAGTAGGATATTCAGACTAACCCCTCCTCCCCCACCTTGGCCAAGCATGTCTCTAAAGCCAGAGACATCCTCAGAAAGCACCAGCAGGTCAAAATCAGGGGAGCCTTCATTAGAGCCCGCAACCACTGGCTCCAATTCGGAGATAAAGGCTCCAAAATCTTCTTTAACCTCCTCAAGCAGAAACAAAACAGGGAAAAAATTGATAGAATAACTGTAGACAATAAGGAACTCCTAGATCTCAATGATATCAAAGAGGCCTTCGAAATGTTCTATAGAACTCTCTTTACCTCAGAAGCTAATGAGGCCTCGAAAGAGGCTCAACACAAATGTAATACCATCATCCCTAAAAGGATCTCTGATGGTGATGCTCTCCTCCTCAAAGCCAGGATCTCTATACAAGAAATTGATGATGCCATTAAAGCCCTCAAGGATAATAAGGCCCCGAGCCCTGATGGTCTCCCTGCGGAGTTCTACAAAGCCAATCTTGATTGGGTCACGCATGACCTCTATGACATATACAATGAAGCTCTTGACAATGGCACTCTGGGGGAATTCATAAATAAAGGTATTGTTAAACTCGTCCCTAAAGATGGAGACAAAGCGCTCATTAAGAACTGGAGGCCAATCACCCTCCTCAACGTCTCCTATAAAATCCTTGCCAAAGCCTTAGCTACTTGCCTTGAAAATATTCTTCCAAAATTCATTTGCTCTACCCAAACTGGATTTATTAAAGGCAGGTACATATTGGAAAACCTTGTCACTAGCTGGGAATCCATGGAATGGGCCAGAACCTCTAACCAGGACGCTGCCATGTTCCTTGTGGACTTTGAGAAAGCCTATGACAGAGTCGAATGGGATTTCATCCTCATGATGCTCTGAGCTTTTGGCTTCCCTAACGAGTTATGTGACTATATCTGAATTCTCCTCAAAGATGCTTCCGCCATGATTGAAGTTAATGGAACCCTATCCCAACCTATTCCTCTCTCTAGATCCATAAGGCAGGGCTGCCCTCTTGCCCCTACTCTATTTGTTATTTCCTCAGATGCCCTCTTCTATCTCCTTAGAGATGATACTCTATCTCCTAGAGTCCATGGCATCGCGCTGCCGGATAACTCTGAATTGTTGAATATCCAATTTGCTGATGATACCTCTCTTTTCCTAGAGCTCTCCAGGCAAAACATAGATTCCCTCAACCTAAAAATTGACACCTTCAGTAAAGCCTATGGAGCTAGGATCTCCAACTCCAAATCTATTTTACTTGGCTGGAAGGATAAACCTCCAGACTGGCTACAACAAGACGGGTACTCATGGGGAGGACCCAACATGATTGTCAAATATCTCGGTATCCCCTTCTCTATCTCCCCCTCTCTTCGGGACATGTGGACATGGGTTAAGGGGAAAATTGATAAGAAGCTCAACAAGTGGGACAATAGGATCCTCTCCCTAGCAGGTAGGGTTCAAGTATGTCAAAAAATCCTATCCTCATACAGTATCTACTACTCTTCGGTTTGGATGTTCAACAACTATCAAATTTATGAAATTCAAAAGGCTATCAGGCGCTTTCTCTGGTTTGATGGTAAGGGCAAAAGAAAGGCCCATGCGGTAAAATGGGCCTAGTGCCACTTAGATAAAAAACTTGGAGGTTTGGGCCTTAAGGATCTTAAGCTGCAAGGAATCTCCCTTGCTGCCAAATGGATACTTCATGCACTAGATGGGCAAGAACCTTGGAAGATTCTTATCAGAAACAACATTCAAAATAGATTCCCAAAGGTTGCCAAATCATGGAAAGCCCTGCCACTCAGTGATCTACTTGCTAGAAGTTTCTCGGTGTTTGTCCAAGGCACTTGGGTCTTTAAGTCCATCTGGAAATCCTGGGAGCATGTGTGTAGACTTATCTGCAACTCTAGCATTGACTGTGACAATACTATGCATGGTGTAAGGTCGATTTGGTGGAACCTCCACCACAACTCTAAGCCACTGGCCTTAACCCAAGGTTGTTCTGCTAGATTCTGGCATAATAAGGGGATCAAGTATCTTATGGATATCCTAGAAAATGACAACCTCATCACCTGGGAGGAACTTAGTAGTAAATTTAATCTCCCTGCTTCATATAAGCGAACCTACAATATGATTAGGAATGCCTGTAACACCCTCAATCTCCCTAAGAACACTCATGTTGACACCCACAGGTACCTCTCATTCCTTTGGAAGGATGGTTCCCCCCTCCCTAAAATTAAATCCAAAGCTATCTACAACCTGCTTAACCAAGACACCTATGTGATCGACCATGTCAACACCCTATGGAATGTCCACCTCAACCCTACTGCTTGGTATAAAACCTTTGAGAACCTTTGGAAATCTCCAATCCCCCCTAAGATCAAGTGCTTCAAATGGAAGCTCTTACTGGATAGATTGCCTATTAGGAATAATCTAGCTGCATATGATCATTGTTCTGTATGCAATAAACCTGAATCCACTCGGCACATCTTCCTTGACTGCCCTTTTGCTAGGGAGATCTGGTTAATGTTTGGAATATCCATTACTGAGCATGTCTTTACTTATGATATAGTTACTGGTTTTGTCCATAATCTTAAAAAGGATGCTAACTTAATTTGGCAAATTTTGTCCTCTTTTATCCTTTGGTTTATTTGGAAACTCAGAAATGACGAGAAGTTCCAAGGTAATGCTAGAGAACTTACTGGTTTTTTTTAAAAACTAACACATTATAAAATTGTTATACAGGTTTGTTTCCTGATGAATGTTGAACGAAACAAACTCTTACGGTTCCTCAAAGAAGGCCGAGCCACCATGTCTATATATGAGATGCAAGATGGGTATGAATGGGCAAGGATCACAGAAAATCAAACTGCCTTCGAGAGTGCAATTAAGAAACTGATTAAAGAACTCCAAGGTACCAGAGCTCCGCCCTTCAACAGGGTTGACATGTGCATACAAATCATGGAAAGGAAGAAGGTGTTTTTTTTACAGGGGTGGACCACATGGCTAGAAGACCAGGATGAAATCCTACTCTAGTTCCTTATGGCAGCAAGTACAACTTTATTTTGGAGCTTTCTTTTAGTTCATTGTATATGACACTCGTCTAGTTCTTTTTGGTTTCACTGTTGAGGCCATGCCTCCCCTGAACTCATCTGTATAAACATCTTTTTTGGTCTCTCGATTTATAATATAAAAAAAAAAATTATATGATACGAAATACACTGGTGTCTAAATTATAATTTGACTTAAAAAACTAATTAAAAATATATGAAAAAATATACATGCACTAAATATTGTTGTGACAAATCTATATTTTAAAACTCATAATTTTATCCTTTCAATAAAAAAAAATTATGTAATTTGACATAAAGGTCACTTTTAAAAATGTTGTTTACTATTAAAAAATGATTCACAATTTATTTTTTAACTTTTTAAAAATATATATTTAAAATTTGCAAAAAAAATCTTACAAATCACTAGTTTGCATCATCTTTGAGCTCTTAATGGTTTAGCTTCTACAGGTGTCCGAAAGTAAAGATCTAGTGAAAAATGTTGACTTCACTATCCTGATTTGGGCATAAAGTGGGACTCATAATTGTGGAGTGGCCCTGCAATGGGCTTCCTACATAAAAGACCTCAACTATTTGATTACAAGTAGGAAAATTATATCGTTTGAAATATATTACAATGTCATGCCATGACAATTTGTCTTTTACTTTCGTTACTACCCTCTAATGACCTTCCAAGTCATCAATAGATCAACTTCTAGCCTTGAGAGTGATCTAAATTGACTACAAGGTGGTACAAAACTCAAGGCCTAATTAAATGTATAGTTAACCAAACATGTGAATAAATCTTCCAGTTTGAATACGATAATGAAGGATCAATGTATCTTGATGCAGTTTATATTGTAATTTGTTTTGTCCCCAATGTACCTAGGAATGCATCCCTCTGTTGCTACAAGCTTCAAAAAGTTATCACAAGTAAGGATAATAAAATTTAGTGTTAGACAATAATTTAAATCTCAAGAGATTTGAATCCTTGTAAAAATCATAATTATAAGATCAATTTAGACCATATTCTCCCAACTGTGACGTGATGCATGCAAATATAGTGAAATTATAGTAAGATTTATGATTATTGTAAATAATTAGAATGTAGATAAAACCTACAAACTGACTAACTAACTAAAAAATAATTTTGGGTTTGAAGGTTCGCTCTTTCATCTTAGGATGCTCATGCATTAGACACCCAAGGTTATTTACAAAGTGGGTCCCTCACTTTTTGTGGCTAGAGGGAAACCAATATAGTCTACCAAATCCTTTAAAATTTATAACTAAACTTTTTCAGGCATTCTTCTCTATCTCGAAAAATACCCCTCATATTGTTTTTTGTGTGCTTCTCCCAATCCTATTATCCATAAGTGTCTCAACCTCCTCTTTGGGCACTACAATGTTTAAGGATGCATCATTCTTGATAAGAAATTTAATATTTTTCCTATTCCATCAAGATTTCAATATGGGTCCACTCTCCTAGTATATGATGTTATTGACATGAGGTTGGATAAATCACATGGACAAGAAATTGAGGAACCCATAAATGTCATTCATCATAAGAACTTCCACACTCAAATGGTCATCTCTACCTTGCAACAACAAAAAGGTAAAAAAATGGAAAATGAAAAGAAAAAAATCAAAAAAATTAATCAATAAAAAAATTAAAAACAAAAAAACAAAAAAGATTTAAAAAATAGCAAAGAGAAAAATCACCCTTTGGTGAAAACCATTTTTATGACACTTAGGGAAAGCATTATGATGAAAAACTATTTGTAAGCATCATGTGTTTTAGTCAGGATCCCCCTTATCTATAAGTAGCTTACATAATTGGGGGCATAAACCTTGTCCATCCATTCACCTACCTAAAATTGTCCTCTGAGCCTTACACAAAATAAGGCAACACCATGATCAATGATTCAAAAAAATAATTGAGGCATTCTCTATCATTACTATAAAATTATGATATGTCTCTTTAAGACTTAGTATCCTTTGATCCTTTTATACCATTCATGGCATGACCCATAGCTACTTACAATCCTTTTATCAAAAGAAAATAATAATAGCATAGTTTTATATTGAAAAGATTCGATCCTTGAGGCTCATAAAATCCTTGGCTTAGAACTTTGGTCAACTTATATCGTCATGGTTTGGATGACCCACCTATCACTATCACTATCACGATCTTACAAACATGGGGAAGGAGAGACAACTTGGTTGTGTTACTTTTAGCATGCTTGGTTTAGTTTCCATGGCAAACTTCCCAAAAACATGTCATATTACTCAATTTCTATTTATATTATTGTAATTCTTAATAAAACACCCTCGCATTTATAACCATCTAATAAATGCATTATCTCCACCAAATTATTTACTATCACTTACCCCACCCAATGTAATTTTAAATTCATCCCATTCACCCATTTCATCATGCATCCACTAACCATAATCCTTCTCCTCATCTCCATCTCATCCTTTCTATCCTCATCCGTTCCTCCTTAGCATTCATCCTTTAACTCGCTTTCTTTACCATTTTCAATCCCTTCCTCCATAACTCAAATCCACAACTATTCACCCCTTTACTAATATTAGTTACATAAATTTCAAGAGAACACTCATGTTTTTAAATTCCCTTGGCCTCTTAAAGGTGTATCCCATCATCTAGTTCGATCTCATATGCATCTAATTCAAAATCTAAATTCTACCCAAGTGTCCAAGCATCCTTCTAATCCAATCTCAATCAATCTCAATCAGTCAGTCAAATTAATTAGAGCTAAATCATTGATAGTTGGGAATCATTTATAACCATCCCATCATCATATTCAATCCCAAATTTGAAGGGAATCATTTATAACCATCCCATCATCATATTCAATCCCAAATTTGAATCATATCTAAGCATTGAAGCATCCTTTGATTGCAATCTTAATCATTCTCAAAATCAACTGACCCTTAATCTTTGATGCTTTTAGCGTCATCTATCACCAATGTTCCCTCGCCCAATTTGATCTCAAATCTAAGTCCTATCCAAGAATTAAGGAATCCTTCAAATCTAATCTTAATCAATTATTGTATTGTTCTCAAGATATATCATTTCCAAATCAACAACATTATCAATATGTAATGGCCCCCTACCAATCTTCCTTTAAATTTTCAACTTGAGTAGCTTGACATTTCATCAAACACTTCACATGCAAAGTCTAAATTCTTAGTTATGGGTTATTGTTTGCATTTTGATGTTTCTTTCCAATGTCAAATGATGCAAGAGCACATAGAAATGAATAAACAAATTACATATATCATAAACAATCAAATACTCAATGATAGATCACTTATTTAACTTCTTTTCAAAACTGAAAACATGATTAAACCGATGGACTTGTAAAGCACTGAGGGGGGGGGTGAATCAGTGACACCAAAAATAATACTACTTTAAACACTGACCGGTAGATAAACTTGACAAGTTTGTTAAACAATATGCATGCAATCAAAGATGATATAACAACATCCACAATAAGTAAAACATCCACCATAACACAAGTGTTTATACATGGAAAACCCAAATAGGTTAAAACCACGGTTAGATGGGACTCACAAGTTAACTATCTGCAGTAATAGATAACTGACCAATTAGGGTCTACAAATGCTCCGCTAGGAGCGAATCTTGTTAAATATCTCAAAGCTTAGTTAAAAGCTATACCTTGTAAAAGGTAGTACCCTGTAAGGAGTAACCTCGGTGGAGGATTTCTAAATCCAAACTAATGGATCACCCGGTTAGAGGATTTGAACAATGATGCTTGTTAGAGCTTACCCGGTTAGGGGATTTGACTATTGCAGTGATTAGAAAACAACAGGTGATGTGATCTAGTAGTAGCACAAATTGCTTGTATACATCCTATTCTGCGCACTTAACTCCTCTTTACCAACATACTCTGCGACTTAACATTGCTGCCTTTACACATAGCATATCACTTTCGCTCATACAAAATAATTCATTGTGATGTCAATATATAGACATTTTAGATTTCATGTCAGCCTCTCGAAATCATAACACAATTACCTAGGTGTAGTGAATCTGGTCAAGTGATCATAAATCATCACAAAAATACCGCCAAATCTCGTCGGTAAGGATAACTCTTCACGACTTGTGATAACTCATCACATAATCAGTGAATACCGATTGGAACAATCAATACTAGTTGGAGTTAAACATATAAACCGTTATCCTTGATGCTCCTGTGATAATCTATGTTGGATCTTCATGTTGTTGCCGAGTTATGTATATCCACTAGTTGTCTCCATATATATATATATATATATATATATATATATATATATATATATATATATATATATATATATATATATATATATATTCCAGTTGTCACCAAGTACCGGTTAGAAATAAACCTCTAGTATACCAGTTGTAGTATAAACAACTTTGAAGTTACACCAATAGACAATATGAATATATGTGTGTGTGTGTGTGTGTGTGTATGTGTTTCATCAATGACAACATATGATGAATTCATTACAATCATTATCAAGCCAACATAAACAGGTCTGTAATAGTAGTCTTCAGACTGGTTAAGCTTTGCAAAATTAGCAAGTAAAATATATGGCTAGGGCCCAACATACCCGTTTATTTGTATCTTCATTAGGTTACAAAGTAGTCGTACATGGCATAAATATTTGAAGATGAGGCCTGCACAATCCTCATAATGAATCTGATATGAAGTAACCCATGAACTGAAGATTGTGGCAGCCACAAGACAATGTATTCCAACCTGATTTGAGGCGTAAAGATGTATGCAGCAGTTAGAGGTTGAAAGAATCACTATAGCATGGGTACTATAGCGCGACATTGTTCACGGCACTGTAACAGTTGTTCGTACAACAAGCACGACTTCAATTAACTCCAGTAATCTTCAGACTATCTTCCAATAGTGTGAAGATTGTAAGCAAGAAGGGGTTTCGTCCTCCAAACCCTTGAAATTAGATTTCCTTAGAAAATCCAATTAAAAGCATATCATTCAACCAAGTATATCTAATAATGAGTCCTTCAATCCTTTTTATAACTTCATCCTGGAGGTTGCTCATCGTCTTGCCAATATGGGTTAAATAAACACTTATTTTAAAATAATATTCCCACTTAAGTGAACTATGTAAAAGGGAACTTTTAATATTTAAGATACATTACTTTATTGTTCCCAAAGTATTTAATAACGATAAAGTTAAATATTTAATTTAAATTTAATAATTTATCGTTAAATAATAAATACCTTTTTGATTAATCAATAATTCACTAGTTGCCATTAAATCGTAATTATTGACATCCAAGCCAACTAGGAATTCACTAAAAAAAAATGAGTCACTACCATAGATGTTGACTTACTATAAATAGTAAGTACCTCATAAACTAGTCAAAACAACTCGGAATGGCCTAAAACTGGAAATATCTAGGCCAAATATCCTTAGGATCCCTCCTATGTCCAAGTTAGCCCACGAGACCATGGTGAAACAGGCTAACAACCAATCATCTGATGACTAGCTAGAAAGGGGAGATTACACAATCAATCAAATCATTCAATCCTTTCTATTTGACTCATAGGGCATTTTATCACCAATGTCATACTACCAAGTGCATGTATCACTTTATTTTACATGGCATTTATTGTTACAATTGCAATTTCATTTCAATAAAAAGAAAAATTTAGACATTGAAATCTCACACATGCTCATCTCCATACCAGTGCCCCCATCTTGACACTTAGCAACATAATCACTTATCCACTCATTTAAATAATTCATCTTTGCTTAATTAATACACTTTATCAATTAATCCACTTTGTCAAGAGCAAATTTTGATTAAATAATTTTTCACAAATATTAAAATAAATCTATATTATCTACAAATAATAAAAATATCTTTTTGCCCCATAATTAACTAATCAATCAACGAAAATTGTGGAGGATGGAGTCTTCTTCAGGCGGAGCTGTGATTTTGAAATTGCAATTTGAATCAGGAAAATTGTCTTGCATTTGTTGAGCACTCGATTACAAAGAGAGTTTGGAGAAATTTGTTGTCCTAGAGCCTGGCAATAGACATTTTTGTGCAGAGCAAGTTGTGTCAGGTTTTTCGTCGCCTTCCAAGGATGCAGAGATTGCGAACTCCTCTCAGACTTGCGAAATGGTGGGGGATGTGGGTTTTGTTTTTTCTCGAGTCATTCCTTGTCCTAAAGGAATCTCTGGGACTCCTCTTAAGGATTTGATGGCAAGCGGGTCTTCAGATGGTTCGAGTGGTTCTAGCGATGTGAGGTTAGCTCCTAAATGGTCTACTTTGTTTAGAGTGAGGCCTAAAGATGAATTCTTTCCTTCCAGTTCAAATCTTTCAAACCCTAATAAAGGTGAGTTTTCTATATTTGTTCCTGACTGCTTGATTGATAGAAGTGTTTCTTTAATGGAACTATCCCTTGTGGATAAATTTTTGGGTTCATGTCCCTCCATTGATGTTGTTAGAGATTTCACTAAAAAGAAATGGAGATTGAAGGTTCAGATTGAAGTTTTTGCGATGTTGCGCGGATTTTTCTCTTTCTCTTTCTCTTGTGAGGAAGATCTTAATGCCATCTTGTGTGGGGGTCCTTGGGTGATTGGTAAATCAACTCTGGCTTTAAAAAGTGAGAGCCTAGTTTTGGTTTTAAGCTTGAAGAGTGCCATTTCTATGTAGCCTCAGTCTGGGTTAGATTACTTTGTCTCTGAATGGAGTTCTGGGTGGAGGAAGTTTTCAAATGAATAGCAAGATCCTTTGGAGAACACCTTTCTATTGATGAGATTACTTCCTCCAGGAAGCGACTGGTTTATGCTCGCATTTGTGTTAATATTGAGTAGTTGACTAATCTTCACTCCTCCATTAAGATCAACTCTAAGTTGGGAGTTTGGACTCAGAAAGTGGAGTTTGAATCTCTACCCTTTGTTTGTCATTATCATAAAAAGGTGGGTCATTCGTCTAAACAATGCCCGTCCAAACCAAAAACCTCTTAATATCAAAAATGTTTGGAGGGTAAAGAAGGTGGTTGTGGAATTCTCTTGATCCAAAGCTCTTTGTAGAGAATCGCATGAGTCAGGCTTCTGATTCTTTGGATAATAATATCTTTGTGGAGCATACTTCTAATGTTGTGGCTTTGGCTCTTCCTCTTGTTGGGGATTCAGAGATGATGGAGAGATAGGCTTCTATTGTGGAGCCTTCCGATTACCTTTCTCTCAGGATGTGACTAATAGTTTGTCTAATATTCCTTTCTCTCCTTTGGTTAATAATCAGAAGGCTTTGTCTGAATCAAAGATGTTTTGAAAGGAGGAGCTTCTTGTGCCTAATACTAATGCGATGGTTACTAAAACTAGTGCAGTGGAGGAGTTTTTGTCTCCTTCAGCTTTGATGAAAAAAGTTGTTCCATTGGTTGATCAGTCTGTTGAGCATTGAATTTAAATCAATGAAATCTCGTGGTTTCAATTGAAGCTACAAAATTTTTCTAAAAAAAATGAAATCAAACATTCCCTTAAGAATTTTGATAGAACCCTTGGCATTTCCATCGACATCAGAATCTTAAAAATTATTGATCAAACCAAGGCCATCGGATATGCATACTAATCCTTCACCGAAATACGCAATCTGACTGAAATGACTCTATCGAAGAAGCCTACCATTATACTATTGATAAAGTGATTTATCGAACAAATCTTGGTCGCGATGGGCTTCCAAAAGGATTCACCGAAAACATTAGTTCCATCGACCTAAAGTACATCGAGGAAATCAGGAGTGGTCCCTCCGATGACATAAAGAGCTTCAATGAAACTATAGTATTGATGAGACATGTGAACAACTCGCCGAGGGAAGAATTTTGACCGAAAGAATAAAATCGAAGGAACCCACAAATATCTTATCGACGAAGCTATTTCGAGGAAAAGGAGCGTATCGAAGAGGCACAAAGGATGTTGACCGAAGATAGCTTTCTCATCGAAGGATAAAAGATCAATGAAACATGATAAATTTTCATCGATGACTTGTCATCGACCGAACATAAAGGGTCGAAGAAGAATATTTTTCTTTTACCTAAAGAGGAAATTTCATCGACGCTAGTACAAAGGCCGAATAATGAAGAACTATTTCGATGGAATTCTAACATCGATAAAATGATGGAGGGACTTAGCAATAAAAGAATTTTCATCAAAAAGGAAGATTTCAATGAATTGATAAAACATTATACCGACATAAACACTTGTAGTGAGGCTTTGATGAAATAAAGATATCGATGAGACCAAGAGAAGTGTCGGCGATAATGTCAATTTCACCGAAATAAAGAATGATGTCGATGGAATATGGTGTTTCAGAGAGACATAAGATAAATCCATCGAGACATACGATTTCATCAAAGTACAGCACAGGTGTAAGGTTGGATAAGTGTCAGTAAAAAATTAAAAGCACTGCTAGACAAATGATTACCCGTTGCCGCGAAGATCAAACAAATCTCAGTAAAGTCACATCACCATAAATTCAAACGAATATTTGTGTGACCATTGCTTAACTGGAATTATTAACTGGTAAATTCACCATAAATGCTCAATGAAAATTCAAAGCACTACTAGACAAATGATTACCCGTTGCCGCAAAGATCAAAACAAATCTCAGTAAAGTCACATCACCATAAATTCAAACGAATATCTGTGTGACCGTTGCTTAACTCAAATTATTAACTGGTAAATTCACCATAAATTCTCAATGAGTTGATGAAGTAGGAGACATTGTTGACAGTGCCTAAGAGAATTCATAGAGAGCGATTCAGAGCCAGACAATTCAGAATTGGATTCGCAAGAAGAGCCCTTGGAATTCAAGGACTGTAAAAGCTCTAAAAGAGCATGAGAGAATAAAGGCCAGACTGCAAGATGTATTGAAGGACAATGATGCCATGACTGTAGAAGAAAAAGTTCAAGGGGACCAGTACCTGATGGAGCATGGCAAATACACAGACACATTGAATAGAGATCTCCAAATATTGGATGAAGACTATGTTGCAAAAATACCGGTTGTCTACAAGGAAGGAGAACTGGCTCCATTAGAGCAATGGCAAAAGGAATTTGCACAAATTAAGGAGAAAGTTATGGGTAGATTTAACCAGGATGAGGATATAGCCCCACATGTCAACCTGGCAGTGTTTGATCTCTTTTCATTGGAGACAGATATGAAAAGAAAACGTGTGGTCGTTAGATGCTATAAGAGTGATAGTTATATTAATCATCTTGGCATGCTTAATCTCTTTATCTTTCACTTTGTTAAGCAATTGTAATCAGGTTATTAATGATGAAGGGACATGACTTCTCATAGAATAGGTGTTGCCCGTTTATTTATATGAGCATATTTTGTAAAATGAAGACATCATTAGAATAAAATATACCGGACAAATACTATAGCCTATGGCATACTATTGTACCATTTTGAAGCTTTAATAGAATCAGTCTTTTTTCTCTGCATATGTGTTGTCGATTATCTTATTTTCTGTAGGCAGTTGTTTGTGATATTATCTAAAGGAGATAAGGTTATTCGTATTCTTACAGTGAAGTTTATGTTTATATGTTATAAATTTGGATTAAAACGATATATTCGTGGATTGTAATTGTTCCTTGTAGTTCTTCCTTGAATGGTCCTTTAAGGTTAAGGTTAAATTCATTCAGGCGGTTTATGATATAAATATTTAGCAGATCTCATAAGAAACAGTAACTGACAGATTTACCAAAGGGGGTAGGTTTAAAAACTGTCTCACAAATCATACATTAAGTCC
Source organism: Cryptomeria japonica (assembly GCF_030272615.1). Classification (NCBI taxonomy): domain Eukaryota; kingdom Viridiplantae; phylum Streptophyta; class Pinopsida; order Cupressales; family Cupressaceae; genus Cryptomeria; species Cryptomeria japonica. The sequence continues at coordinate 343,000,174 of NC_081406.1, forward strand.
TAGATAAATTTAAGACTCTGTAGCCCAAATAATAGGAAAGACACTGGTCATTCACAAATCACAACCCTTACCATATTAATTATCTTTGCATTAAAACTATAGGATAAGTAAGTATGATTCATAGAACCGATTAGCAATAATATACATACATATAAATTTCAAGTACAAAGATCAAATAGCTTCCACAACAATAATATTGAACTCATCTAAAAGCCACCCATCCTAGGAACCTATGCCATTCTGAGATAGGAGAAAGTTAGATTAAGATAAACAATCTACTATAAAAAGCATTAGTCATCTAAAGCCACTAGTGAATAGGTATACCCACCTAGGTCTTGCAGAGCCTGAAGTGAGGGAGTTAGTAAACACATAGGTTCACTCTATAAGTTGGCCAAGTCAATTGGAGGGTTTGATCATAGGAGTTGGAATTTCCTTAGAACCTATCCAATCTATTGATTTGAGATCCAACAGATTAGCGACTCTGCTGGGGAGAACATTCATTCAAAAGGACTCTGCTATGGGAAAGAACTCATATAAAAAAGAAGCAAATTTCCTCTCTAGAGAGAGGTGGCAACTCTGAAGTAAAGAGAAGAAGTTTTATGTATAGGAGAAGGTCAATAACACAAGGCCATCCAATAGTACAATTAAACTTTGATCAGAAAAGAAATAAGAAAAATTCAAAGAAAGAATTAACAGACAATCCAATGGAACACATGAATGACTTCATGAATGAGAGATATAATCAGTATCACTCTGAAAATAACTCACATTCAGCTTGGAATAAACAGAACTATACAGTTCCCTCATACCCAATAAATGAAGACTTAGCAGCTGCAGATAAAAAATGAAAAGGAAAATTCCCTCCTGGTTTTGAAAATCATCACTCAAATTCAAGAGCAAATACATCAAGTTCCTCAGGTTCAAGCAAGATGGATGCACCAGACCGTTTTGCAGATTTGATGAAAGAAATGTTAGATGTAGCTACTGAAATGAAAGATACTGGAAGAACAAGGGACTGTGTGGAATGGTATCAATATTAATGAAAATTATATTGTTCATGACCTGAATAAGTACAAAGAAAGATGTGAACATGCAACCCAAGGATCGGACAAGGGAAGAAATCATAAAGATGAAACCAATGTAAAAAACAATACCTATAAGGTAACTGGAAACCCCTTATATGATCATGGGAATGGTAACTATGCATACACCCATTTACCTCCTGAACATCAGTACAATCATTATAACAACTTTGCATATCATAGTCAATTCCAACCCTGAAACCAATTTCCCCATTATAATAACATGAGTCAAAACCATGGGAATTTCTTCCAAGGAGGATATGGATTGATGAATATAGAGCGTATCAGACAATCTGACTTTTCAATAATGATGGTGTATCCTCGTCCCATCCCAAATTAAATTAGAACTGTAGTACCAAAATTCACTAGGAGTAATGCTATCACAGGAGAAGCACATTGCAAAGCTTTCGATACAGTCATGGAAGACTTTTTCCTCCCATATGAAGATGTTAAAATGAAGTTATTTATGCAGTCTTTAACAGAGGATGCACGAGATTGGTTTAGAACATTATCTGATGCTTCAATAAGTAGCCTTACAGAGTTTAAGAGACTTTTTCTCGAACAGTATGGAGATCAAATTAGCCCTGAGTTTGCACTACATGAAATCATAAGTATCAAGAAAGAACCTAATGAGACAGTAGTTGATTTCAATAAAAGATTCAATAGGGTTATAAACAAAATTCCTAATAGGATAAAACCAGTCCCAGACGTAAGAATCTTATACTACATAAATGCCTTTGACAGCAAGACAAATTATGAACTCAGGACAAAAAACCCTACGACTCTTCAAGGGGTTATGAAAATTGCCATAACTATAGAAAACAATAGAAAAGTTGTTGGAAGAATTGGAAAGAGAGAAGATACTAGGTTGTTCAATCCAAGAGCTCCCAAACAAACTAAAGATGAAGACGAATTGGACAAAGTATTGAATGTTCTAAAAGATTTATCTGTGAAGGTAAATAAAATAGAGAAACAATTCTTCTTCCGTCATGATAGACCTAGACTGCATGATATGACTTACAATACTACCTGGAAGGATGGGAAACCAGTGGAGAAGAGTCAAAAAGATAATATGCAAACACCAGATCCTCTGAAAAGAACTATTAATCAAGTATCAGATGATAACCTGTGGTGCTTTGCTTGTGACATGCCACATTCTCCTTACCAATGTATAGTGGCAAAGAAGCTGCAAGAAGAAGAAGAATGTCAAGGGTATACAGATGACCACGCCATAAATTTTCTATCATTCAAAGAATACATCTCATCTGAGGAAGAGGGGGATGGTGATGTAAGTTCCAAATGGATCAATCAGCAATGTTGTATGCAGCAAATATTCTCAGATGAGGAAGAAGAAATCAAACCCAGGATCCCCACTGAAGAAGAGAGGGAGAGAATCACGGTGGCTACAGTGGAACAAGCCAAAAGAACCTATGCTCTCAGAAATAGAACCATAAACTCTAAGCAGGGAAAACCCTCCGGAATGTTCATGAAAGAAGTCAATAAAATATCTAAACCAATAAATAGAATGAGTAATATCCAAGATAAGGACCCAGGCAAAACCAAAGAGAAGGAGGTTCAGATAATAAAACTGCAAAAGGAGGAGAGGGAGAATGTGGCAGCTACTTCCCCAATACCCATTGCCACATCGTTTGAAATTGCCAATGCTTTGACACAAATGAAGGTCTTTGTACCATTGCTTGAGATGATGAAGTTCCTAGAATACAGAGAGAAGACTCTAAGGATGATCACAGATGTCTCAGGAGATAAAGTGAAAGAACACAAGCAGGGTGGTCAAGACAATAATGGTGAACATGATCCAGCTCCAGCCATATATTTAGGGTCAACAATGACAAAAAAATCCTTCCCAAGTAGATCCCTTTTACCTGACTCTAATGATCAATAATAAGATGATTAAAAATTGCATGATTGATTCAGGAGCAGCAATAAATGTTATGCCTATGGGAGTTATGAAAGAGCTTGGAATGGGGGTGGATACGACATTTGGCAAGTGTTACGCTATGGATAATAGATCTATTCCAGTGGTGGGTGTTATGAAATATGTAAAGTTCAAGCTAGCAGCATGCCCCAAAGCATCCTACAAGACAGACATCACGGTGGTGGATGTCCCTCCAAATTATGGAATGTTATTATCCAGACAGTGGTCAAACCTGATAGGGGGACATGTCCAATTGGATTTGTCATATGCAACCATACCAGTGAATGGACATGAAGTGAGAATTGAAAGAGAGCCTCGTTCCTCATATATCATTGAGGATGTGGAAATGCCTGAGCCAATATGTTTTATTCAGTCAGACATGGATAATTTTAAAGTACAATTGACAAAGCCAAAGACTGAGGATATTTCTCCAATTGAGTCTTGCATCAAAGAAACAAATGATCAAGTATGGTGCATGTAATTTGATGGCTCGTGCAGTAAGGAAGGAATTGGGGCTGGGATTCTATTCATTTCACCAAGTGGAGAAACATTTAAATATTCTTTCAAGTTAATATTTGAATGTACCAACAATATTACTGAGTATGAGGCTCTAATCACAGGACTGAACCTAGCAGTTAAGAATGGAATTAAAATTCTTGGTGTATTTGGGGACTCAGAGCTGATAGTGTCCCAAATTAAGGAAAAATATGCCTTTAAACACATCAGATTGAAGCAATATAGGAATGTCGTGTGGGACACCATCGAATTGTTTGATGCCTTTCAAATAAATTGGGTTGATAGGTCAAAAAACATAATGGCTGACTTTCTGGTGAATGTTGCACTAAAGGAAAATGATGTGACATTGAATGGGATATCAAAAGTGGAGATAAAAGTCAAACCTTCTATCCCTGATAACCTATACAAGTGGCAAATTTTTCAAGATGATGTTGACTTGCTAAACTTCTTGCAGTGTGTGGATCATTATCAGACATAGGTTATTAACTTTAATGACTTTGTGGGAGAAACTGATGGGAAAGAAACCTTGTTTGGACAAGAAATCATACAGCTGAAATCAAACAAAATACCAAGAGGTTTGGTTGCATTAGAAAGAACTTTCAATGCACAGGACGGAATAGAAACTAAAGTGATTGCAGCTAGAGAAAGTGGTATTGAACAAGTTAACTTGGGAAACGAGGAGTCACCAAGGCATGTGTTTGTTGGAAAGAAATTAACCCCTAAAATGAAGCAACAACTGATAATATTGCTCAGAAAGTATAGGCACATTTTTGCATGGTCATATGATGACCTCAAAGCCTATAGAGAAGATCTTTTCCAGCATGAAGTACCCCTTAAACCTGATGCCAAGCCATTTAGACAAAAACAAAGACCTATAAATCCAACCTTGCTACCTAAGATGAAAGAAGAAATAATAAAAACGAAAGATGCAAGGATAATCAAACCTTGTAGGTATTCCACTTGGGTTTCAAACCTAGTGCCTGTGAGAAAAAAGAATGGAGATATAAGACTCTGTGTATACTTTAGGAACTTGAATATATTATCTTTGAAAGATAACTACCCATTACCAAATATGGATATCATGTTGCAAAAGGTAACTGGATGTGAACTATTATCTATGATGGATGGATTCTCAGGTTACAACCAAGTAAAAGTCAAGGAGGCTGAACAATACAAGACAGCCTTTACAACACCATGGGGTACGTATGTGTATGCAAGGATGCCATTTGGCCTAACTAATGTTGGAGAAACTTTCCAAAGAGCAATGGATGTAGCATTTGTAGAGCTAATAGACGTGATAATGGTGGTATATCAGGATGATCTAACCGCTTATTCAAAAAGGGCTGAAGACCACTGCAATCGTCTTGAAAAGATATTCAAAAAGGCTTTAGAATATGGGATCTCTCTTAATCCAAAGAAATGTCATTTTGGATTTGAGGAAGGAAAGCTCCTAGGACACATAGTATCCAAGGAGGGAGTAAAAATTGATCCTGAAAGAGTGGTTGCAATCAGTGAAGTCCCCATTCCAAAAACCGTTAAAGCCATTCAATCATTCCTGGGATAAATCAACTTTGTCAAGAGATTTATCCTAAACTTTGAAGACATTGTAAAGCCTATAGTGCAGATGTTGAAAAAGGGAGCCAAGATAGATTGGGATGCACAAGCATTGGATTCCTTTGTAGTAATAAAAAGGGCAATATCTAAGGCACCAGTACTAATATCACCAGATTTTAGCAAACCATTTTTTATCTTCTCTTTTGCCTCTTGTCACACAGTAGCAGCAGTATTACTACAGAAGAACCAAAATGGTTGTGAGCAACCCATTGCGTACTTCAGCAAATCGTTGTGCCCATCTGAGATCAAATATGATATAAATGAGAAACAGGCCTATGCTCTGATAAGAGCGGTAAAACACTTCAGACCATACCTGGTAGGGGCAGAGATAACAGCTTATGTTCCTAATGCAGTAGTGAAAGATATTTTCAGACAAACAAAAGTAATAGGAAAAAGGTGCAAATGGATCAATCAAATCCATGAGTTTAACATTGATCTCAAGATTTCACAAGTCATTAAGGGTCAAGGATTATCTAAACTCATGGCAGGAACAGATTCTGAAGAATTTCAAGTAAATGAAGTGGGGCTTGAGGAAGCCAGTTTCAGTATCAAACACATAGTATGGTACACAGATGTTGTGTATTATCTTAAATATATGAAGTGTCCAGACAATATGACTGATAATCAAAAGAGGACCTTGAAGTTGAAATCATTAAAGTATGTGATCATTAATGGTGACTTGTATTGGAAAAATAGAGATGGAATATTACTACTGTATTTAGATGAATATCAGGCAGACAAAATCTTGCAAGAAATGCATGGTGGAGTGTGTGGTGGTCATTGTTCTGTCAGGACTACGGCTCACAAGATATTAAGGGCAGGGTATTATTGGCCACATGTGTTTAATGATTCCTATCAATATGGTAGAAAGTGTGAAGCATGCCAAAAATTCTCAAGAAAAATGAAATACCAAGGAGCACTCCCATTAAGACCAATACAAGTTGAAGAACCATTTCAACAATGGGGATTGGATTTCATAAGGGAAATATGTGATAAATCTAGTGGAGGACACATATGGATCTTGGTAGCCACTGATTATCTAACTAAATGGGTGGAAGCAATCCCTACCAAACAGGCTACTAGTAAAGTGGTGATCAAATTCTTGATGGAAAATATCATTGTCAGATTAGGTGTCCCTACAAGAATCATCACAGACAATGGTATGTGTTTTAGATATGAATAATTCAACACCTTTTGTGAGAATATGGCATCAAGATATCTCATTCATCTCCCTATCATCCCCAAGGTAATGGACAGGCTGAGTCTAGTAATAAAAATATTCTCAAGATTATTAAGAGAGTGTTAGCACAGAATAAGAAAGCATGGGATTCTAAATTGAATCTGGCAATCTAGGCAGATAAGATAATAGTGAAGAAGTCTACAGGAAGATCTCCATTTGAATTAGTTTATTTCAAGAAAGATAGACTTCCTCTGGATAACCTCTTGCCTGTTCACAAATTTATAGTACAGGAAGAGATTGATATCATTGATCCTATGCAAGAAAGGCTTGTGCAATTAATAGAGTTGGATGAAATCGGGACAGAGGCCCAGAAACAAAATATTAAATTACAGAATCAAATGAAGAGATTATATGACAAGAAAACAACAAATAGGAAATTTGAGATAGGTGATTGGGTCTTGATATGGGATACAAGAAATCAGGAGAAAGGAAAGCATGGGAAGTTTGAGGCTCTCTGGCTAGGACCATATATAATCTTGGAGAAGGCAGGAGAAGACTCATATTTTATACAAAGTGCAACAGGAGAGAGTCAGGATTTGCCGGTACATGGACAATTCTTGAAGAAATTTTTCTCTTGAAACAATATAATTCCATGTACAGTAGAGTAGGAATACTTTCTCATTGTGTATACCATGAATTCCCATCAGTATGTTTCTATTAACCAAATATTCTAGATCCTTGAAGGCATCCATAGTATACCTCCATCCCCAATCAAAGCCACTGTTGAGCATTGAATTTAAATCAATGAAATCTCGTGGTTTCAATTGAAGCTACAGAAGTTTTCTTAAAAAAATGAAATCAAGCATGCCCTTAGGAATTTCGATAAAACCCTTGGCATTTCCATCAACGTCAGAATCTTAAAAATTATCGCTCAAACCAAGGTCATCAGATATGCATACTAATCCTTCACCGAAATGCCAGTCTGACCGAAATGACTCTATCGAAGAAGACAACCATTATACTATCGATAAAGTGATTTATCAAACAAATCTTGGCCGCGATGAGCTTCCAAAAGGATTCACCGAAAACATTAGTTCCATTGACCTAAAGTACATCAAGGAAATCAAGAATTGTCCCTCCGATGAAATAAAGAGCTTCGATTAAACTATAGTATTGATGAGACATGTGAACAGCTCGTCGAGGGAAGAAGTTTGGCCGAAAGAATAAAATAGAAGGAACCCACAGATATCTTATCGACGAAGATATTTCGAGGAAAAGGAGCATATCGAAGAGGCACAAAGGATGTTGACCGAAGATATCTTTCTCATCGAAGGATAAAAGATCGATGAAACATGATAAATTTCCATCGATGACTTGTTATCGGACGAACATAAAGGGTCGAAGAAGAATATTTTTTTTTACCTAAAGAGGAAATTTCATCGACGCTAGTACAAAGGCTGGATAATGAAGAACTGTTTCGGTGGAATTCTAACATCGATAAAATGACAGAGGGACTTAGCGATAAAAGCATTTTCATCAAAAAGGAAGATTTCGATGAATTGATAAAACATTATACCGACATAAACACTTATAGCGAGGCTTCGACGAAATAAAGATATCGATGAGACCAAGAGAAGTGCCAGCGATAATGTCAATTTCATCGAAACAAAGAATGATGTTGATGGAATATGGTGTTTCGGGGAGACATAAGATAAAGCCATTGAGACATATGATTTCATCGAAGTACAACACAGGTGTAAGGTTGGATAAGCATCGGTAAAAAATTCAAAGCACTGCTAGACAAATGATTACCCGTTGTCGCGAAGATCAAAACAAATCTCGGTAAAGTCACATCACCATAAATTCAAACGAATATCTGTGTGACCGTTGCTTAACTCAAATTATTAACTAGTAAATTCACCATAAATGCTCAATGAATTGATGAAGTAGGAGACATTGTTGACAATGCCTAAGAGAATTCACAGAGAGCGATTCAGAGCCAGACAATTCAGAATTGGATTCGCAAGAAGAAAGAGTTCAAGGGGACCAGCACCTAATGGAGCTGGCAAATACACAGACATGCTGAATAGAGATCTCCAAATATTGGACAAAAACTATGTTGCAAAAATACCAGTTGTCTACAAGGAAGGAGAATTGGCTCCATTAGAGAAATGGAAAAAAGGAATTTGCACAGATTAAGGAGAAAGTCGTGGGTAGATTTAACCAGGATGAGGATATAGCCCCACATGTCAACCAAGCAGTGTTTGATCTCTTTTCATTGGAGACAGATATGAAAAGAAAAAGTGTGGCCGTTAGAGGCTATAAGAGTGACAGATATATTAATCATCTTGGCATGCTTAATCTCTTTATCTTTCAATTTGTTTTTGATTAAGGTAAAAATAGGTTTTGAAGGGCCCCCGAAACCCTTTACAAATCGAGCTTAACAGAAAAAGTAACAAGAGACAAAAAGGAACAGGCCAACGAAAAGCCAGCAGAAAACCAAAGAAAACCAACTAAAGCCCCACAAAGCCAGCAAAACCAGCCAGACCCAAGAAGATAAACTAATTGATTTTTTTTAGGGCATTAGCCAGGGTGTTGCTAATCCCATGCAGATCTTTGATGTTATCCTTGAGATTTGGGAGATCCTCAGTAGAAGTAGCCACAGCTTTCTTGACACTCGCCCTAGTCCTCTTAGCAGCACCACCAACCGGAGTAGCTTCACCACTGCCAATCTGGATAGTCTCATCATCCATGTCAAGTTCCACCACCGGTTTAAGAGAGCTGGTATGATCAAAGACCTTAGCAATATCCTCCAAGTTTTTAGTGACAGCTGACAGGATATTCGGGATAATGCCCATCAAATTTTTCATGGCCTCTCTCCCTTCTTCCAATGATTTAACCTTCTCCTCCATATCCTGCTTCCATTTTATCTGCTCCCTGTCGTCATTCTCCTTCTTCTCATCCGTATTTTTTCCCTTTTTTTCCAGGTTCTTCAAGAGTTCATAGGTCCATCTGTCATAATCTAGTCTCGCCTTGGTAAGTTTTTTGAGGTTATCCAAGAATAACCCATTATCCACACTTTCCTTGCCCTCGCTTAAACTATCCTTAGTCATATTCTTCTCAGGTTCCTTGTTCCTTTCCCTCTTGAAATTCACATCTATTTCCTCATTATCCTTGTAATCCACATCCTCCATAGGATGGCTATTGTCCTTGTCAGGGCATTCGCTGTGGATAGGGCTTTCATTGTCAGACTCATTATCACCGCTTTCCTCCTCAATACCCACCTCCTCATCTTTCCAGCTATCTTCACCATCAGAATCATCTGTCTCCATTTCATTGCCTTCTTTTTCAATTTCCTTTGTTTGCATCCCAGGGGCACTCTTTCTTTTTTTGCTAGAAGGCGCCTTCTCCTTGCCAAAATCGCCTCCCTCCATCTTTCTCTTCCCAGGGGAGGCGGATAACCTCTTGTTTTCCAGCAGGGCGAGGGTTTTGCAGTGCTCATAGATGAGCAGAAAGAGGCCACAATGGAGAACCGGACTTGAGGGATTCTTACTGTGTTTATTGAGGGACCTGAAAAGGTAGTAGGGCAAGGATACCTTTTTGTCGTGTCTGAAATGGTTTAAAAGAACAAAGTGGTAGGTGTGGGCCTTGGAGAATCAGCCCTCAACCGTGATATATTCCATTATAGCATTCAAAACCCAGCCCTAGATTTTCTTGATATTAGCAGCTTCATAGTAACCTCATGTGGCTTTGCCAATTCTATCCCACTTTTTCCTTCCGCAGGAACAGATTAACCGTGTTGTTGGAGACTTTAAGGTCTCTAAAAAAATTAAGCCCAGTATGGGGCATGCCAATCACAGTAGCTATGAGGCATGCGTCCAGCTTGAACTTAACTCCATAGATTTTAAAGGAACCATTACACCAATTTTTCAGAAATTTTGGTAACAGCGAGATTTACCCTACCTTTATCATAATCCACTAGCTTCTCCATAAATCTTGTGAGGGATCCTTTTTCCAGCTTCGCCCACACCTTCGGCATCACTTTCCATGTTGACATATTATCTGGTTCCTCCCTCCTTAAATCTCCTCCCATCTTCGAATTCGGATTATCAGCTCTATTCCTTTGCAAACTTAGCACTTCTTTCCTATAGTTACTCAAGATTTTGAACTGGGTGACCCACAAAGCGTGCGACGTATTATAAGAAATGGTTGGGGATCTGCCACTTTGCTAGGTAATAATTACCTTTCCATCAAGGCATAAATTATTCATATGCTTTGTCATGATTATGCGGTCCTTCCCTTCCCATATATATGTCCCTTCTAAGGAGCTCTTTAATGTTTATGTTGACATTTTACTCGTGCCAAATCATTTGGGAATCAGAATTAACCCCTAGGTTCGCCAGACAATCTGCCACCGTATTTTTTTCTCTAAAGGCATGTTGAATTATAATATCTTTAAAACTAGCAATAATTTCCCTAGCTTGCAAGATAATATTTTCAATTGACCATGATGGCTCTGACTCCCCCTTCAGACACTTAATAATATTAAGTGAGTCTCCTTCGAGCCATAATTTATCATGATTAAGATTCTTGGCTATAATTAAGGTGTTCAGGGAAGCTGAGGCTTCGGCAAAATGACTTGTTTTACTCCCCAAAGGACCAACCACCGCCACTAAGCAACTTCCAGCAAAATTCCTGACAATGCCCCCATATCCATCTTTACCCGGATTCCCCTTAGAGGCCCCATTAAAGTTAGTCTTAATCCACCCCTGAGGAGAAAAACAGCAAAAGAGACCTTCTCTTCCCCTCTCCTTGCTAGTGGTAGTAGTGGAGAAGTTCCACCTATCTTTGAAGTCATCTTTAGCAGTTGGTCCATAATCAGTGCCATAGATACATTCAAATATACTCCTGTAAATTTTATCCGCCACCACTTCAAGAGTAGCACTTTTATCCCTAAAAATCCTATTGTTGCGCTCTTTCCAAATATTCCAGATAACATTCAGAAGAGTAAGTCTCCAAGTCTCCACAATCTTAGGATTAAGAATTGGGGCAGTGCCATTGTTGCCAAGTTTCCCCTAGGGAGTTCAGAAAAACCCAGCTCAAGTTCCACCTACTTAAGATGATTTTCCATATATCCTGACTAAAGGTACACTGATTAAGAATATGGCAGGCAGTCTCTTCTTCCCTACAACAAAGAGAACACCTGTTGGGAAGAACAAAACCTCTCTTTTGAAGGTTGTCCAGGGTTAAAACCTTGTTTTGGATGAAAATCCAAAAAAAGATATTAACTTTAGGAACTAACTTCTTGTTCCAAACTTTAGCCCAAATAGGAATTTCTTCCACGGATTCATTATGGATAGCCATAGCTGAGGAGACAGAGTATTTCCCATCTGGGGTTTTCCTCCATATCAGTCTATCATCTTTGTTGTCTCTAGGAACTTTAGTAGAGAGAGCAATCTGAAGGAACTTAAGCCCCAGACACTGCTAGCTGAGATCAATCCAATTCCCATTTCTCCAGTAGTCTCTGACCAGCTCCCCAAACCTTCTTTTGAACCAATCTTTCCATTCATTAATGATTTGAACATCCTCCAGAGGTTTGTCCAATATCCACCTATCTTCCCAAAATCTTATTCTCCTACCATCCCCAAGGTTCCAAATTCGTCCAGCAGCAGCCCAGGTTTTAGTAGATTGAACAGCATTCCATATAGCCAAACCTTCAACAATAAAAGAATCGTCTAAGAATTCTTCCTTAGAAGGTTGCATATAGAGATATTTGTTATTCCAGATAGAGTTCCATTCTCTTTCCTCCCCTTTCATTCTCCAAATCTGTTTGGCTAATAAAGCCTTATTCATGGAACTAATATTCCTTAAACCCAAACCACCTGACGCCTTAGGAGAACAGATTTTATTCCAAGCAATTAGGGGAATTTTGTTTTTGACTTCCACCCCCAACCAAAGAAACTTTTTTTGGATTCTTTCAATAGCTTCCGCAAATTTTTTGGGGATTTTGAACAAACTGAGAGCATAAACAGGTAGGTTTAGGAGAGTGGCTTTAAGGAGAGTAACTTTGCCTGCTTGACTAAGGATGGCCCCTTTCCAACCAGCAAGTTTTGAGTTAAATCTATCCACTAGCTTATTCCAGAAAGAATCCTCAGGCTTAATACATAGAGGAAGCCCCAAATAAGAAGAGGGAAGCTCAGAAATTTTGCAACCAAGAATTCTTTCAATCCTTAGTTGCCTTTGAATAAGGGTGTTGATGAAGAACAAAGAACTTTTATCCCAATTAATTTTTTGACCAGAGGCAGATTCAAAAGTATTCAACACCTTCTTCATGTTTTTAGCTTCCAAGATGGAAGCTTCCCCCATAGTAATAGAATCATCAACAAACTGTTCATGGGAGCAAGTGACATTGGATGAAGATGGTTTCAAACCCTTAAGATTGCCATCTTCCATATTTTTAAGAATAAATCTACCCAGGCATTTAGCTAAAATAGTAAATAAGATAGGGGATAAGGGGTCCCCCTGTCTAAGTCCTCTAGAGATTTTGAAGAAACTAGACGGGGAACCGTTGACAATAATAGCAGAAGAGGAGGTTTCCATAAGTTGAGAGCAAAGCTGAATAACTTTTTCACCAAAACCAAACGCTTTCATGATCCTTAGGAGAAACTGTCAGTTCGCTCTATCAAAAGCTTTAGCCATGTCTAACTTCAGGAAGAAACCCTGTTTATTCACCACTTTCAAGGAGTGGATATTTTCATGAACAGATATGATGGAATCCAGAATCTATCTACCGGGGACAAAGCCATTCTGCTAGACAGAGATAATTCTTGGAAGAATTTCCAGCAACCTGGAAGTCAGAACCTTGGATAAAATCTTGTGCACAGAGTTGCACAGACTAATGGGTCTAAACTTATTGAGAGAGTCAGCACCTGGGATCTTCAGAATAAGGACAATGAAGGTAGCATTCAGTTCCTTTAAGAGCCTTCTAGAGCCAAAGAATTCTTTAACACCATTGCAGATGTCTGCCTCCATGATGTGCCAAAAAATTTGGAAGAAAAACATAGGAAAACCGTCCGGTCCAGGGGATTTATCTCCCTGAAAAGAAAACACCACCTTTTTTATTTCCTGATTAGAGGGAATATGGGATAAAAATTTATTATCATCAACAGTTAGGGTAGAAGGAATAGCTTTCAAGAGGATGTTTTGATTACTGATATCCAAGTTATCCACTTCTCCCAATAGGGTGCCGAAATACTCCATAGCTTCCTTTCTAATATCATTATCCTACGTTAAGATCCCTTTATTACAGGATAATCTGGAAATCCTGTTAGTTGCCTTATGCTTAAGAGCAGTTAAGTGAAAGAACCGAGTATTTTTATCACCTTCCTTCAAGAACAAGGCTCTTGATCTTTGTCTCTAGAACGTCTCTTTATTAGAAATAATGGTGTGGTATTTAGACAAAAGAACATTTTCCGCCACCCTGAGTTCTTCAGACAGCCCAATCTCTTGGATTCTATCCTAAACATCTTTAATTTCAGTTTTGATTTGAATTTTACTCTTGAAAATGTCCCCAAAAATCTCTTTGTTCTAGATTTTGATTTTGGCCTTTAAAATATTGAGCTTTTTAGCTATTCTAAAGAGAGTCATGCCCTCAACCTCATAATTCCACCACTCAGCGATACAAGCTTCCAAAGAGGGGTGGGATAGCCACACTTTTTCAAATCTTAAAGAGAAGTTTCTCTTAGCTGAAAAAGAGTTTGCAGTAAAAGAGATAGGATAATGGTCTGACCCAATTTTGATAACAGTAGCAAGGGAGCAGCTATACTTGGTTAACCACTCAGGAGAAATTAAGGTTCTATCTAACTTTACTTGGATCAAGTCAGCTCCGGTTCTTCTATTAGTCCATGTGTAGTTAATGCCCTGAAGATCCACATCCATAAGAGCTTGATCATTGATGAACTCCATAAGGTCTTGTTTCCCATCAAGCTGCAAGGGAGACCTCCCATCTTCTCTTCCTGTTTTAGCGGAGTGTTGAAATCTCCCATTATAATCCAGCTTTGATCAGCAAACTTAAGTCTGTCATCGGCAAGGCTTCTCCAGTATTTAACTCTCCCGATTTTGGTGTTGGGTGCGTAGACATTAGTTAACACCCACACAAAGCTATCCTTAATATGCTCAAGCTGTAATGAGTTCCTATTAAGAGCAGAGATAATTTCCTTACCTTTGATGGTTTTTTGGTTCCAAAAAATCGCAATTCCTCCAAAATCCCCTCCGAGCTAGATCCTATGACACCATTATTCTTAAAAATTCTAATCTTTTCCACTTTTTCCTTGGACATCTTGGTTTCCTGAATGAGGACCACATCCGGTTTATGATCTCTTATGATGTTTCGTAACACATCCTGCTTATGAGGGGCATTTAGCCCTCTGATATTCCAGGATATTATCTTCATACTTTAACCGGAGATAGGGCTGACTCGATGGAACACTGTGTTCCATTAGCACAGTTCTTCCAGCTTTCCTGTTCCCTTTGATGTTTTAGAGATGGCCTTCCCTACTTTTTTTTCTGGCTTCCAACATCTGCCTTTTTCTTATTCCTACTTCTAGTTGAAATCCCTCCATTGAGATCCTCCTTATTCATTTTTCCTTCTTTCAAATCGAGAATCTGGAGATTCCCTTCCAAGATATCCACAACCATACTATGAGATGGGGTTTTACATAGAGGAGGCTTTGGGCTTCCATTAGTTAAAAGCAATAAAGGCTCAATATTAGAAGGGTTAAACTCTTGAGCTTCATTATAGTTTTCCTCTACTAATTTTGAGAGAATAGAAACAGGAATAGCTTCATTGGGGCTTGCCTCTTCCTTCTCCTGACTGATGGATCCAACCTCTTGGACCTCTGGGTTATATTTTTTGTTCAACTATGTACCTTGCTCCCCTTCTTTAGAACTCTTTGTTTGGTTATTAGAGCAGACACAATCTTGTTTTTCATTATTATTGTTCTCAGCCTTCTTGATTTCATTTACTAGTTCTATTACATCCTTATTTTGATCAGACTCAGCAAATGAGTCTCCTTTTTTATCAATCGTTTGCTAGGTCTTTTTATACTTGACATTGTTGTCAGTCTTGCTTTCCTTACTCTTCTTAAGCGGACATGATTTTGCCCAATGCCCCGATTTCTTGCAATGGAAACGAGCAAATGGAAGTGATTCATATTCAATGGCTTGGGTCCATTTTCCTAGTTTAGAAATGATATTTATAGATTGGGGCATATCAGTCATTTGATTTACGTTTATACAGATGCGAGCAAAGACCAACCTTGATTTAGCCGCCGTCATTGGATCAATCGAAAGAAGTTCTCCAAAAGAGTTAGCAATACCCTTGAAGAATTCCTCATTCCAGAATTCCAGCGGGAGACCCAGGAGGCGAGTCCAGACTGGCGCAGAAACAAAGAAGGAATCATCAAGGGCGAGATTCAAGACCCATTTCTGAAGAGCCAAAGTTGACTTGTCGAACATCCATGGGCCTTCACATAGAGCCTTATTCATATCTTCTTCAGAGTTAAAAGCAAAAAAAAACCCCTAGGTAACGCTGCCACATCCACTTGACCTTTTAAAATCCATTTCCTCCTTATGAAATTCCTAACAACATCAATGTTAGGCCTAAAGCCATAAAATCGTCCCACTAAGGTCATGGTTAAACAAGCAATAGTCAGATCTACCAATTTATCCGGAACAGAAATAGCAACCAGCCCTGAAACTGGATCTGAGATATTTGTAACTTCTGGGAGCCCTGATTTAGCCAGCAGCTTCACTCCATAGAGCGAAGACCATTTTTTACCTTTACCTCTGCCATGTGGGACCCCAGTTGTAGAATCTTTGTCCTCTCCCGATTTGACTATTTCCTTGTCCTCTTCTAACCCTTGAGATGCCTGTCCTCTTGCTTGGTTGCCAGATCCGACCCCAGAAAAACTGTCTTCCCCAAGAAATCCACCTTACCCAGAAAGTCCGCCATTCCCAGTTTTAAAATCTGGGATTCCTGCTCCTTTTCGCTCCACACCCATCGCGTTCTCAAACCGAGAAGTTGAATCTCTTTCAATTTGTTAAGCAATTGTAATCGGGTTATTAATGATGAAGGGACATGACTTCTCATAGAATAGGTGTTGCTCATTTATTTATATGAGCATATTTTGTAAAATGAAGACATCATTAAAATAAAATATACCAGACAAATACTATAGCCTCCGACATACTATTGTACCATTTTGAAGCTTTAATAGAATTAGTCTTTTTTCTCTACATATGTGTTGTGGATTATCTCATTTTTTGTAGGCAGTTGTTTGTGATATTATCTAAAGGAGATAAGGTTATTCGTATTCTTACAGTAAAGTTTATGTTTCTATGTTATAAATTTGGATTAAAAAGATCTACTCGTGGATTGTAATTGTTCCTTGTAGTTCTTCCTTGAATGGTCCTTTAAGGTTAAGGTTAAATTCATTCAGGCAGTTTATGATATAAACATTTAGCAGATCTCATAAGAAACAGTAACTGACAGATTTACCAAAGGGGGTAGGTTTAAAAACTGTCTCACAAATCATACATTAAGTCTTAGAGAAATTTAAGACTCCATAGCCCAAATAACAGGAAAGACACTGGTCATTCACAAATCACAACCTTTACCATATTAATTATCTTTGCATTAAAACTATAAGATAAGTAAGTATGATTCATAGAACCGATTAGCAATAATATACATACATATAAATTTCAAGTACAAAGATCAAATAGCTTCCACAACAACAATTTTGAACTCGTCTAAAAGCCACCCATCCTAGGAACCTATGCCATTCTGAGATAGGAGAAAGTTAGATTAAGATAAACAATCTGCTATAAAAAGCATTAGTCATCGAAAGCCACTAGTGAATAGGTATACCCACCTAGGTCTTGCAGAGCCTAAAGTGAGGGACTTAGTAACCACATAGGTTCACTTTATAAGTTGGCCAAGTCAATTGGAGGGTTTGATCATAGGAGTTGGCATTTCCCTAGAACCTATCCAATCTGTTGATTTGAGATCCAACACATTCTTTGAATGATAATGGTTCATGTGTTGAAGGTGGTCCTTCAGTTACTCCCTTCATTGTTGTTAAAACTAGACAAAGGAAAAAACCTTCTTCTTCCCCTTCCTCTCGAGGTGTGACTACTAGAAACAGAAAGAAGGCGTATTGTGGTGAGGGCAGGGGAAAAGGAAGACCCTCCCTTCAGCAAAGCAAAGATAAGGAAAGTAAGTAGGATACAGAAGACTCTTCCGGAGATGTGCTCTAAGAGCACTCCCCAAAGGAAATTATGAAGATTATCTCTTGGAATTTACGAGGGTTGAAACACCCTCACAAGCATTGAGCTCTTGTCAAATTTGATAAGAGATCAAAGACCAGATATTGTTTCGATACAAGAAACTAAGATGCACTATGAGAAATTGGAGAAGTTGAAGTTTTCTTTCTTCAAATATTGTGGTCTTCATTTTTCAAATTCTAATGATGCCTTGAGTGGTAAATAGAAACTTTTTGGAACCTGAGGGTGGTTAAAGGCTCCCTGCTTTGTGCTGACTCAAACCGTGTTGCCACTTCCTTTGCTCATTTGGGGGATGGCTCCTCTTAGATCATTTACAATATTTATTCTCCCAATGTCAAGATAGCTAGGAGAAGGCTTTAGGTAAGGTTTGTAGATTTTAAAACATCTTTCCCTAATTCTAAATGGTTGGTTATGGGAGATTTTAATGTTCCTCTTAATGAAAATGAAAAGATTGAAGGATCTCAATTTTAACATGATGGTAGACAAGATCTTGTGGAATTTATTAATGATCGTGCCCTTCTGGATCTTGAGCTTTAAGGAGCTTCGTTCATTTGGTCCAATAGGAGGGTGGGGTCTGACTTGATCGAGGTTAAATTGGATAGAGCCTTAATTTCTTCTGATTGGCTTTTGATGTTTTCCTACTCTTTGTCCGCTTTGATGTAGATTGGGTCTGACCATTCTCCCATCGCTTTGTTTGCGAACCCTTTTGGTAGACCTAAAAGTTTTCCTTCCCGGTTTGAGAAGAAGTGGCTTAAAGACCCTGGTATTTTGGAGACGATGAAGGATTGGTGAAGCATTAGCATTGGAGGTACGACAATGTTTAGAATTGCTAAGAAACTTAATCATGTGAAAAGAAGGGTCCAGATTTGGAATAGGGCATCTTTTGGTCATATCTTCAAAGATAAGGAGAATGTTCTCACGGAATTAAAGAAGATTCAAGCTCTTATCTAGTCTGGGATCTATGATGAGAATATTCAGTCCTGTGAGGGTGTTCTTCTGGTCCGTCTCCATAACATAATATCTCGGGAAGAATAGTTTTGGAAGCAGCTATCGAGAGCTACGTGGCTTCAATGTGGGGATAGAAACACTCATTTTTTCCACTTTTCTAGGTTAAAACATAGAAGTTCTAATAAAATCTCTAATATTTTGAGAAATGGTTGTGTGGTTGATGATGAAGCTAATATCAGACAGATGGCTACAGATTTTTATGCTAATCTACTTTCGGAGGAGGTGAATGTTGAAGTTGGCAATGTTGATAAACTTTTGGAGGTGATTCCAAACCTTGTTGGGATGATTATAATAAATGGCTGCCTTCGATACCTTCTGATGAGGAAGTAAAAAAGGTGGTTTTTCCTTTTGAGGGAAACAAATCCCCAGGTATGGATAGGTTCCCTGTGTTTTTCTTTCAGCATATCTAGAATATCATTGTAAAAGATGTTTTAGATGCAGCAAAAGAATTCTTTAACAGTAGATCGCTATTGAAGGACCTTAACTCGACCTTTTTAGTGTTGGTTCCTAAAGTAGTTGGTGCTAACTCCTTTAAGAAGTTCAGGTTGATCAGACTTTGCAGTTCAATGTATAAGATCTTTCCTAAGATTCTGGTTCTTCGTTTGCAAACTGTTCTTCCTCGTATCATATCCCCTCAGGAAAATGGCTTTATTCAAGGAAGGCAAATCATGGATTCAATTGCTATTGTCCATGAAAACATTCACTCACTTTATTGCAATAACAAAGTCGGTTTTTTGCTTAAGGTGGAGCTTCAAAACGTGTGTGACCATGTTCGTTGGCAATTCCTTATCCGTATTTTAAAGGCTTTTGGTTCTGGTCCTAAGTTCATTCTGATTATCTAGCGCTTCTTTCTACCCCCTCTTTTGTTGTTATTTTTAATGGTTCTCCTTCTAGTTTTATTAAAATCTCTCGAAGGATTAGGCAAAGGGATCATGTTTCCCCCTTTCTTTTTATTATTATGGTTGAATCTTTGGGTAGCTTTTTTTTGGCAAAGCAGTGGATGATGGCTTGCTGAAAGGTCTCTCCCCTTCCTCTGTCAACTTAATTTGTTCCCATCAATAGTTTGTTGACAACACTTTGATTCTTTCTAGAATGACTTGATTGATAGGTTCAACTCTAAATTGGTTGGTTAGAAGGTTTCTCTCCTTAGTCAAAAAGGTAAAGTTTAACTCTTAAAATCATGTCTCCAAAATCTTCCAATTTGTGTCATGAGTTTGCTGAAAATCCCCTCAAAGTTTTTGGAAATGATTGAGAGAATCCGAAAGTGTTTTCTTTGGCCTAGTAAAGCCTAAGAAAATGGTGGCTTGGGTATCAGAAAATTGAAGGACTTTAATTTTGCTTTGCTAGCAAAGCAATTATGGAGGTTGTTCTCTCAAAATTTTGGAATAAAATAGAATTATTTTGAGTAAATATGTGCCTCAAACTCCTCTTTTGCATGAATTTATTTGTTCTCGTTCTCATCCTGAGCTCAGCTATGTGGAACAATATGGTTAAATCTAAAAATGTGATCTCCAAAGGCTTGAGATGGGTTTTGGGGGATGGGATATTGATCCGCTTTTGGATGATTAATGGATTGAGCACTCCCCTCTTTCGGAGATACTCTCTTTCAGTCCATTTAAGGAAGTGTGTATTGAAAAGGTTGGTGTTAAAATGATGGATTGTGTTGAAGATTGGATCAGATTTATATAGGTTGATATATTTTTTAATTTTATTTGGATATCACACAATATTCTGTCTAATGTAATAGCTTATTGTCTTACAGCTTGTTGTCATTTATTATCACAATAATATTGGCTGCAAACTTCTCTCTTAATGATGGCGACTGCTGAATGTAATTCTGATCTGCAGAGCTTTTCTTATCTTCACCGTTTTCGTGTTTCACCCTTTAGCTTCCAACGATAGAAAAGTATTTAAGCAAGTAGTGATCCACAAAGGAGTCACGACTCCTTGTGGAACCGACATGGTTCCCCAGGGAGTCGTGACTCCCATGTGGAGTCACGTCGGTGTTTATGGCTCGATGTATATCCCATGATAGTATCGTCGGGTTCTTCAAACAATTAATCAGTCACTTAAACCATTTGTAATATGTAGTCAAACACATCATATCGGTTAGAGTCTCTAATGAAATAACATAATTATATATATTATTAAATGTTGAAGGCCTTAAGGCCAATTTAACATTTAATTTTATTCGACTGAAGCTATAAATCATCAACACTCCCTCTTAGCTAGGGAGGATAAAAGATATTGGGAGCAATATTCATAAATCGTATGATGCTTATCTTGGGACCACAGTTTCAAGATGTGAATTGCCTCTATCAACGATTATATTCACAAACTCTTGAGTGGATTGCCTCTATCGACAATTCTATCCATAAGCTCTTGTGTGGATTGCCTTTGTCGGTGATTCTATCCACAAGCTCTTGTGTGGATTGCCTCTGTCGGCAATTCTATCCACAAGCTCTTGTGTGGATTGCATCAGTCGGCGATTCTATCCATGAGCTCTCATGTGGATTGCCTCAGTCGGAGATTCTATCCACAAGCTTTTACGTGGATTGCCTATGTCGGCGATTCTATCCATGAGCTCTTTGTGTGGATTGCCTCAGTCGACGATTCTATCCACAAGCTCTTACGTGGATTGCCTCAGTCGGCGATTCTATCCATGAACTCTTGTGTGGATTGCCTCTGTCGGCGATTCTATCCACAAGCTTTTGTGTGGATTGCCTCAGTCGGCGATTCTATCCACAATCTTGAGTTATTGTAAGATCGTCACCTTCCAATAACCTCAAAAAATATAAGTGGAAATCATTTGGAAGTCGTCACTTTCTTATGATTTACACAAGGCCCATAAAATAATTATTAGTATTAATAATAATAATCAATATTTACAATTTTACCTCAGAAGTGCTCAATCTTTATTAGTAAGCTCCCTCTCAATCACAAGGTATCTTGAGTTTCTTCTAGATAACATATTTTTCTGAACATACGTCTGAATTTTTTACTTCAGCAAGGGAAGCTTGTAGTTTAAGTTTGAGAGGACAAGTTCTTGCAATGTGGCCATATTCGTCACATATGAAACATTGTACTTTAGAGAAGTTTCTAGACTTCTTGAATGATCGATTACCATATGTCTTTTTGTCCTTTTTCCTTTTCAAACTAGAGACTAGAACTTGAACATCTTCATCAACGGATTTCATGATTCCTCTTGATATTAGGTTACACTCTTCTTGAATGCAGTCATCTTTTAGTCTATCAAATTTGGGAACTTTGGATCGAGCACTAACTCCTTGTCTAAAGTTTTCCCATGAAATAGGGAGCCCATTTAGAGTTATCATTGTTAGCTCCTTATTATCATAAATGTGACCAATTGATGAGAGTTGGTTCCTTAATTCTGTTATCCTCATAAAATATGAAGTGATAGTCTCTTCTTTACTCATTTTAATATTAGAAAGTTGATTTTTAAGTGTGAGGATTATGCTCGTGTTGTTAATCGCAAACATGTCTTTCAAGGATTTGAACATGTCATATGCAGAATCTAACCTTGTAATGATAGGTAGTAGATGACTCTTTACTCCATCTACTAATAACTCCATTGCTTTAATATTGTTCTTTTCCCACTGACTCTGTTCGTCTTTTCCATCAGGTTTAGAAGGATTCTCTATTATTGTTTTTAACTCATTCTTCCTTAGTACCAACATCATTCGTAGTTTCCATGAATCATAGTTTGAGGCACCTTCAAGTCTGTCTTCGAATCTAATTCCATTCATCATTTTAAAATACAAACTTTCAAGGAGATATCAATCTGATCTTAATCGGATCTTCCTTCAGGTGGTTAGGCTTTATAGAAGGAAACTTGGCTCTGATACCATGTTGAAGATTGGATCAGATTTATATAGGTTGATATATTTTTTTAATTTTATTTGGATATCACACAATATTCTATCTAATGTAACATCTTATTGTCTTACAGATTGTTGTCGTTTACTATCACAATAATATTGGCTGCAAACTGCTCTCTTAATGATGGCGACTGTTGAATGTAATTCCGATCTGCAGAGCTTTTCTTGTCTTCACCGTTTTCGTGTTTCACACTTTTGCTTCCAACGATAGCAAAGTATTTAAGCAAGTAGTGATCCACAAAGGAGTCACGACTCCTTGTGGAACCGACATGGTTCCCTAGGGAGTCATGACTCCCGTGTGGAGTCACGTTGGTGTTTATGGCCCGATGCATATCCCACGATAGTATCATCGGGTTCTTCAAACAATTAATCGGTCACTTAAACCATTTGTTATATGCAGTCAAACAGATCATATCGGTTAGAGTCTCTAATGAAATAACATAATTATATATATTATTAAATGTTGAAGGCCTTAAGGCCAATTTAACATTTAATTTTATCCGACTGAAGCTATAAATCATCAACAGATTATATTGTTAATGGGGAATGGAGTGATCTTTTGCTTATTGATCAGGGTCTTAGTGACTTGCAGTGTTTCTTTGCAACCCATCATATTCCCTCAACTTCTATGTATGGTCACTTGGTGTGGGGCCCCTCCCCTTTAGGGCTCTTCTCGACGGCTTCAACTTTTAATCTTCTAGTTGGTCTTGTTTCTCCTCATGTGTGGACGTCTATTTGGAATCCTAAATCCAATATTCTTTTTTGCCTTTTATTCAAAAGAGAGTGTTAACTTTAGACAATCTTTGTAAAAGAGGCTTCTCTTTGTCTCATCGTAGCCCGCTTTGTTGTAATGGTTCAAAACATTCTTTTCATCTTTTAGTGAGTTGTTCTTATGCCCAAGAGATTTGGTCCTTTTTTCTATCCAAATGGAATCTAGTTTGGGTCTTCCCCTGTTGCATGGAAGATTTTGGGAAGCAGTGGGTATCACCTTCAAGCAACTTTGCATTGTCTCTCCTCCAGTCTC
The DNA here is from genome assembly GCF_030272615.1 of Cryptomeria japonica. Taxonomy (NCBI): domain Eukaryota; kingdom Viridiplantae; phylum Streptophyta; class Pinopsida; order Cupressales; family Cupressaceae; genus Cryptomeria; species Cryptomeria japonica. The sequence continues at coordinate 343,023,779 of NC_081406.1, forward strand.
TTATTATTCCTCATGTGGATTGGGGGTTGTGGAAAGAACGCAATAATCAAATTTTCAAAGACTCTTCTCTCAAATTTAGTGTGATTTCTTTTAAAATTTACAAGGCAATTAAGCAAAAAATTTATTGCAATTTTACTCTCAAGGGTCAAGTTTCAAATTATGAATGGATGGTTGCCAAGAATTCGATACTGGAGTTTGATATCTCTAAGCTGATAAAGAATCCTAAATCCTCTTGTGATAATGTTTTTTGGTTAATACTTCCATTCGGCTAGGTCAAGGTTAATTTTGATGGGGCGACCAAGGGGAATCTAAGGCCGGCTAGTTGTGGGGGAATGTTAAGAGATGATTGTGGTAGGCTTCTCTCGATAGTAGAACTTCCCTTGGGAACTCAAACTAACCACTTAGTTGAGGCTACTATGATTTATCATGGGATCAAACTTGCTTGTTCTTTGGGCTTTTGCAAAGTTTGGGTTGAAGGTGACTCTTTAAACATTGTCAATTGTTTGAATAGAGTTCACAAGCCTAGTTGGTCAACTTTGGTTTTATTCTATTAATCTACTTAGGTCCATTGATGAAGTTTGTATTACCCATATCTTTAGGGAGGGTAATGGTCTGGTCGATGCTTTTGCTAACTTGGGGGTTGGTAGGAGAGAATTTTTTATTTGGAATAGGGGGGATCCTATTCCTTATAACCTTTTAGACCTTATTAACTATGACATTCATCATGGGAGGTGATTTTTGGAGCTCTTTCACTTATTACTTTAGGTGGGAGTTTTGGAAGGTGCTTTGTAATTTGTTTATCGTGGCACTCCCCCTACTAATTCATAATTCCCACATGGATTGTGAGTATTTTCTTGCCCTATCTTCCTTTTTCATCTAGATCAAAAAAATTTGGCTTTGTTGGGCCCATTCTTAGGTGGGGTAGATGAATTTCTCCATTTCTTTAGCTCTTCCTTCGGATGGGAGCTGATAGAAATAGACATGAGCCTATTTCCTACAAATATATTAAGTGAAATGCAACTATATGGAGGATTTTGTGGAAGGGAGGGATTACCCCCCTTTTGGAGTGCCTTTGTGACTTTGATCCAAAACTATCTCAAAAAATTTGCAAAGGATGAAAGCACCGGTCTCTTACGATGCTTAGGAAGATGTTTGGCATTAATGAAAATCCCATTGTGGAAGTTACAGGCTTGTCGATGGATGAGATGAAAAAATTTAGAGATAGGAACTCCTCTAAATCGACAATGAACAAATTTATTAAGGGGAAGGAAGGAAACAAACTTGTGAAGAAATCCAATGGCACCTATCAAGTAAATTCTATTAAACCTCTTTGGGCTGAAGTGGTCAAGGTCCTTATCAAGTTTTTTACTCTTGAGGGTGGTTTCACCACCATCGTTGGTTATCATTTTTCCCACTTAAACCATTTTCGCCATAAGAAAAGAGTGTCTTTCCCTTTCTACTTGCTTTCATCTTTGGAGTATGGGATTCAAGAACACTAAAAGAATATCAAAAAACCTATAACCTGTGATGGGTTAATTCTCTTGATTGTGGAACATTTGAAGTTGTTGCCCTCAACCTCTTCTAGAATGTGTACTTTCAAGGCCCCTCTTTCAGCTGATGTTGTAGGTGGTTTAGATTCTCGTTCGAATGACAAGGTGGAAGAGGGTTCTGAGGAGGAAGCAGAGGAGTGGAGTGCTTTGGATTGGGAAACAAGGGATAGTGCCTCTTCTAACAAGAGGAAGTCATTGAAGCCCTTATGTGATGAGAAGGGTAGATTCAAGAAAAGCAAGAAAAGGGACTCCCCTTCCCCTTATTCTCAATTTGAGGGCACTATGGGAGATTAATTGGAAGGTACTGATGATTTAAGTGACAATCCTGGTTTACAAGCCTCTACAAAGGGTGTGGATTTTCCCTCTTCTTCTTCTCCAAGGAATGTGGGCAATTCTAATTAGCCTCCTTTCCCTATGAATTTGAATAAGAACTCTCCTCTTCTAAATTTTGAGTAGGAACATCAGGAGAATTTAATAAGAGTGGCATGTGATGTTGTTGTTGATCAATTTAGGATTTCAAAATGGCTCTTTTTGGAAATGATCCAAGACAACATCACTCTTTGCTCCATTAAGTGTAAGATTCAAGCTCTTGAGAAGGGTGAAGGTAAGACTGATATGTAAGATGATGTTAAGAAAATGATTCCGAAGATGTAAAAAGTTGTTAATGATGTTAGTTTACCAAAAAATAACTATGAAGGCCACATTGACATTCTGGAAGACAAGATTAAGAGAGTTGATGAAAATCTCATTAACCTGGTTAACTTTAGTTGTAAGTCCATCCATAATAGTGTTGATTGTATTAAAATTATGGTGGGCAAATGGCAAAAGAATCGGGTTAATGTTTCTAAACATGAGGCCTTTATTGATCTAGATTGCACTAATAAAGGGAAATAGGTTTTAGATGAGAGGGGCCCATGTGCAAGAAGTAGAGGTTGTCATTGATGTCAAACCAATCATTTAATTCTGTACTAGACAGTGTATGCAAGCCCGAATATCAATTCGGATGTCATGGATGTTTTGGATATTATATGGATGTAATTATGCAAAGTGTTGCAATTATGTATGTGTAGTTCAGGTGTTGTGGTTTTTGGTTAGAAGTTATTATGTAGCATGGATAGCTTTGGATTATGACCTTTTGAGTTCCCATTGACCCCGATATCCCAATGTTAGGAATTATGGTTAATCCCGGTATCAGTTATGTGTCTCGATGTCAGTAGTTAGCAGCTTTGGTATCTATCTGAAGTATCTCTTCAAGTTTTGTGATTGTGGTTTCCTTGATACGTGTGGAATCTACATTTTGGAGATATTGAGCATAATCTTGTGACGATAGGTGCGTTCTCTTGGATCCAAATGACCCTTGCCCTTTTCTGATAATCAGGATATATGCTTTGGTAATCGGAAGTATGTAAAGGAATTGTGTAGAAGTATTGCGGAGGCCGACATGAGCTTATTGATAAATTGTTGGACTTGGTCGACACACTATTTTGTATTTGTACACTCTGGTATATATACATGTTCATGAGTGGTGAATGAATCGACCAAGAGTGTGTGTGATGTGCAAAAGATAGTTGGCAGCGAAAGAAGTAGTGTATGTGAGAGTTACAAACAATGAAGGTAATCAGTAGTGTAGTAGTCCTTTATCGAAGCAGTGGTGCAAAGATCTCTAACTGGATCTTCAGTAAAGTCTAAGATTTTCAATTTGAGCTTAACTTGGAACTAATCTCATGAATTTGGAGATGCAAACTTTCTCAGTTCAACCCTTTCAATTGCAGTGAGCATTCCGGCAGTTAGTCATTTCTTTTTGTATCTACAGTGAGCAGTCTGGCAGTGAGCCATTTTTGTAATCTAGCAGTGAGCCACCTGTTTGTAAACACGACTATAACTAGTTATATTTCCTCAGAGTTAACACTCTCTGTGGTTTTTCCCATTTTGGGTTTTCCACCTACAAAATTCTGATGTTTGTCTTGTGGTTGTGTTATTGTTTATTTTGCATTAATTGTTTTACTTCAGTCAAGTTTGTTTGATATTTTGAGGATGGCATCAACTGGTAAAAAGTTTATTGTTTTAATTAAGTGGGAATGTTGATTCACCCTCCTCCCCTCTCAATATTCTGATGCTTTCAACCTGATCAACAACCTTAAGAAATCAAAAGAGCAAGATAAAATAGACATCCATTTGCACAATATGGCTAAGGATCTGAATCAATTTGAAGCAAAGGTTGTTGAAGCCCTCAATCAGCTTAGGTAGATCCTTCCTATTCCTTGTTTTCTCGAATTTTTGCCCCTTTTTCTCTGATATTTCTTAGTTTTTGCTATATTTGTTGTAGGTAGGCTTGGTCTTTATTGTTTGTATCTTGATGGCAGCTCATTGTATATAAGGTTTCAAGATCCCTTCAAAATCTATTTTTCCCTTAATCAAAAACTAATCAATCAACATAATTAAGTGATCAATAATTCAATCAACTAATCAATTAAAATAGTTAACTCATCAAGCAACATCACTAATTCATTAATCAAAATAATGCAATAATTTAATTAAATAAATAACCACTCGATTAAATGAGATAAAAAGTTAACTACCTCCATGAAAATCAATAATAGCTACCACATCCTTCCACCATCAATGGGGATAAACTCATACTCCAAGATAAAATCTTGGTCATTTACTCATCTCATAAAAAACTTATAAATTGAGATCAAACCATCATTTCTTCATCCTAAACGTTTAATCATTGGATGAGTGTGTGTGTGTGTGTGTGTGTGTGTGTGTGTACACACACATGTATACATCATATATATGTATGTATATATACATATATATACAGATATTTGTACACACCCACACATGTATATGTATATATACATACATATACATATGTGTGTATGTGTGTACACACACACGTGTGTGTGTGTGTTTGTGTGTATACACACACATACATATATACATGTGTCTATGTGTGCATCTTTTCTTTGGGAATAGCCTAAAAAATTTCTACTATAAAATTAAAGCTTACGATACTTTGTGAGGATGTGTGTTGGTCTATCATTTGGTGTGTTGGCACCTTGTTCCTACTATAAAATTTAAAGCTTAAGATAATTTATAAGGAGAGGATTCATGTGAGCACTTTGTTGGACTATTGCAATTTTGTTTTGAACCTTAGGGCTTTTGGCCTTGTGTTTCTTTTCTAGGGTTTATCTTTCTATGCCTTTGGATAAAATCCTAATCCTTATAGAATTCTTCGCGTGTTATTATCTGCAAGATTCCATAATGACTAGTCACTTTAGTTGTATCACTTAAGGCATGAGTCTTAGTCCCCCAAGCCCCATTATTTTACCAACCCCACATTTATAGTAACTTGATAGTATCAATTCCTTTATCTTCCTAAAGGTACAAATGTTATGATAATGTCTTAAAATCTTTTATCCTTGATTGGTTGTCCACATGCCATGCCCTATTTCCATCACACATGCTCTTTACATCACACATTTTATTTGAAAAATCCTAATTGAAATCGTGGGTTAGCATTATGATTCCACATGTTTTAAATTTTGAGACAATTATTTTTCATTATAAAAGGAGCAAAACAATGGTGCTGACCCTATACAAAGATAGGCCAAATAGGCCACTTACAACTAGTCAAGAACATACCTATGAGAGAAAAAGCCAAAATTGACATATTTCACCTATAGTGATTGAATATGAAATTACTCTAATGACTTTCATTTTCAATCGATTATTGATAATATTTAAATAAATTCAAAATATTATTTAAATATTTCACCTATATCGATTGAAAAAGAGATTACTATGGTGACTTCCGTTCTCAATCAATTATGATAATATTCCAATAAATCCAAAATATTATCAAAATATTTCACCTATATAGATTGAAAATGAAATTACTCTAGTAACTAGGTGGAATTAGTTAGTTGTGCCAAATATTTTTTAATATCAACATAATATTTACTATGTGCAATAAATATGATCTTGTTTTAAGACAAAAAAAGGGAAAGGGTCGTGATGTAATTTTCACTCTTAAAGGAATTGGTTAGGAAGTTTTATTACGTTAATCCCATCTCCAACTACAAGATCAAGTTTGAGTAGGAAAGGTAAGTTGGGCTCTACTAAAAGTGGGTTGATTTGAACTCAATTGAGGTTTCTTATAAAGAGAAGTTTTTTTCTCTTCTTATAAACTAATATGTTAGATACTATAGGTTCATTTTATGAGCTGTGACCAGATTCCCAGGGTTCTTTCCTCCAATATGCTCTTTGAATCCTATGTAAAAAATAAAAAATATTAACAAAAAAGTTTAGTGCAATAATCCACTTTTATTGAAAATATATATATATATATATATATATATATATATATATCTGGAAGAGAGGAAGGAGAGTCACATGTGATCGGCATTGATGTATCAAAATGATTGAATGCTCAAGAATATAATTAATGATTCGCCAACTTTCAAGAGATGACATTCATGAATATCCATCATATGAATAATGGTGTAGCTGATTATTTGGCTAAGATGGGTATTTTCCAATTTCACTTTTCTGTAAAGCAAGCATTCATCCCTCACAATGGAGTAATAGTGCGATCATTAAACATGATATGCCTTAGTTCACCGCCTCCTCTAAATTTTTGTCCCCTATCCAATAATCGATATAAATTGTTGCTTTGGCAATATTTTTATGGCTTTAACATCTATTTCTTCAGTTTGAATATACATGCAAGAGGTAAATGCTTAAGCAAGGGAAACGTACCGTCATTCATTTAAATGAGTGCTTTGGTCTTCCTCAGTTTGGGAGGCTGTAAGCTTATAGTGCAGTTTCAGACTAGCGTTTTCAATGGGCCTGGCTTAAACAGCACACTCTAAGCGTTGATCATGCGTAGGTGGCTGATGTGGGGCTCAACCGTCATCTGTGCCCTCACTGCTGCCGTTAACTCATTCCGTTTGGTAAATGCTCTTGAATTTGAAATTTTAAACCTCCCGCCCAGATTCACATATGTCAAGTTGCCGCGCTGCAGGAGTAAATGGGCTAAGGAGATTAGAGAGATACTGTAGTCAGAAATGGGAATGCTCTGGTCGACATGTATGCAAAACGTAGATGCAAAGATGAGGCACGTGAACTACTTGGCCGAATGCCTCAAAATCTCTCATGGTATGTTACGATTGCAGGATATGCAGAAAATGGGTTTGTTGAAAAGGCTTTAGAAACTTTCAAGCAAATGCAATCTACAGGCGTATCAACCCTTGCCACCGTCCTCACTGGCTGTGCCGAAATGGGAGCTTTGGAACAGGTTATGCGCTTCATATGTCGTAGTTGCGACTACCCAGGTAGACATGTTTGCAAATAGTGGAACAATAAAAAATGCACGCGAACTTTTTGACAATGTGCCTCAAAGAAATTTGGTCTCATTGAATTCCATTGTTGCAGGATATGAACAAAGTGGATTTGTTTACAAAGATTTATAAGCTTCCAGAAGTATATGAAATTGATAGCTGTGAACCTAGTATTCTCCCCGCCTGTGCCAAATTACATTATGGACATCCATCAACAGATAATGAAAGGGGTATTGTTGTCAAATATTATAGTTTTGAAATGCTCTGATGGGCATGTTTGGAAAATGTGGAAGAATAGAAAAAGTTCGTGAACTGTTTAACAAAATGCCTCGAAGAAACGTGGGCTCATGGAATTCAGATATTTACCAGATATGCATGAAATGGATTTTGGAAGGATGCTCTCAAAATGTTTGAATTAATGAAGCACTCTAGAACATATCGTAACATTCTGAGTTCTGCTCGCGTGTCTTATGTGCATGCTGCCATTCAGGTTTAGTGGATGAGGGTTGTACATTTTTAATCACACAAGTAACCTTTATCGCATTATCCTACAATTTATGGTTTGAGCTTCTCAGCTTAACCTGAGTATCTTGAGGACAACCTAAACTTTTTGATTAAGATGTCAATTTAATACGCGGGAGTTGTGTGGATGTGTTTTCTTGGTGCCTGGTCACATATGATTATAGGCTTAAGAGTATTTATAATGATTTTTTCTGATTTGGATCTTAAAAGTGTTATGACTTATTATGCAAATGTTGAAAGATGGAGTGAGGTTTAAATGGTAAAGAGATTAATAAATGATAAAGAAATTAAAAATATTTCTAGATATAGTTAGATTAAGATATAGATCACATTTACAGACATAGGAGATATGTGCAAAGTTGAAGAGATTGACTTAGAAGATGAAGGCAATAGGGCATTCCCTAAATTCAAGACACTTAATTGGTGATGTGAAAAAGTAGAGAAAATAATTATTTCTTTGCCACCATAATGAAAAGTTGGCAATTACTTTTGGTTCGTTAGATGTACCCCTAGAACAACTATTATAGTTGTTATAAGAGCCTTTGATATGTGTTGATCACCAACTGTTTCCATCATTTTAAATAGGTAGAATGTTCTTGTGGAGATTATTGGTAATGCTAAATGAAGTGATTTGAAATATAGACTCACACTATAATAATGTGCACTATATCGCACCTATAATAATGAAGGAACAAGATTCTTTTCTCTAGAAGAAAGTAAAAAATTGGTTTTGTTTTAGTTTTGGATAGTTGACAATCTAGAGTATGGTGTTGGCTTTGTAAAATTAGATACATAGAGTGTATATACACTATTTGAGTATTTATCAAAAATGTCTTTTATGATAACATGGACATTTAATAGAATTTTTTTTAGACTCTTGCATATGTATGAAATGAAAAGTTGGATCTTGAGGTGGAGAAAAAAATTACACTTTCTACTTTGTATAGTTCTTTTGCTTGGATTAGTTGTTGGAATGAGACATCACAAATCAATTGAAGGGGCAATAAGTGCATAAGACATGGGCATGTAATTGATTGACTAACTAACTAGGAGCATCTAATCATATATGACAGTGTCTAAAATGTGTATGTCTATCTTCTTAGTTACTTGAAACAACATCAAATTCTATAACATTGTAAATAATCATCTCTCTACCTATTATGGTAGGATATAATGAATGAATAATCTTTGAATGTTGGTTATCTTTCATAAAAAAATTGATATGATAACTATCTTCTACCTTAGCAGCAACCCCTTTTTTCTATTTGACAGTATTTGGACAACCTATTATCATCACTAATTGTGTAGCTAGGATATTGATTATAAATGTGATTGATGTTGAATCTATTATGGTTTTTGAAGTACCTTTAAATTTTTAAGATTATCCCATACATAGGAAATAAGGGTTTAAGGATAGGACAACCCTTCTTGATTGTTAAATTGCTCTAGTAACACCATTTCTTCCATGGCACTTTGACTATAGAAATTGTATTAATACCCCCTTGGTAGTAAAAACATGATGAGTACCCTAAATTAATTTTTAGAATGGGACATGATAGTATCCACAACTTCATGAAATTATAAGGTCATCTAGATAAGATTTTAGTATCACAAGATTGGTGTGATTATTCTTATTACCATAGTGTACTACTGCATTTAGGAATATTGTTTATGACTACACAATGAAGTATTTCATCATGTCATATAGGTAACTTTTTACTATCACAAGATCAAGGTGTGATTAATCTTATGACCATAGTGTACTAGTCCTTTTAGGATCATTGTTTATCATTGTCATAGGTGAACCCGATTTCAACAGTGGGAATCCCACTCGAGGGCATTTGGTCCAAATGAAAATATACAGCCTACGAATAAGACCTTGATGAAAGGGGGATTTTCCCTTAACAACACCTCTAGAGATAGATTGAGACAAGGAAAATAAAACCAAATAAGGAAATTCCATTCTTACCCCATGGTTCAGGTGGTTCAAAATAGGGAAGAGCTGAAGGTGAAATCTCGTCTTCCTACCATCGAGTGTGAAGTATTTCATGAAGAGAAGTGTAGCCTCCTTCCAAATAATTGGGAGTGCCTCATGACTGTAGCCACTTTGCAATTTAGAAATCCCTTCACTAGGTTGGAAGAACCTATTAAAATATTCCTTATAATTACCCTTATGTTTTTTGGGAAAGGGGATGCCATATAGAGCCAACCCAATAGTTTTCATTATGGTTTATTTGATACCACAAAAGTAATGCTCCCAATCTTCACATCACCATTGTTCCAGTCTTGAACGAAGGCCATGGATAATTTGGGGTCATGACCTATCATGCCCTCCACATAAGAGTCCAGATTTCCCTTAATAAACTTGCTCTAGAGTTTGCCATTATTTTTGAACTTAGAGCACTCATCTAGTTCAACCATATTTCCCTGAATAACCTTGCTCCAAAGTTCACTATCTTATTGTTGTTGTAGTAGTCTTAGGTTGCCATTTATTGTTAATAATATGGTTGTTCTCAAATGATGTGGACTATTCTACCTAGTTTCACAACATATCTCTCTTTCTCAGTAGACTATAACCCTCATGATAAATTTTTTTACACTTTATAACCATAGGGTTGGTAAGGAAGAGATAACTCACTATCTAGAGTTTGTTGAAAGTACTTTCAATATTTTTTTCAATTACTATGAGAGCTAAATGTGAACCACCAAATAAAACAATCATCTTTGCTATGTAGAACTCTCATGTAGAATGATGAACAATTGTATTTCTCTCCACAACTATACGTACACCCTAATGGTGAAATGCTAACTAATACAAAATAAGCTTCTTTATGGATTCAATGAATTTCTTGAATCTAAGCAATGGTGTTGACCTTTAAATAAGAAATTCCAACTACATAAAGAAAACCAAATGTATTCTACATGATTATACTTGCATGCATCTTTAAAAATAAACAACTATACTAAAATAAATCACAATTGTTTTTTAAGGAATCTCACAAAAAGTAACACTTGTAGATCTATTATCCTTGCCCATGGTTGAAGAGGTATGCATTTAAAACTTATTTTATATTTAATTCCTAATATGTTAGGACACATTTATCAAGATTTGCGTAGGGTTTTCATAACTATGATTCTTCTTTAGCATTGAGATTTAAAATGAGTTGTAAATCACTACAGCTAGTTAACTCTAATATTAAAATACAACAACAAATGATGTTTTAGGAATTTAAATCCACATTCAAATACTAATTACACATAGTCAAAGTATACTTTTTTCTTTGTGATAACTATAGGGGGTTTGATATCATACATCACATATGTTGGACCTTGTAATATATGTTACACACCAAAAAATTTCCTCATATAGTTTTTCCTACTTGATAATTGTAGCTTTGTAATGATAACTAGGTGAGGATTTTTTTAAAAGTCTCATTAAGCACTCAAATTGAGAATTCTAGTGATACTAACTTGGCAACTAGCTAAGAAAGAAAATGCAAACAAGAGGTGGATTTTAGAACCCAAGTCAAATCTCAATACCACAAAATTAATATTTCATATCAAAAAATTCTAACTAGCTCAATTATTTAGATCTCACAATATAATAAACTCATCAAGAACCAAGGAAAAATAGAACACTTAAAGCTAGGAGAACATTTGATCAATAAAATTGAAAAGAAAAAAAGGATTCATCATTTTTTTTTGGAAAAATGGAGGTTTTATGCAAGGCACAACATATCTTTAGCTAGAATTGTAGGTAATTAGTAAGGAAAAAGAATAATATAATTATGTATTATTAGGATGAAAATTATCTTTCCAAGTGTGTGCAGATGCGCATTTAAGTAGTATTGCTAAAAAAAGTAGATAGAACCAAATATTTCTTCCATCGAATTTCACAAGGAAGAAAATAGCTAGAGTAAGTTTGTCGCTTAAAGAACAAGAACTTGATGTATTTTATCAAATTACTTCCAACAATTAAAATTTGTTAGATCAAGAACTTGAAAGAATCATGAAGTAGGAAAGTGATCATAGAAATATTGTTTATAAATAAGACTAGAAAGAAAAATAATGGAAAATATATAAAATGTGCCTTAATGTTGAACGAGGCTATATTAGATGCACTCCCTATTCAACCACATTCTTGATAGGTGCTCAAGGTCACTTCTACGGTACCAATAAAGTATATGCCTACATAGGTCAAAATTTATTTAGAGCTAACTATCTAAACCCCATGGATATATTGTCAAAGTAAGTATCACCAAAACTCTTTGAGGTAAAATGTAATAGACTTGACTAGAACCACTACCCCTTTACAAGGTTCAATGATGTAAAGTCTTTAATAATGCCATAGTAATTTTTTAATTAGGTATATCATGGCTTTCTCCATGCTTCCACAACTTACTATGTCTTTCTCTTGGGCCCAAGGATTTTAGGTCTCCATATAATCATGTACTTCTTAAGATAAAATACTAATTTATGAACCTCCATTATTCTCCATTTAGTCTTTTCCATTCTTTCTCTCATTAAGCATTGAGTATTCACCATCCCCAATTCTTAATTTGGGGGTTCACTTTTCCTTTAAGTCTCAAAATCTTGGGCTTTTAGTATTTCCCCTACACATTTCCCTCTCTCCACATCCCTTCTCCCTTGCTCCTTATGGGGCTCATACTTGTATGGTTACTGATACCATCAAACTCGAAAAGTTATTTAAGGTATGTGTTAAAACTAATCACTAACCCTTGAAATTCTTCCACCCTATTTTCCTAGTTATTTTCAGTTCCAGCATTAGGAACACTACATTAATTATCCCTAATTCATTTCTCTCAAGTCATACACTTTTGGATTTTTCTATTTTCCTTTACCAAAAACTACATCTATAATTCTATATCCCTAATACCTAATCCCTTTCCTTTAGCTTTTCATCCATATCATTTAGTGGTATTATATTTACCCGCACCTTGATCCCACTGCCTCTTCCATTAATATTAAGTATCCCCTTTGCCAATTCTTTCTCCTCTTTGCATATTTTCCTTTCACACTCCTAAAAAATTAAATACAAACTTCTTAAAAGTAAGTCACTATGTGCTAATTCTAAACCCTAGTTCTCAAGTACGGTTTCTTAAAAATTTAAATACAAACTTCTTAAAAGAAAAACTAAGATGGTGCATTAAAGAATGCCCTAAGCATGACGAAGTGTGGAAATAATTGAGTGACTTATTTTTGATAAATTTCTATTGATCTAATGTATAAATAAAAAAACATAAATAAAATATCCAAGATGACAAAAACTAAGGAGCAATTAGTAAAACATAATGAACAAATCTCTAAAAGTATGGTTAGAAAACTAGAAGAAACCTTAACATAAAAGAAATAAATCGAACAATTTATTTAATGATTAACCCCTCACATTATAATAAAAATAGATGAGAATATTTCCTATTTCCTCTTCATATAAGGATGTTGTAGAATTGATCACCGATTCTAGTCAAATATATAGAACAAAAATTAGTAGAAAAGGATAAAAAATAATACTTTCAAATTAGAATGGGAAATATAATGTTGAGAAGTAAAGTTTGATCGAGATTCGAAAGATTATGGTAGGGAAGGACAAATGTTCATAATCAAAGGCACTACATTTTGCCTCTACATTTTGGATACATGTATCTCTTTAATCTCCTATCCTTGGTGCTTTTAGCCCATTTACTCCTGCAGCGCAGCAACTTGACATATGTGGATGGGCGGGAGGTTTAAAATTTCAAATTCAGGAGCATTTAACAAACGGAATGAGTTAACGGCAGCAGTGAGGGCACGGATTACGGCTGGGCCCCACATCAGCCACCTAAGCGCGGTCAGCGCTTAGTGTGTGCTGTTTAAGGCTAGCCCTATGCAATGCACCTTCACTTCAATTCTTACTGTTAAAGCCTTGAATTCCCTACTGTGTCACCTCACTTTGGTCTAAAACATTAACTACTTTTTTTAATCTTTCTTTCTACATCGATAAGACGATAACCTTCAAGTTATTTTGAGTTGGGAATTTTAAAATGTCCAGCGTGTTTATACTTCTCTCGATCTTAAAGAATGGTGTTGATGCAAAATTCAATAAGGATCTGAACGCAAGCCTGAATCTAAATGAACGAAAAAAACGTTACACGAAGTACATAAAAACAAATGTGTAGAATGCGTATATCAATTATATTCCAATATTGAGAATGTGAAAATATATATATATATATATATATATATGTGGAGGAGTGTACACAAATAGGTGTTGACAAATTCAATAAGAATCTGAACGCAAGCCTGAATCTAAATGAATGAAAACAAGTTACACAGAGCACATAAAAACAACTGTTAGAATGCAAATATCAATCATATTCCAATATTGAGAATGTGAAAAAAAAGATGATATATAGGTGTGTATATACAGGTACATAAATTAGATAGATGACATGTCCAAGAGGTGAGCTAACTCAATCTATATAATCAAAAACATATAATGAGTTTAACATTCAAATCACTCAATCAAGAGGTCAAGAGTTGAACTATCAATCAATAGGAGTTAATTAACTACTACAAAGGTGGCTTTGACTAATCAAATGAACGTAATATAAAGTAAAAAACATCCCAGCAAGCACTTCAAAGCTTTGTTACCTTATCACAAGGCATATTCAAGAGAATACTAAGATAAAATTACAAGCATTCTGATCAAAATATATTAAAACAATTTATGTCAGATGTGAACATCAAAAAGAGCTTTCTAATGCCTATGACAAAATAAAAAACTTGGCAGATGTGTTTCTATTCAGATCGTTCACAAACAAACAACAAAGACAAAGGTTAAAAAATCTATTAAAAAAACACACAAGTTACACAAACTACATACAAGCAACAAATTATGCAAAATGCAAGTTATTATATTTATATCAAGATTGAACTGCATTGTTTTTAACAATTTGATTGCAAAACCGTGCAATTGAATCTTAAATAAACTTTAAAAAACTCCTATTCAAAATGCAAGTATCAACCATTCTCCAATTTCAAAAATGTGAATAAACAACAATTCTTTTATATAAAGATTAGGCTGCATGGTTTTTTGGTCAAAACTCATTGACTAAAAAACTATGCAATTGAATCCTGATCTAACTATCAGGATTTAACACACTGCCTAAACAAAAATGCCTTCTAGTCAATATGCAAGCATCAACCAAATTCCAATTTCAAAAATGTGAGAAAATACAATTCAAAAAAATGCACAGAAATATATAAGCCTCGAGAAGATAACTTTTTTCACGAGAACTCTCAAACAGAAGGTAAGTAGACTCGATCTAAAGTCGAGATTTAAATTGTCAATTACTAGCTCAACTCAATTTGACAGAGACAAAGATGACACCTACGAGTTGATAGAGGCCTACCACGTCATTATTAGTTATTGATAGGTTATGTAATTGGTTATAATCTTGGTTGTGGTTAGAACCAATAAACCCAATAGAATCATGTAAAGATAAAATATTATTAGATATGTAAATCAACACAAGCAAATCAATTTACATATACAAGCCACTAAACAGATCAAGAAAAACTCAGGCTATATGCACTTGGAATAAGCTAAAATTCCAACCTAAAAGAAGCATGCAACCCCCATTATATGGGGAGCTGATTAAAACAAAAATATTATAGTCAAATACATTTAGAGTAAGCTTCACATCTACGCAGAATGAAATGTATATATTTTCATGTGAAACTGAAATGATACAGTTTGTGTAGTTCTAGTCAATGCTCGAATATAAAGGCTATTTTTTAACTCCATTAATACAAGTTGAATACATCTCCAAATCATTATTAGACCAAGAGACGCTCATCAAATTAAAAACAATGATAAAGAAGATGGTGAGAATAGCCCAGCACTGTTTTGCTTGAACTAGACCCATAAAATCTAAATAATCATCTGTCTTTCAGCTCTTCTTCAAATTTCAGCAATTTAGCCTGAATCGGTGATAAGAATGATTTCAGATCTTTTATAATTTTACTTCTTTCAGAATCTGGAATAATCCTGTCGTCCAAAGTCACCTCCAACTACATAACAAAGAGAAAATTATATCGTTATTAGGATATCTGATGATCAAGACTTTTAAATTCAAAATTTCATTCGTTTATTGGCAGCTAAAATTAAATACATGTTCTCTTAAAAAAGCCTAACAACCCTAGCAAGTGAGTGAAATTTTATTTTAGAGAAGAATAATATAAAACAAGAACTATAAGGTAACCATCTGTGAGCATATACCCATAAGACTAAGAGTATGTTATCAACACAGATCATCCAAAAACTGGCACATTTGTGTTGGAAGCAAACTGTTTTGAGGCATCGCATCATCATGTTTAAACTCAAAGCATTCCAAATCATCCTTCTAAACCCTTCAAAGCAATAAAAAAAAAACGTTTAGTTTCAATGCATTGAGATAGTAAACTCCTTTCACGCCCATATCATTATTTTGGAAATACCATCCATAGTGGCCAGCTAATCGGGTGAATTCAACGAATGAACATGTCTCAGCCAATGCAAGCACCTAAATACTGACAAACTGTCCGTGTCAACAATGCAACTACGAAGTCAATAATAATTAATTCAACATATGGTTGCAGACAACACAAGTATATTTGCTCTATATGAAACATTTCTGGGTTTGAACCTAGCATAAGTAATTCAAAATCAATGTTGTATAGGAGAAAGGACCCAGTAGCTGCCCTTGTACCAATAACCACTCACCTCTTGCACACCTAATCCCCCAACTAATATCTTTACGAATAATCAATACATTAAAATTAAAAACCTACTAAAATATCCCACATGAAAAAATAGTTGCCCACTTGTGCGTGTGTACCAGTATTCAAATAAACACTGAATATTGAATTAGTGGAGTTGTGCAACTTTTTTGGTAACCGTAGCACACAGTTACTAGGGCATTTGTGCATAGGTATTGATCAATTCACAATTTTTTTGGGTGGTTGTAGCACATGGTTATTGGGGAGTCTATGAATAGGTACGATGCAACAGCTCTAAAAGACCACTTCTGAACCTTTCTGCACATAACAACCAGTTCCATGGTCAAGGTACCTATCCAGAAGCTGAAACAACAGCTTTAGGTTCTTGAGTCGCATACAAAGAAACTCAAAAAAAACTCGTAAAAATCCAATGTACTGTTTAGGAGCTTTGGGTGCACAAAGTTAGGGTGGGCAACTACTGGGCCCTTTCCCGTAACTTAAAATTAAAATATAAAAATTTATCACTAGAATTTGGTCCGCAAAAGCTTTTCTTCCTGGGAAAGTACAGTTTTTTGCTCAGGCATATTTGCTGCAAAATCATTGTTTTATCATGTGAAGAACAAGTCTTCAGGTTCAGTAAATGAAATTAAATTATTCAGGGAAGAAACCTCATCATAATATATTAATATGTAAAGTTGCCAAGCAAACATGCACATGTCACAGTGTCCCTATAAGTCCACCTTTCTACAACAATGAGCTTCATGTTGTAAGCACAACAGATTCTACTCGTTCTATTTTATGTCTGTGCCTACCAAAATTTAAACTTGTTCTGATCTTTGGCAGAGGGTTTTAACACCAGGGCTTGCAACCCTGCTTGGCCATTAACTGCCTGTAACCACAAACAACTTAACAACAAAGAACACAAGCCATTCACCAGCTCCTATACTAGCTTCAAAAAGAAACGGAATATACCGACCATGAAAAGATTGAAAAAGAATAGAATAAATAGGACAAAGCTGGGCAAACAAAATCAACAAACAAGATGAATCCCTCACAGAAATGTACCCAACAGTACCTATAATAAAAATGCCTATCATTTAAAATGCAGACACCTCGGGTGACTGGATCTTCCAAATTTAATTTTAGCACACATTCTTCTATCATGGACAATTCATCAATTGATATTACTATATTGCTAACAAGTTTTCTACCGTTTATTTGAGTTTGTTTCTGAATTTCCATTTTCATTAGAGAAGTTTGTATAACTATACATATTACATACACTTAGCGTATAAGTTAAAAAATTTATAATGAAACCTTATATTGCTAGCAATCTGTTTATTTCTATTTATTTCTATCTTTCCTTACAGCCTTCTAGCTGTCTATCTAGTTTTAATGCCTTGCTGTGTATCATTTACAGATGTTTCCAGTTATCAACAACTTTTGATATATTTCAAAATGCATTTACAGTTCTTCCAAAATGCCCAACCTTTAATTTATTTCTATCTACCCTCTTTTATATCAATATATTAATATCAACATGACTAACTATATTAAATGCCTTCGTCAATTCCTCGACTGGAGAGGATTGTCTCCTTTATTTCTATCTACCCTCTTTTACATGGATATAACTACATCAAAATTACTTAACATAATAGATTTCCTCATCAATTCCTCATCTAAAGAGGATTGTCTCCACTTTCACTAAATAAATCAGAACCACCTTGTAGTCACAAAGATAACCCTGGGGAAATGGACTCTACCGAGGCATGAAGTTCATGTAAGCTACAAACATCAACATGGGAATCTATTGAACAAGAGGAATCAGAACACCAATGTCACTTGATAAAGTTCACTCAATATCAGATGCCGCTGAACTAAAAAAAAAAGGAATGAGAAAGATGGAGTTCATTGGTTCGTTGAATTTCAAATTGGCCCAATGAAGGTGTGGACTACAGTTGTGGAAATTAGAGAAAAAATAAGTGTGTTAATCACCATGTCTTATGGATGCAACCCTAGGATATAGCAAGATGGCAAGGTAGTTATAAAAACCTTGCTCACAACAGGACCTTGTGGCAACCATCTGAGTGCAAGGTGTATCATAATTACTAATTAGGATTGCCATAATCTTGTAGAGATGGTGGCGAAGGACAGTCATCCATTTTCTTGACAGACATAGGAAATGGAACTGACAATCTTGTTCATGTAGATAAAGAGCCTAAGTTACTGAGGGGACAGACCACATACTAAGATATTGTATGATTCTATGGGAAATCTCATCAAAGAAAAGAACGTACCCATCATCTAAATAAGTTCGGGTTGATACGCCTTCTATTGTTGCTGCCAGTTGCATATCTATTAAGAGAGCAACTGCGCCGAATCAGGAGTTCCAGGGTATCTGGGGGAGCTATTTAACCATCTATTAATGAAATGCTACAAAACAAAATGATGCAAATCAAAACGATCACTGTTATGATCAACAATCTATAAACCGCAACAAAATAACACAAATACAAATGATAATCACAAATATACATTATAAAATTGACAGCTAAAATTTTTCAATGGGAAATATTTAACAAAAAGTTGACGGTTGGAATATTGGCAGAATATAACGAATCAGCAATTTAACAATAAAAATTAGATTTCAAGGCTTTCGACAAGAAGTGCCCTGGGTGCCTAAATTGTGTTGAGGCTAGTGGTTGAAACCAATACTCAGGATGAATGAGAAGACTGCCCCAAAAATCTTTTAAATGCAGAATCATACCAACTGGACTGATACCACTGCATCACTATATTGTTGAGCATTTCCTAAGTTTCCATTTACAAAAGAGAAGCCTGTATAGATAGGCTAAAATTTTACAATAACATTTAATATTCCTAGCTTCTAGTTCTACTTACTTTCATATTTGTTTCTATCTATACCCTTAGCAGACATTCCACCTGTCCATCTACTTTCAGTTTATTGCAGTCTATTATTTATAGATGTCAAACTGTCGATCATTTTTTATTTATTTGTAGCTACCTTTACAACTATTCCAGTTGTCCGCCTCTTTCAATTTATTTATTACTACGCACTTATGTAAAGACATAACAATGGTTAAATTACTAGCTATGATAGGTGTCATCATTGTCAATGATGAAACAATTAACATGGAAATGGATTCCCATTGCTCCTCAATTTTATCATCTCAGAAATGAATTTTATCCATCACACTTACTAACCAATCATGCAAAACACAACTCCAATCTGAAATATGTCCTAAAATCCCTTGGAGTTTTTGACATGAACACACATAATTTCCAAGCTGTCATACTAATAGATTATAAACCATGTTTCGAGTATACAAAATTCCTTTGCACCAGGATTTCTCACCTGCAAGTGCCCCTGAAGGGCCAAGCCCTTAAAACCTAAGATCATGTTTGCATTCCATAAAGACAAGACTAAGTGATCATAAAAGGAGAGACGCTGTAGACATTTTTCTCTACTTACAGAGTAGTCGATAAAAATGTGAAAAAACGTGTAAGAGGCATTTTTCGCAGTGTATCAAAATATGTTGTTTTATCAAGATTCAACTAAGAAGGGGGGTTGACCCGCAGTGCAACGGAAGTTGCAGATCCGTGTTATAACAGAAATCATTGGTTCAAGTCATCGAACCAGCTCGTTGTTTCTGGAGGCTTGTGCAGGTGGTTCCTGATGTCCAAGTGGTCAAAAAGTTTCAGGAGTATCAATACCCCTTGCCACATGGACAAGGTGCTGACGCAAGAAGTTGTGTAGTCGATGCGACAGCGCAGGACGGGAGGTGTAGGTGGTTGAAAGATGCTTGGCGGCGACAGACGGAGGTGAAGGTACGAGGCAATGTCCCCGTTGATGCAGATGTGGTGCACGGTGGTGATTCCGGAGCAAGGAGATGATGGTGCCAGGGGCAAGGGGAGTGATGGAGGGTCCTCGGAAAGATAAGGTGGGTGATGGATGTCACATGGAGTAATAAGGTGAGGAGGAATAAGGAGACTTATGGAGCTTAGAGGAAGAAATAGAATGCCCCCGGAAAGGAGAAGATTTGAGATCAATATAGACAAATTAGGTAGGTGTTAATACCTCAGACCATGTAACCACGGGAAGGGGTCCCCCTAATGTGACCCTCACTGGTTAGAAACTCCAGTCTAAAAAAAGTCATTACCAATCGAAAAAAAAGATTCAACTAAGAAGGATTTGAGTCAAACTCATTGACCCATATTTTATGAGTAATGGTTCACATAAACCCATATCTCATGAGCATGAATGGTCCACTTAGCACTCATTGCATCTAGGTGATGCTCGCAAGGGTGAAGCCTTAGGATTTTTTGAGAAGGCACCCAACCCAATACTCACAATAGAGTTGGAGTTTCCCTTAAGATCAAGCTCACTTGGTTTTGCTAGCCCATTTGAAAAACCTTCAGCTTGAACTCCATGGTTAAGTACACTTGAGTACTAGGATGGGTGGCCTCCAAAAAAATCCTAATGCTTCACCCCTACGAGTATCACCTAGAAGCAAGCCTGAGTGCTAAATGGTCCATTCGTGCTCATGAGAAATGTGCCCGTGTGGACCACTATTTATTAAATATGGATCAATGTGTTTGGCTCAAACTACACAATTGAATCCTTATAAACCACCATTATGTGACACACTACAAAAAAATGGCTCTTACTTGTTCTTGAATGAGCTAATGGGGCTCTATAATGAATGGTTCATAAGGCACAGCGCTTGCTAAAGGTTTTACAAATGGGACAGCAAGCTAAGTGGGATTGATCTTGAGGGAAAATCCATGGTAAGCGCACTTGAATTGAAGTAGCACTGAGATGGGTGAGCTCCCAGGAAGTCGTGATGATTCAACCTTTGAGCCTCACCTAGACGCAATGAGTGCTACATCTATGCTCATGAGAGTTGGATCAATGAAATATGTGTCAACAAGTATTGAGTCAAAAAACTAAACAGTTGAATCCTAACAAAACAACATAATATGAAAAAATATGCTTGCTTAAACAAAAGGATAAAGGGTGAATGATTTTCCAATCATCTGTCACTTGGAGACTGTCAGTAAAAATCTGAATAAAACAAACTAGACAAGCAAAGGAATTCAAAATAGTTTCGAGTCACCTTGTTCAAGATATTACATAATGTAGTCCAAACATTTCCATATTAATAGACATATAAGTTAGCTGTGTTGCTGTAGTCAAAAAAATTACATAGGAATGGATATAAAATGGAAAGCAAAAATGTTAATTGCTCAAATCTGGACTAGTTCACATCAACTTAGGTGTGAAGCCAGGAGATGGATGATACCTAAAGAGGAGTGGGCAGATAGAAAATGTAGATATTGCACCCAAGGGGTTGTGGAGACAGAATGGCACTATATCATGGAATGTCCAGCTTACAATGGTATCCGAATTCACTACATTGACATGCTAAATGTAAACACCTTGAGTAGTTTATTTGAAGAAGATAAGATAACAAGAATCGCAGATTTATTGATCAAGTTACACAGTTTAAGATCCAAGATGCAGAAAGAAATGGAAAAGGAGGTTTCGCAGATTGTTCTTTGGTCTTTGCATACTCTTCTTTTACTGGCTACCCGTGGGTCCCATAGGCTGTTTGGCCTCATGGACATTATTAAAAACATCCATTCATTCATTGCCTTTAGAACCTTGAAAATGCACCAGTAAAAATTCCAGTGCAAGAACTGATACACATTCTTATCTGTGGAAGTATTATAGTACTATTTTCTAATTTCAAATAGTTCAAAGCCACAATAGAGAAGCAAAGGGATGCATCATATTCTTAACTTTGAAGTCACCTTCAGCTAAGATATTACTTGATGTAATTGAAACATTTCCCTATTCATAGACATAAGTTAGCTGCATTGCCTCTAGAACCTTGAGATAGTACCAGTAGCAATTTCCAGTCCATGCTTTTGTCATACGTTCCAGTCTGTGGAATTATTATAGCATTTAACAATTTCAAACATTTCGAAGCCACACCTTGCAATTGCAGTGCATGAACTGATACATATTCTAATCTGTGGAATTATTATAGGATTTAAAATATTTCAAACCCACACCTGCATATCTTCCAAATCACCAAATGAGGCTTCTGGAATTTTTAAACTGCCATTTATTTCCTTCATTCCTTCGTTGATCAACCATTTCCCTGTCTCAAACCATAACATGCATCAGACGATAAAATTCTTCAACAACTGTTAGGGAGGCAATAGAAAAAATATTAGCAAACATCCCAAAAAAAAGCCATGCCATGTCAAAGCATTTTAAAGGAGCTAACCTTGAAATCTCAAGGAAATTTCATAAGAATAGCCAATCCGCTTCTTATTGCGCACCGTTACCATGGAAGCCTATAGGAATATTTTGAGTTAATTCCAGGGAGTCAACTTCTTGGCCTTAATAAATACTGCAGGAGATGCCATGCTAAAATACAACCTCAAAGGACTAGAATATAGATAATTAGAAAACATACATGTTCACTTCGCTACATATATAAAGTTTGTTCTTTGTTGTGTACAGCATCATGGTGTACTCTACGTATAATATAATAATATTCATGAAAAAGGTAACTGACATATGCATTTATGTTTATAACTACTTATGAATTTGCAAATCAGCTACCATAAATCCCCACAAAATACAAGCACGACAACAAGTTTTGTCAACTAAACATCCAAATATACCACATTATTTCAAACAAATTAAGAAGTCGAAGCCTTACCTCACCTATGCAGCTCGATACCTCCAAAATTTTAGCATTTCCACTAGCAAACTCTAATTCTTGAGTGTCTAAACAATTGAGCAGTTCCTGATATTCATAATACATAACGTAGGTAGCATAGAAATTAATAAGAATTTACTTAAGACAGTCTAACAATATCTAATCGCGTTTAGCACTGCACATGATTAAATGCTGTATTTACACACCTTTATCCTATTGCTTGCCCACGCGCTCAAATTCTTTTCCTCCCAAGTTCCTGCCTGTTATTAATAATCTAGCTTTATTTTTATCATTAAAAATGGAAATAAATTCTCAAAACTCAGAAATAAATATGTCAACATCAGATTAATCATGAACAGTCATCATTATCCCAGAAAGAACCAACTTATAATTCCATACAATAAAAAGGCGTATGAATTTCTAGTCTTTTGACAAGAGAATAATATCCAACAGCAGACAAGTCGAGCACCATCACTTCAATAATTGCACATACGGAAACTATCTTAAAACTTCATGGATATATACTTATGCGTTTCCAGTATTTTGACAAAAATTTGCGCATCTAAGTTGAATTACTTTCTCACACCGAACTTGGTAACTTCACGAGAATATATTTATGCCTTTTCAATCTTTTGACAAAAAGTTGGCCATCCAGGTTGAATTACTTCTCACACCAAACTATGTAATGCCCTCTAATTTCTTCTCCGGCTTATGATACTTCTAAAAAGTACTTTCAGAATAAAAAGGAAGAAAATTGCCTTCTAATATCAAGTATCTCTATAAAAAGGTGGCATATTACTTGAACAAGTAAAGACGAGGGGAGATAGAGAAAATTGAAGATCAAGCATCCAGAAGGGTTGTGAATCTTGGCATGTACTTATTTTGGTACAATCGTATTTGTACATGGATCTATTGTGACTTTTGTCAAATGAAGCATATACAAAATATATTATTCTGTGTCATCTGGTTGATCATTCTTGTCTTAAGAAGTGAACTTGAATTGTGTTCTCTTGCATTGGGTTTTAAATTTTGTACTTGTGCTACATAAATAAATTGTCTTTCATCAGACCATCTACCCATGAGGGCATCAACTGACAGTTTTGTCTACAAAACCAAATTCTTTGGGTGGATCTTTCACTTCATTTTTGCTGAAATGTCTTCCTTTGAGGATGTATTTTTATATTAGATCTAATACAGATCAAATATTATATATTCATCTGAAAATACACCACTCTCAACATTTTAACATCCATCTTAGTCTATCCAAGATCATAATCACAAAACAATATGTAATTACAATGAGGCCAACTACAAATGTCTTTCTTTGAGGGCAATCTTTTCTCTTGTAACGGATCAAAATCATGTATTTGCGAATACCCACCAATCTCAACATTGTCACGTCTATCCATATCTTAGTCTATCTAAGCTCGTAATCACAAACCAATATGCGATTGCAATGAATAGGCCAACCACAAATTTGCCAACATTGGTCTTTGATTTGAGTTACAAGTTATGGGTTTAAATGAACAGATAACATGTAAAGTATAGATGACCGAACATTGAAGAAAACTGGAAATCTGCACCTCTTTTGGATTGTGTGACCTATTTACCAGAACTCATCCTTCAGATTATCAAAAATTTCTGAACATTTGCAATTCCAGTGACTTCACATAACATTAGACTAGGAGAAATCAAACTAACAACCAAGTGTGGTATACATACTGCTGTAAATTTGTAGGGTTTGATCTGGGTTGGAAATCATATCTTCTAGGATAGTTAAATTTCTTCTTTTGTCCCTCAGGTGTTACTTAGTTGTTTGATGGTTTCTAGTTTGGACTCAGTCAAATCTAGAAGTTCGTGTGTTTATTTTATTTACTGCTATTCTCCACCCCTACAGTTATTGAATGCAATGCCTTGGTCCTACAATGTAAGCTCTATGTTTAATGTCTTTTTGTTTCAGAACAGTAGTACATGTAGAGTCTTAATTAGTATATGTTGAGTCAGTTAGCTGCATTAACTCTACTCTACTACAACATTTGTAGTGATTTTCTGCAATAGACCTGCAAATCTAACAAATAAAGCAAAATAGCATTACAGATCATTGCAACAAGCAGAAGACTACCACTGCATCTAAGCAGAAAGTTACCACACAAAATAAACCTGCCAAATCATTAAAAAGGGACATAATTGTCAGTTTCATTGTCTCTACTTAGGACATACTGTGACAGTCGATGAATATTATATATAAAATCTCCTTTCACTTTTATAATTTTTTGTTCTGCCCACAGCACTCGTAGTACTCTAGGCCTTAAGGATACTACGCAGAATTGGGAGAAAAAAAAAAAAAAAATTAAAAGATTGAATAGAAAAAGTGTACCTTGTTCCAGAGAGATCCCAAAGGAGCTGACTGCGGCTGCGTGGCCAAATCCTGGGCAGAAAGTTTCCTTGGAACAGGAAGCGGCGCCGCCTCCACCGTCGTTTCCCTCACCCAATACCTGTAAGATGAAGTCGATTTCTTCTGTTCTTCTACTACCTGCCCCTCCATGCCCTCGATCAAAAAAAACCTAACTAAAACAATAGTAATACTCTTCCGTATGAAATTAAAAGGCTTACAGATAAACCAAATTGCTTCGCAGACCGCGGGGCTACAATAAACCTTCAGTATTCTTCTTGCTGGATCGAGGGGAAAGAATGCCTGCAATGACTTACAGCATTGATAAATAGTCAGTCAGCCCAACGGAGAAAATACATAACCTCCAGAAACTTCTTGGGCGTGCTATTTAAAAAGTGACTACTTTTCCCGGTTTTTAAATCGTGCGAAAAGGAAATTGGTCGAAGCCTCTGCCACGTGGAAATAGGGACTGGTTTTTTCTAGGAAACTCCATTAACCTACCACTGGGCAATTTATTTAGAGATATGAAAAGATATAAAATGGAAGATTTTAATGAACTTCACCACATCAAACAATTTAAGGAATTGAAAGTTCTAGGTAATTTTTAGGTATTTAAAAAAGATTGGATCAAAGAATTGTAATTTTGTTAAGGTTTGTTTTTTTCTATAAGATAATTAGATTGTTTATGTAGAGGTATAAAAATGACTATATTCTTAAATGAATATTTTATTCTCATTCTTCTATTTAGTTAAATCTAATTTAATTAAATCATTCACATTCCCTTAATTTAAATTAAATAAATTATTCAATTTATCTATTTAAATTCACTTAAGCTTTTCACAACATTTAATTGAATAAATCATTTTATTTAATTAAATCCCTTCTCTCTACTTTTAATTAAATAGTTCACCCCAAATAAATAAATCTAATTTATTTTAAATCCCCCTTGCAACAAAATTAAAATAAAGCAATTTATTTTAATTAAATCATATTATCTCTCACCCACTTGCATTTTCCTACATCTCCCACTTGCCTTCTAACCCTCTTCCTAAATTCTTTTAGAACCCATCTAATCCTAATCAATTAACCTAAACCCATCAATTATCCCCTTTCCCTAAATTTGAGGAGGTCACTTCTCAAATTTGGAGTGAAGTCTTCCAAAGGCATTAAAGCCTTTATGCCTTCAACAAGCTAACTTGTTGAATACCCCAAATTTGGAAGGACTCTTACAAATTTGTCCCCAAATCTTTCAAACCATTAATGGTTAACTAACCCTTTGTGGCATGGTTAGAGACTTTTTGCCTAACTCAACCCTCATCTAACCCAGGGGTTTCATCAAGCATTCATTGCTTTGACCATGGTTATCCCTTTAACCCTTGCACAAGAGTTTATCCATTGGATAACCCTAACTTAACCTTAACCCTTGCCTCTTAGGGTAACCATGAGGTCTTCTCAAGCATTTAATGCTTCTTACTTCTCCTCTCAAGCAATCTTATGTTGACAATTGTCACCATTTCATTGGTGAGAATTGTAAACATGGATTGATAACTTTCAATCCTGACCATCCATTGCCCTGTTTCTTCTATAAATAGAGCCATCATCCCTCCATTTCTATCATCCAAGTCTTTAGCATCATACTTATACTCATTTTTAGCAAAGCATTTAATCTCTCTTTGGAATAGAAATAAATCTAATAATCATTTTAGAAGCATTTTATATCATTTTAGCTAAATCATATAAACTAGTATATCATGTTAGGATAGTATTTTACTATTCTTGTCATCTTATCATCACTAGTTTAGTTCATATCTAAAATCATGCATAAATAGGATGCATTCATATTAAGATTGATCAAAAGCATCACTCATTCTTACAATTGTCATCCCTAAGTCACTTTGCTCAGTGATCTGAGAGCAAAGGCATTGGCTTGAGGGGTCTTGTGAGATAGAGAACAATGGAACACCCCTTGGGAAGTTGAGCTATTCCACATAGCTCCATAACTTGCACCAAGAGTCCCATTGGTGTGTGGGCAAGTCTTTGAATATTTTTTGTAATTTTCGTTTCATTGCACCGCTTTTCCCGCATACATTTCTGACGCCCACCATGGGGCATAACCCCATTTATCAAATTGGTTTTTGAATAGGACTAACTTTGCAGGTATGCAGGAAACGAGAATCGACGTGTAGAAAATATTTCCTGGCGCATCCGGTCGACACTTCAGCGCATCTGGTCTACTGTTTGGCGCGTTGGACTCATCTCTTAGCACGTAGGAACCCATCTTTAGTGCATAGCCTTTTTAATATTTCCTGTAGCTTTCAGCGCCTGAATTTAACAGTCCAGAGCATTTAGAAAATAGCTTAGCATGTCGGGTCTGTCGGATAGCACATCTGGGGCATTCTGTAGCGCATCACAAATAGAGAGCAAGAATAATTTGTAACAGAGATTTCGAGAGTTAGACTTGTGGAATTCCACAAAGGCATTATTTTGCTTACTGATTAATTGTTGTTTTGCAAGTAACTGACAATTTAATTGCAGGTTTGGAGCATATTTTTATTTGAGCTAGGTTTAAAGTAGTTTGAAAATTTTAGATTTAGATTTCTTTCATTTCTTGTTAAAACTAAAATTGAACTCACACCTCATTTTGGGCACCTAAAAAGAACAACAACAAAAATCTTTCTTGCTTTCTTAGGAGAAAATTTTCATTTTGGACATCTAAAAAGAACCAACAAATTTTCATTCTGCAAAAGAGCTTTAAAAAAAGAATCTCACCATCCTTTGTTGTTTAAAAGGATCAACTTTAAATTTTTGCAAGCAAAAATAACCTCACTTGTCCAATTTTATTCCAAGTTAAAGAGGGAAGTTCTTCACCTTTGTCGATTTATTTTGTTGACCAAAATCGAAATTTTGCTTGGTTGACCAGGTTTCTTCACTAGAATAGACAATCACTGATTTGAGGAAATAAAATAAACACCATGTTTTTGTGGAGCAATATCTCCATATAGACTTTAACAAATCATTGCAATAAAAGGCTAAAAAGAACACTTGTGTGTTTTGCTTCAAAAGTGGTAGGTATATGCTCTCCCCTTAACTAGGTGATCAAAAGGCAAAACCACTCTTACGCTTTCAGTGTTTTAAAGCATTTTTAAAATCCTTTAGCAGGTATGCCCTCCCGATGAGTTAACAACTCTTAAAGCCATTCTTTGGTCGGTGTGAGGGGAATGACCTAAGTGGGAAACGGCTTTGACGCCAAGTGTTCCAACCCACTATAATCAAAAGTGGAAAATGACGAAAGTCCTTTTCAACGGTTGTGCGCAACGATTAGCCTTCCCCCAGTATCTTTACAATATTTAAAGCCTTTGTTCTAAAGGTTGGGAAACCTCTTGAGGGATTTTATCACTGACGGCCGAACATGAAGCCCGATTACAAACTTTAGCATTAGAAACTTTGAGTCGAGTCAGTATCCAAACATTTGTTGTATCATAGTGCAAGGGTGGGGAAGCATCCGCCCTCAAGATTACTCACCATATATCTCCCAAGATAACTACTCAATTGTGAAACAATTCACTTTGAGTTAATTTTTGGCAAAAGGCAAAAAAATGGGCACCCTCTAGGGGTGACAAGGTTGTTTCAGCTGACGGAGTATCGAGACTAGTGAGTTATGGTATTGTCGATGACCCTTGAATAAAGAGTCTGATTGAATTGTATTTTTTGTATCAAAACCTGTTAAAACACTGGGGATTTGAACACATCCTCGCAGAACATACACTCATTATTTAGACTAAGCAAAATGGTTATCTCTTTTGTGTTGTGCTTTCGCTTCTTACTTCAGAAAATCATCTATCACAGTTGAAAAATTCAAAAATCATAGAAAAACCACCAAGGCAAAACAACCAGGACAGTTTAGCGTGTAAGAGCAACATCTTAGCGCTTTGGAAACATATATTAGCGCGTCCA
Organism: Cryptomeria japonica; assembly: GCF_030272615.1. Taxonomy (NCBI): domain Eukaryota; kingdom Viridiplantae; phylum Streptophyta; class Pinopsida; order Cupressales; family Cupressaceae; genus Cryptomeria; species Cryptomeria japonica. The sequence continues at coordinate 343,053,060 of NC_081406.1, forward strand.
AGCTTCAACATAGCGCATCAGTTCTAAACTTTAGCGCATAATCAATCCCAGCATTCAACAGTTCGAATCTTAGCGCTTGTTGAAAACATCCTAGCGCGTTGGAGCAACAGCTTAGCGCGTCGAGATCAAACATTAGCGCATTAAGATCAATAGTTAGTGCATTGATAGGACATATTAGCGCATAGCTTTCAAACCAAACCAAAATCAAACAGTCTGAGTTAGCACGTCAAAAAGGCAGCTTGGCGCGTTGAGATCATTCACTAGCGCATTGAGGGTATTTGGTAGCGCATTGGGTTTCTGTCTTAGCGCATAGCCAAAACTAAGAAAACAGAGGGCAAAACAGAAACTATTTTTAAAAAAAATTGAAAACAGTTTAGGAAGCCCTTTTTCCTCACTTGAACTCCATTAGACAAAAAATCGAAATCAGAGTATCAAAACTATTCCAAAAGAAAGTTTTCCTTAAAAAAAAGTTGTCAAAATCCTAAAACTAGTCAAAAGATAAAACACATCTCTCCTATCAGAATCAGGAAACACCATCACACATATCAAAAGGTCCTTCAATCAAGCGGATTTTATCCCAAAAACATACTTGTTTCAAACTCCAAGTTGTCAAATCGAGTTTCCATATCGGGAAAGCTCTTATCCCATAACATTTGATGCACTTTGTCGTAAGGGGGCATCTAAACTTTCATTTGATAAAGTAAACTTGAAGTTTTCAAACAAGATATCTGAATCCAAAACAAATCAAAGGAAACCATTGATCACTTGTGCATGACTAATCCTCATATTCTGAGAAGAAAGAGTATTTATCACAACACTAAGTTGAGGAAACAACAACCCAGTTCTCTAAGACTTGCTAAACGGAATAGGTTTTTATACATCAATCGCCAACTCTTCAAATCTCATCGAACATTCCTCTGTCATATGTGCTTGTATCTTCAAGACAAAACAAATGAATTTGACGAGGAACCATTGAGGAGTAGAGCATTCTGTCAAAAAGCGACATTCAGCCAACACCTAAATCAAGGAGGAAAGATCAATCCATCTTTCTTCCCAGAAGTGTGCATCACTTACAACATACCTCAATTTGAACCACCAACCCCTGAGCAAAACATCGAAGAGGAGTTCGTTCCCTTTGTCACTGAAAGTTTCTACTAGATGCCCGTTGTTACTCGCTCTCAACGAAATAAGCAAAGTGAACCACAACCAGAGTCCAGCATGGGTTGAAGATTATCAAATCCTTTCGAATATCCAAATCTAGAAGACACAAAAATTTATGAGGAACTCCTCCAAGAATGTTAAGAAAGCGCTTCATTTCAGAAAAACTTGTGGAAAAACTAATGGAAGCCGACAAAGAAAAATACCTACTCATGCTCACAAGAAAAGGAGTTAAACTCCCTAAAGACTTCGATACTAACATATTTAGAACAAGGTCTCAACATTATGCTTATCAAGAATGACAAATAGAGGAGGAAGCACGTGACCCTGGACAAAACATACTTGAGCAAAACATACCCGAGCAAAACATCCCTGAGCAAAACATACCACTACACATGTCATTCCAACCTAGACACAATGAGAGGGAAGAACTCTTCCCTCAGCAAATGAATGCACCCTTGATTGCTCTTACACAACAAATGCAAATGATGTAAAAACAAATGTGAGACATGCAACAAGGATCAACAGTACGGTATTCCTTGAATGAAATTTGTCCTTATCCTTTTAACAGAAGGTTAAACATGTTACCTTTTCCCTCAAATTCAAACATTCCCAAATTCGACAAATATGATGGGAAAAGCGATCCTCGTGATCATGTCCGGAAATTTTGTACCTTGAGCCTGGAATTTGCCCATGATGACACTTATTTAATGAGATTATTTCCAAGAAGCTTGGGCGGGCAAACCATGGAATGGTTATCCAAAATCACACCTCCTATCAGATCCTTTGATGAATTAGTCAACAAATTCATAACTCAATATTCCTACAACATTCAACATGCTAAATGTCTGCAATACCAAACAGAAAAACAATGAAACATTCATGGTATTCCTTCAACGTTGGTGACGAATGGTCTCAAGATATCCTCGAGATGTGCCTAAAAAGGAAAAGATGGAAATTTTCATCGACAACTTGAATAGCGAGATGAGTTACAGACTCAAGCTCTAATGCATACCATCTTTTGCCAAATTGATTGAAAATGGCATCCAAGTAGAGGAGGCATGTGTAAAAAAGGGAACATTAAAAAATTTCAAAGAAGGGATGAACTCATCCAACTCTAATTACAATAACCAAAACAACAACAACTTAGACAAATCCAGGTTCTGGACCAGAAACAAAAATACTGGAAATGAAGGAGGAAACGAGACTAATGATGTAAAATCCAAACAACCAGTGTTAGCTTTATCAGGCAATCCTCAAGATACCAAGAATCAAAAAGGTGCTAACCAAGGTACTAACACTTACACACCAAATACCAACCAAGATCATCTCAACACAAACAACACCAACAATACCCAAAACAATAACACCAATCGAGGACACAATACAAACTCACGAGGTAACACCAACAACTTTCCTAAACGCATTTACACACCATTAGGGAAATCATTGGAGTCTGCATTCAGAGAGCTCTTGGCAAATAAAATTATCTCCTTACTATCAATCAACAACTTTGAACCACACGTCAAACCACCTTGGTGGAATGACTCACACTTTTTGTGATTTTCATCGAAACAAAGGACATCAAACAAATGATTGCATGAGATTGAAAAACATAGTTCAGGACATGATTGATAGAGGCGATTTAACAATCGATGGTCTCAAGACAAATGGTGACCATGGAGTCTTTAAGAATCCTCTTCCAAACTACAACAAGGATGGAGCTTCGACTTCAAATGATACACGTGGAGCTCATATCGATCACATATACAATAGCACCATCAATCATATATCAACTGAGGACAATCAAGTAAATGTTATTACAATCAACGACAAGCGTGAACATGAATCAATCAATGTAACCACCAGAGCTCAAAAATATGTCTTGAAGGGACATACATCAGCAACAAGCACCATACCCAAAATTCAATATGATTTGGTTAGTCAACTACGCAAAACTCCTGCTCAAATATCTATACTTGAGTTGCTGAAACTTTCACCAAAACACAAGGGCATCTCGGAACAAGCACTATTGGAAACAAATGTACCCCAGGATCTGGATACTAAAAAATTCCAATCCATGGTGGCTCACATGACAGGGCCTCATAATCTCACCTTTTCTGAGCAGGATAATATTTCATTGAGCCATCTACACAATACTTCACTCCACATTGAAGTCTTGGTCTACAAACATAGAGTTAAAAGAGTATTAATAGATGGAGGAGCTGGACTCAATATTTGTACCTTAAAACTTATCTGTGCATTAGGCTTCTCTGAGCAGTCTATTGATCCATGCAAAAAGATCACTATCAAAGCATATGATGATGAAGAGAGATCATCCAAAGGAACAATGGTGTTGCCAATTCAAGTGGTACCAATACAAAAGGATACTATGTGCCAAGTCTTAGACATAGACCTCACATATAATATCTTATTGGATCGACCTTGGATACATGAAATGTAAGCAGTACCTTCAACTTATCACCAGTGTGTTAAGTTCCCCTACAATGGACAGGAGATTTCTATATCAGCAAATCATAACCCTTTTCAACATCGTAATGCTATGGGGGCAGCCTAAGACAGTTTAGTTCCCCATAACAGAGAAAAACAAATTTCCTCAGCACCAGATCTTCAACAAGAAAAGCGTAAACCTCTATCTATGGATTTCAAACAGAAAATGAAAATCAAAGAACAAAGCATGGGAGAATACTCTTTGGAACCCTTGTGCCTAACCAACTTACGAGCATCGCCTAAATCTCATGGGTTACCTTCAGTATCAACACATCAAGCAACACAGCCCATCACCAAGTTTGACGACAAATCCATTCAACTAGGCACACTAGCACATGAATCGGAGGAAAAGGACATCCTTAGTTGGCTATACAAAGATGAAGAAGAAGACTGAGCAACTACTATGGAAGTAGCCATACCAACACAGTTGTATGGAAAAGGCTACCTAATCATGCAACAAATGGGATACAATGGCAAAGGACCTATCGACAAGTGTCAGGAAGGCGTCACAGAACCATTAGATCCTCCTTCACAATTTTGTAAAAACAAAATAGGATTGGGCTATGAACACACTCTACCACCAAAGAAGACACCAAGTAAATATCAAAAACCTCAGTGGAAAGCAAAGAAGAAATACAAAGAGGACTCATGGCAAGAGGAACTATTTGAATCAGCAAAAACAATACGCAAGGAACGTGAATATCAGGAAAAAGAGAAACATCAAGAACAATCAGTCAGTCAAAAGGCAGAAGCACCTTGTGCAGAGGTACATCATATTCAAGAACCTGTTTCAAAAAAATAAGAATCACCCCCGGACAACCTCACTACTCCCCGAAGAGAGATAGTTTATGAGCAGATGCAAAAAGTAGAAGTGGGATCTGATATAGAATCAGAGAAAACTATCAGACTCGTATCAATCATCAAGGACCTATTTTCAACCTACAACATACCAGTCCACAACACTGAAAAAATCTGGGATAATACCTTGGAGACTGATTCAAATGAATATGAATGGGGTAGTTGTTCCAATGTTACTGAATATATTGCTGCAAATGACAGTCATACACCCATTTCTCAAGAAGAACAAGGCACAAAACCTAGACTACTTGAATTTGGTCCACATAATATCTATGACGCCAAGGAAAACGAGCAGCAACATTACGAGCAAGTCTACACAAAAGATGATACCATCGAAGACCTCGACAAAATCATTAACTTATTTAATATCCCGATCAACCACGATGATACCTCCATCCTGACACTTACAACAGCTGAGCTCGACCCACCCAATGACTCTTTACCACTTATCTTTCTTGACCTCATAGAATGGGATGAACTTGAAAATCATGACATACCAATTTTCCCAAATGATGATTCCATTATCCATTACTTATGTACCATCAACCCGGAAACAGACTCTACCAGTGAACAAGGTAACGACATCTACAATTAGGGGAGTGTCAAGTCTCTCAGCCACAAAAATGAATGAAATAAAGGATCTATTGCTGAAAACCAGTCAATGACAGCACTAGATCACAAAAAAGTAAAAATAAAGGACGCATTTGTGGGTGAAAACCTTTTTGAGGCATCTAAAGATGGGAGACTTGACACTCTTCCTGAACATTATCAGGAGCGATCACCCATATTGATTGAGCCCACTCAATCAATCAACATTGGTACAACAGAAGTAGCCAAAAAATACACCTAGCAGAATCTCTGACAGAGGAAGAAAGATCAGAGTTTATCCAATTTTTCAAAGAAAAGCAAATCAATTTTGAATGGTCATATGCAGATATGCCCGGGATCGATCCATACTTAATCATGCATCACTTGTCCATTTCTCTGGGAGCCAAGCTAGTTAAGAAAAAATTGAGAAAGATGAATCCACATGTAGCACTCATGGTCAAAGTTGAGCTAAAGAAACTATTAGACATCAGATTTATTAGACCTATCGACTATGCTGAATGGATTTCCAACATTGTGCCAGTTTCAAAACCAGATGGCAGCATCAGGATATGCACCGATTTTAGAGATGTCAACAAAGTTTGTCCCAAGGATGACTTTCCTTTACCCAGTATCGACATAATTGTAGACCTCACAGCAAGCCATGCAATGCTATCACTAATGGATGGTTTTTCTGGCTATAATCAAACCAAGATACCTCCAGAGGATCAAGATAAAACAACATTTACCTGTCCTTGGGAAACATACTGTTGGAATGTCATGATGTTTGGCTTAAAGAATGCTGGGGCAACTTATCAATGAGAAATGACAATGATCTTTCATGGCATGATGCATACCTTCATGGAGGATTATGTGGATGATTTACTAGCTAAGTCATTTACTCGAGCAGAACATCTAAGCATCTTAGAAAAGATTTTTGACAGATTGGAAAAATTTCAAGTCAGACTCAACCCTAGGAAGTGTGTCTTCGGGGTTACATCAGGCAAATTATTAGGCTACATAGTCTCTAGAAAAGGGCATTGAAGTAGATCTAGCAAAGGTACAAGCCATCATGGAGATGCCACCACTTAAGAACATCAGTCAACTCAGATCCTTGCAAGGACGGCTCCAGTCAATCAGGCGATTCATCGCTCAACTAGCAGATAAAAGTCTACCAGTCAATCATTTGCTACATAAGAATGTACCATTCAGATAGGAGGCCAAATGTGCGGAATCCTTCTACCAAATCAAGCAATATCTAATGAACCCACCAGTTCTAGTACCACCCATACCAGGGAAGCCACTTATTCTCTACATATCAACAAAAGACATATCACTGGGGGCACTGTTAGCACAAGAAAATCAAGAAGGAAAGGGACGAGCTATCTATCACATCAGTAGAACTTTGAATGGATATGAGCTCAATTATACATTCATCGAGAAGGCTTGTCTAAAAGTGGTATTTGCTTCTCAAAAGTTTTGACACTACATGCTAGCTCATACAATCAAGCCAGTAGCAAAAATTGACCCTCTAAAGTACTTACTCGGCAAAGCAGCTCTCACTGGCAGATTGGCTAAATGGGTAATGATTCACAATGAAATTGATATCCACTACACAGAGCGTTGAGCTATCAAAGGACAAGTGATTGCAGATCAATTGGCCAATGCACCATTAACAGATAAACAACCAATGGAGATTGAATTTCCAGATAGGGATGTTCTTGCTATTTCCACCAAGCAATGGACCCTATACTTTGATGGATCCTACACTCAACATGGCTCAGGTGTTGGCATTCTGTTCATCTCCTAACGGACACACCATACCAAGATCATATAGGCTCATGTTTCCATGCACAAATAACATTGTTGAATATGAGGCACTAGTTATCGGGATCAAAATGGTCATGGAATGGAGAATCACATAATTAAAAGTCTACAGATATTCACAACTAGTCATAATTCAGATCAACAATGACTATCAGACAAAAGATGACAAGCTGCTACCATACAAACGAATGGTGGATGATTTAAAACAATATTTTGTACACATCACCTTCAAGCAAATACCAAGGTTGGACAACAAAGCAGTCGATGCAATGGCTACTATCGCTTCACTGCTACAAATTCCAGAACAACAAAGTCGTTACGAGTTTCTGGTAGAGCAACTGTTCTCCCCAGCCTATGACCATTCTGCATCCCATGTTATCTATGCCCTAATTGGTTCAAACTCTCTGTTATACAGAACAATATACGACTATCTCAAAACCAATACCTTACCCATTGACCTATCTCGAAATAAAAAAATGTAACTTTATCCGGCAAGCCGCCCATTATACCCTCACTGCTGATACTCTTTACCGTCGAGGTCTAGATGGTACTCTTCTTCGTTGCCTTGATCGTAATGAATCTGACTCTGCTTTACAAGAGCTTCATGAAGGTATCCATGACACACATTCAAGTGGTCCTACGCTTGCTAAAAAACTTATAAGAATGGGATATTACTAACCGACAATGGAAAATGATTCTTATCATTTTGCAAAGAAATGTCCTAAATGCCAAATCCATGGCAATCTTATACATGCACCAGCACGAGAACTGCAACCATTCACAACATCCTGGCCTTTTTGTCAGTGGGGACTGGAATTAGTGGATTAAATAGACCCTTCATCTTCAAATAGACATAAGTTCATTATCACTGCAACAGAATATTTTACCAAATGGATTGAAGCGGTCCCCATGACCACAGTAACTAGAAAACAAATTGCTTCTTTCTTAATTATCTGATCTGTAGATATGGCATTCCAAGTTCCACCATCACAGATAATAGACGACCTTTCAAAAAATAGGATGTGTGAGAACTATGTGAACAATTCAAGATCCAACATCGTTTCTCTACACCTTACTACCCACAGGGGAATGGTCAAGCTGAGGCATCCAACAAAATAATATTGAAAATCCTCAAGAAAATAGTAAATGATGCAGGAAAAGATTGGCACGTGCAACTCAATCCAGCACTTTGGGCATAAAGAACTAGCATCCGCACACCTACAGAAGCTCCACCATATTCATTGGTGTATGGATCAGAAGTAATTTTACCCCTGGAGGTAGAAATCCCATCTCTCAGAGTATCTTTAAAAGGCCTCATTCTGGATGAAGAGTATCGAGTCAACCGACTGCAAGAGCTAGAACTTCTAGATGAAAAGCGACAACATGCCTATACTCACCTCAAAGCATATCAGCAATGCATGTGCCGAAGCTACAACCACAAAGTCATCCCTAGGATTTTTAAAATTGGTGATCTAGTACTCAAAGAAAATCCCAGAAATCAATAGGATCAGGAAAAGAAAGGGAAATTTGAACCTAACTGGTTGGGTCCCTATGTCATCATATCAGCCTATGGATTAGACACCTATCAGCTAACAAATTCAGAAGGAGATGTGTTCGATGAACCAACTAACAACATCCATTTGAAGAAATACTATACTTGAGCAGTCTAATGCACAAAAAAATCAAAAAGCAAAAAAGCAAAAAAAACAAATAAAAAGGTACCATAAAAACAACTAGTGAAAATCTGGCAACAAGTGCTATTGTGAAAGGACAACTCCTCTATCTACCTATACTCTCGAACTTTTATATCCACAATCAATCACTACCGGCCATCGCCCAACACTTTATCAAAATAGCATCATCTCAGATATACTTAGCGTAGTCACTATCCTGGTTTATTCGTATATCATCTCATCATATCCCACCATGGCTTGGTAATCACTATATATATTCACGTCAGGAGGTAACTTTATCTAGGGGCAACATTAATCACCATTCCGTTCTAAATCAAAACTTCCAGCAGACTAGGAGCATCATATCCAGCAAGCAACCAAACAATCACGAGAACAAAACATTGATACACTTAACAATTCAAACACATGATGGATGATTTTCTGAAGTATAAAATGTTTGCATTTGGCATAAAGTTTTGACTATTTTTTCACTTTAACTTTTTTGAACTATTGGATCCTCTATATTTTCTCAAAACAATGCATCAAGCTAGAGAAAGTAATGGGGACTCCAATATTTTTTTTAGTTTTTTGTCTGTGACGCGATCACTTGTACTGTGCAAATACTTGTCTCGAGACATGATTCAAGGCATATCACTGAAGACATGGTTCCACTTTGCACATACAACTGGTTTAATCTTGTCTTTTTATACACAAGCCGCACTCCAGTCATCTTGGTTCAATTATACCTCGATGCTTGTGCCATCTTGCAAAATCAAAAATCATGTAAATTTTTCTCAGGTCATTATGGTTCAATTATACCATTATGCTTGTATAAATTTTCAACATATCCCAACAAATCAATGCTCAATGATGATAAACACAAAGAAAGCAAAAACATGTGACTATACAGGAATGACAAACAAAAGAATGAGGATGATCAATTAGTTGCATATCATTTTACAAATAGTTGCACATCATCATCATTATCATACATCTCATTTTCAAGATACATCTCACATCATTATCATTATCATACATCTCATTTTCAAGATACATCTCACATCATTATCATTATCATACATCTCACATCATTATCATTATCATACATCTCATTTTTAAGATACATCTCACATATCATACATCATGCATCGTCATATCATGTCCATCATATATCAAATCACATACATCTATCTAAGCATTGCAACATCATCATAGAATCATTAAGATCATATATAAAGCATCATTCATCAAAAACATCACACATGGATAAAAGAAAACGGTGTCGTATATATATCTCAACAAAGATCAAGTATACAAAAGATGTCATGTCTGTCCCAAAATACAACAAATGATCAAAATGCAATAGAGACAAGGTATCTTAGGTATGACTATCTCCTGAGGGTAACGGTCTCGTGACAGATGTCCCCGCACCTGGATCTCCAAGTGGATCCTATCGAGGTGGCCTGGTCACACCCCTACTCTCTGTCCCTGACTGACTCCGAGATGACCGACTAGCATTAAAGATAGGGGCCCTCTGCTCTCTGGGGACTAGGTCCTCATACAACCACCTATAGTACTTGATTGCCATGGTAGTGTGTCGTATCTCCCACAGTGTGTCTCACATCGGGGCACTTGTTGTCGCTCTCTGCAATCTCTCTGCAAGCTCCTCTGCTCGACCCCGACGCTCTCTCTCTCTCTGTATCTTGCTCTACGGTAAGCTGCGTAATCTGACGCTGATGTGCCAACAACTGTGTTTGCAGATGTTGCACTGATAACTGTAAGGATCTAATCTGAGCATCCTCTCGATGAGTGGGAATCCGAATCTGGAGGGGTACCTGTGTCATGGTACACCCTGTCCCTCTCCTTGTCCTCGGTGCTGGTGGGGGTAAAACATCTGACCTCCTCCTCTGGGCTGATCACCTAAAATCATTTGTCCCTCCCACAGCTGCTATCACCTCCCCCACTCGCCCACCACCACCAGCTCCAATATCCAAACCTCCCCTCCCTCTATCTGCCATGGCCCACCGCACTACCCTCTCAACCCGTATCCCTCTATCTCCACCAACATCACCTCTATCTCCTCTCCTCTCCCGATATCCTCTCCCTCTATCCCCACGCCGACCTTGACCACCTCCTCCACCATCATCACCTCCACCATCCCCACCTCCCTCATCTAGCTCCTCTCCCTCCTCTCCACATCTACCTAGACTCTCCAGCTGCTCATCCTCATCCTCATCAAAAGCGGGAATCATCTTCGCTGGATCCAATATCCTGGCCACCGCATAAGACGCAAATAGTGCTATGAACTCCTCTGTCATACTTGCATCCACTATCTCGTAGGCATAATCCCAGATCTGGCCAATGAGGTGAAAGAAATCCTCAAGTGTCGTCACGCTATCAATGGTGGGTCCCCACTCTAGCACATCCTGCCTCCGTTGAGCATACAAGCATGCTCCCTATGGTATCCCCTATTGTCGTCCATACTGCCGCAAAACTCGGTTGTGTAGAAATCTCTCAATAACAAAGGGCATCCGCCCTATCAAATACCAAGACATGTAGACATAAGGCATCTCCATCCCATCCTCTGCCCACACCTCGCAATCCATAAATGGTCTCTAGACGACCGTGTCAATATCATCAAGCACTCACCTCCAATGCTCTAGTTTGCCCAGCTTACGCTGGACAACTATCCCTCGGTATCCATAGGCATAAGCACACCCAACTGGCCTATCTTTGTCTGCAAGTGGCCTCACTGTGGGAATATGCTCTCACGCCCACACCTGTAGCAATGTAACCCCAGCTGATAGACTCCCATATCCCAAGTAAACCACCTGATGCAGGTCCCTGTATAAGTGGGCCAACGTAGCAGGCCCCCATGCAAATCGGTGACCCTGTGTCACCATGTCCTCCAAGACCAACCCCCATCCTACTGCCAGTCCCTTCGACCTACGGTTAGGACATAAGAAACCACCTATAAATCCTGCCAACACTGATGGTAGAGGAGCATAATCTAAATCAATGAACTCCTGCCAGGAGATCTCATACCCGCAAATCATATCATCCTGTAATATCCTGCGAAAAGCCTCTGTGCCACCCTCCTCGGTCTGCTCATATGGCAATAGTGCACCTACCACGAGAATCCACAAAATCCAGTAGCAATCCTCAGGTGTCACTGTAATCTCACCTGTCGCCAAATGAAAGGTGTTGGTGTCACTATGCCACCTCTCGACCAAAGTTGTCAATAAACCCCGGTTAATGATATGCCGGGGCATCTCTAACAAAGAGGATAGTCCACATCTCTCAATTATATCCCGGTCTGCCTGTGTCAGTCATGGTATCAAAGACCATGGTCTCGAAAGTCGCTCTCGCGACTGCAAAACCCCAAGCCGCTCCTGTCGCAAACAAAACATGTCCAATATCAGTTTCCTCATCAAATCAAATTCATATCAACTTGGAACATTGAAAATCTAATCAAGTTCCACATCATATCAATCCATATCAGTATCAGATCATTTCAAATTGAAACACCACAAATCAAATCAAGTTATCTATCAAATCCATATCAGCTTGAAAAACAACTCAAGTTTCACATCCATATCAGCTTGAAAAACAACTCAAGTTTCACAACCATATAAAAAACAACTCAAGTTTACCATTTATATCAACTTGAAACAATGCCTATCAAATCAAGTTCATATCAAATCAAATTCATATCAAATCAATATCAACATCAAATCAACATCAACTTGAAACATTGAAAATCAAATCAAGTTATCTATCAAAAATCCAAATCAAAGTACCATATCGGAACTCATATCAGACAATTTATATCACACAGAGCAGGCACGCAGACTGACTATCGCACCCATCCTGGAAAAACTGGCAAACACCTACTTACCCCCAACTATCTTCATTCATCTCAAAAATCCTATTTTCATCAACATTTTTTGCCCAAGCGCTAAAAACTTTTATCCACGCACTAAGTTGCTCGCTATGCGTTATCGAACATACTCTATGCATTGCCAAATGCACCCTAAGCGCTAAACTACACCTATGCGCTACCCTGATCTAGCATTGCGCCACCTAAATCACCCTATGCGCTAACTTTATCTATGCGCTATTCTACTCTACCTATGCGTTGCAACCCTAACCCTATGCACTAGGTTACACCTACGCGCTAGCCTAGCCTACTCATGCGACTCCTTGTGGACCCTATGCGCTAGGTCTTACCTATGCGCTACCCTTTCCCCCCTGCGCACTAGCCTACGAACCCACTACGCTAAATACCATCGATGCGCTATCCTAACCCCCTACCGTGCTACCCGACCCAACCCGGACGCTACCCTAGTTTCTAAGCCTGGACGTGCTACCCTTCTTATCGTATGCGCTAGGGTACAGACCCTACGTGCTAAATCGTTAAAATCCGCGTGAAAATTTGGAAAGCATGACTAAAACTGACAAAACAAAAAGCAAAAAGGGGTAAAAAATGATGACTTACCAGTGGTCCATACATGGTGGGCCTTCGATACCTCCAAACGTGCTCGAATCGATGAGAAGCATGGGGAACCGACATTTTGTCTTCTCTCCAAATGTCACTTTCTCCAAAGTCAACAAACATAAATGATACAAAAAAAATTCACTTTTTACCTTTTTATAGGGTAAATGGAAATTAGGGTTACGTGATGGAACATGTAAATTGTTCGTGGTCTCACTTATAACCCTACCAAACATCATTATCGAGAGATGAATAAAATTAACGCATTCAAAATGGACAAAATTTTAAAATACCATGAAATTTATCAAATCAAATCAAATTTTCAAATTTTTGATTCATCTCCCGAGGGGGCATTATCAACATCATTTATCAAATCTGGAACATCATTTATCAAATCTGGGGCACGACATGAACATCTCGATATACGACATCACATTGATCACTGATCAAATTTTGACGACACATCAATTTTCTTTGAATCAATATGTGCACACACGTGACTTCAAAGAGGGGCAAAATGTAGACGTATAAAAATGACCATATTCTTAAATGAATATTTAATGTTCATTTTATTCTTATTCCTCTATTTAGTTAAATCTAATTTATTTAAATCACCCACATTCCTCTATTTAAATTAAATAAATTATTGAATTTATTTATTTAAATTCACTTAAGCCTTTCATAACATTTAATTGAATAAATCATTTAATTTAATTTAATCCCTTCTCTCTACTTTTAATTAAATTTACATTTAATTAAATAGTTCACCCCAAATAAATAAATCTAATTTATTTTAAATCCCCCTTGCAACAAAATTAAAATAAAGCAATTTATTTTAATTAAATCCTATTATCCCTCACCCACTTGCATTTTCCTACATCTCCCACTTGCCTTCTAACCCTCTTCCTAAATTCTTCTAGAACCCATCTAATCCTAATCAATTAACCTAAACCCATCAATTATCCCCTTTCCCTAAATTTGAGGAGGTCACTTCTCAAATTTGGAGTAAAGTCTTCCAAAGGCATTAAAGCCTTTATGCCTTCAACAAGCTAACTTGTTGAATACCCCCAAATTTGGAAGGACTCTTACAAATTTGTCCCCAAATTCTTTCAAACCATTAATGGTTAACTAACCCTTTGTGGCATGGTTAGAGACTTTTTGCCTAGCTCAACCCTCATCTAACCCAGGGGTCTCATCAAGCATTCATTGCTTTGACCATGGTTATCCCTTTAACCCTTGCACAAGAGTTTATCCTTTGGGTAAAACCTTTATCCATTGGATAACCCTAACCTAACCTTAACCCTTACCTCCTAGGGTAACCATGAGGTCTTCTCAAGCATTTAATGCTTCTTACTTCTCCTCTCAAGCAGTCTTATGTTGACAATTGTCACCATTTCATTGGTGAGAATTGTAAACATGGATTGATAACTTTCAATCCTGACCATTGATTGGATCATTCAATCCTAACCATCCATTGCCCTGTTTCTTCTATAAATAGAGCCATCATCCCTCCATTTCTATCATCCAAGTCTTTTGCATCATACTTATACTCATTTTTAGCAAAGCATTTAATTGCTCTTTGGAATAGAAATAAATCTAATAATCATTTTAGAAGCATTTTCTATCATTTTAGTTAAATCATATAAACTAGTATATCATGTTAGGATAGTATTTTACTAATCTTGTCATCTTATCATCACTAGTTTAGTTCATATCTAAAATCATGCATAAATAGGATGCATTCATACTAAGATTGATCAAAAGCATCCCTCATTCTTAAAATTGTCATCCCTAAGTCACTTTTCTCAGTGATATGAGAGCAAAGGCATTGGCTTGAGGGGTCTTGTGAGATAGAGAACAATGGAACACCCCTTGGGAAGTTGAGTTATTCCACACAGCTCCATTACTTGCACCAAGAGTCCCATTGGTGTGTGGGCAAGTCTTTGAATATTTTTTGTAATTTTCGTTTCATTGCACCACTTTTCCCGCATACAGTTTATTTTTAGGTTGTTTTTATATCGATACATGTTTTCATAAGTTTACATTTCATGATGAAGTTTCATTTTGTTTATGTTGCTTTCTTTGATGCAAAATAGCCACTTTCATGTTTCTAAAAATTTCTTAGATATATTCCATCAACCGGTCTCACTTCTAAAATGATGTGATTTGGTTCTTAACTTTGCAAATCAGCAACTTTGGTTTCTCTTTGATCACAACTCCCAAAATAAAAACAAATTGTCATGGTCTCAAATGGGGTAAAACTCTTTAGCATAATATGCTTTTTTAAAACCTACTTGCTTTGTTGACATGGAATCTTAATTTTTCTATCTCATATTTTTTTTATTTCATATTTGATGATAGGACACTCTTCCACTTCAATGTCCCACTTATTCATCCATTTGTTGTTTTATTTTATCCACATATACTTCTTACAACTTAAATCCTTCTCCATAACCAATCTAGACAAACTATCAACATATAAGAGCAACTTCCTCACGTACATCAAGCAAGTTGGATAACAACAATTTTGTTTAACTATTCTTCAAGTTTTACAATGTATAATCCAAACAAAGTGGTGGATAAATGACAATTGTATTTGATGTCAAGGTTGCTTCCAAAACACTTAGGCATTACCTCTTTTGTTTTGATTTTAGCGCCAACCTTTTCATAAATCTTGTACGCTACTACTTTATATTCATATAGAATTCCAAGTTTCTCCATCATGTTCCAAAGTTGTCCCTAAAAATTAAGTCAAAAGACCTTTTTAAAATAAATGAAGCAACATAAAGCTTCTTCTCCTTCACTATCCCAAACTTTTCAATCAAGGTCCTAAGAATGATGCAGTGATCAATATTAGAGTGTTGCGATCTAAAACTTTCCTACCCTTTTGCTCTATATCCCTTTTATTTTGCCTAATTGTTGATTCTACATTGTATCGTGCTTGTAAAAAAAATAATCTAGAAGGGGGTTGAACATAATAGTGTAATAGTTAGATGGATTATTGATGTCTCCACTTTTATAGATATGATTGATGTTACTAAGCATGCACTCCTTCAAAAACTCATCGTGGGTGATGCCATTGAAAACTCTTTTGATTTATGGTGCAACAATCTTTACTCCCCACTTTAAATACTCAAATTGTATCTCATTCGTGTATTGTGTCTTAACCCTACCAAGGCCTTTATGCCTTGTTTGATATCTTTCATTTGATCAAAGCTTGATCAATGTGTTAATTATGAGAGGGTTGTCTTTATCTTGGACTTAGTCATATAGAAGCTTCATATATTCTAACCATTAGGCATTTGAGATATTATTTTCTATTTTGTTGTATCTCCCTCCAAAAGCACTTGAGGTTGTGTTTTCTAAGAGAAATAAGCTCTTTCCTTATTTTGTTACATGTCTTAAATTTTTGGCATGTACCAATTTATCACAAGATTTCTTGTTTTATTTATTCATCCCATGCTCCTTCAAAGATCTTTTTGGATCCTTTCTCTCCCAATCATTACCATGGGTTAGTTATGAAAGTACATGTAGATCCCCTCCTAGTCCTAGATATTTTGAAAGTGCTTAAATTCTAAAGAATTAATGGGAACAACATGGTGTTGTTTACATGTTCTCTTGCTTCTCATGTGTTGATGTCCTATTTTGTTGTGTCTCATTTTTCTTTGTTCTACTCTATAATGTTTGTATTTTGCCCGTTTCTTGCCCATTGGTTATAACCAATATGAGAGATCCTAAGTGAACCAATTTTATGAATATGTGTATTTTATTATTGCATTATCTTTCCCCTTTGTGTGTTTTATTCATATGCCCCAAAAAATCCAAATATGACCAAGTGTCAGGTTTTCAAAGTTTCATAGTTTCAAGGGTATCCATGCATGCATGTTTGTCTTATCGCTCTTGAATCCCCACTCCAATCCTTTCAAAAATCAACTATGTTAATTTGTCAAACTATTGAGGTTTCCCTTATGCACCTAACACGTTTAAGCATCCTTACTTATCGAAGTTTGAAACATATATTTTCCTAATTGTTATATGAATATTTAATACCATTGAGGTCTCCCTTTCTCTCATGTGACATTTGTTTTTCACTCTCTAGAATATGAAACTTGAAAGTGGCTAAGCCTTGTTTTGTCAAACTTTATGAGCTTCGCTTTCTTTCATACCATTTATTTGATTTCTCAATCTCTAAAACTTAAAGGTAAATAGAGTGTTAATCACTGGTCCTTCGTAATATGAAATATCTCCACCTCCTCATACTATTTCTTGTCATCCTTGATCCATAAAATCTCAAAAGCCTTTGTAAAACTAAGTCTTTTGTTTGTCAAACTTATGGACTTTCTCATCCATCCATCCCTTGGTACTTATTTTCCCAACTCCTTGTTTCCCCAACACTTCAATCCTCAATATTTTGGACTTTTTCTTCCACCCATCCCCATGAAAATTTCTCAGTTCTTCATTCTTCCATTCTTTTTTAACTTGTCATCTCTATTATGCTTCCCCTATTATTTTATACTTCATCAATTTCTCTATGTATCCTATCAAAGTAAAAAAAACCAGCCATGCCCTTTCTCAGTACCTCTTTCCATCTACCCATAGAGGTATGAAACTCCACCAAAGTCCTTAATTTGTCTAATTTTTCAAGCCTTTAAAGTTTCAATGTTTCTCGTGTCATCCTGCCATCCTTTCCTTCCCTAATTCTTTGAAAGTCCCTTATCTTTCAAATTTTTGAACTTCTTTGTTCCTTCATCTCTATCGAACTTGTCAACTTGGTTGTGCTTCTCCTGAAAATTTGAATCCCTAATATTTCCCTTGGTCCATTCCAAAAATCTTCTAAGTGTTCCAAACTTTTAGCCTTTCCCTTCTTAAAACTCCTTTTTTCCTCAAAAGTTCAAAACTTTGTCTTTCCTCTATTGACGTCATCCCCCCTTACTAACATCATCCATCCTAAGCAATCCTCCATGTTAACATAAATCTTTGTTGGCATCATCATCCCTTCACAGTGCCTCATCCACCTTTTTTTATCAAAAGGTTCAATAGTAGCTCAACATGTCGAATATCTCAATTCTCTCGAGATGTCAATGGTAGGCATGCCCACATCCTTAGCATAATAAGTATGCAAATAAAAGGCTCCTCGACAACTCAATGGTCTAAAAAGACACAAGTGATAGAGAAATATGTCAAGACATCAGAGGTTTTAATTATTCTCTTACAAGTTTGATTGGAATGAAGGTAAGTGATGGCCAATGACTTTGCCAATAACAATGAAGGCTACTCCAAAAGACATGTTTTCCATGCTATTGTTTCTTTCTTCCACCTACCACTTTATGAAACCATTAATGTTCATATACGGGCCAATAATGCCATAAGTGATGCCTCCTAATGGAAGATGTACTCCCTTACTCCACCAATATAATAAGGACATGTTAGGGTATGCTTCAAACACAAAAAGAATTGAAGTTTCTAATGTGCAAGCATGACTAATACATGCAATTGCAAGAAATCATAGATTTGTAGGCCCTTATGCAATTCTACATGTTTCCATTTTTGGGAAACATAAAAATTAATATTATTTAAATTGAGTTTCATTTTTATGGGAGGGGATCCTTTCGACTAGGGAGGGGCATAGCAAAATAAAGAACAATGCAACAATATTGGGGGCTTCATATTTATAGATCTAGGTATTGCATTTTTCTTATTGCAATATTTTGGTTTCATCACAAATTTGTAATAACATTTGTAACCATCATAGATCAAGAGATTAATGGTAGATTCAATCTTTATTGAGTGTATTCATATGCATAATGTATATTTCTAGATGTGTTTCTAATTAGTTGGTCAACTAGAGGACTATAAAATCTCTGATAGGATATTGTATGGTATATTCTTGGAATAATAAAGGAAATATATGAGAATGCTCATGGATCACTAGGTAGATCATTTAATAGTCTAAAACTATCAATTACTATTTTTGAATATATGTGTAGAGCTTGTCTTACTTGTGCATTTTGAAAAGCATAGTCTTTTGTGGTGCTTGATTAAGGTATCACCTTGGTTTTAGTTATTGCTTCTTTTGTACGAATTTAGAGACTTTGTTGCCCAACTGAATAAAGGCATTGATCTATTATTGGCATTTTCTCCCCATCATCTTTTCCACACTCATAATAAACAAATTTAGACATGGTAATTTTATTAGTTATAGTGTGTTCCAACTACCATTTTTTAATGTCCATGACATCAAAAGGGTTTACCTTAACATTCTTTAAAATTTATGTGGTAGATTATTTATTTTAAAAAGGTGCTTAACCTTGAGTCTCCCAAACTAGCATATAGGCACAAAGTGACAACCAAAATAGGAGTGCACTATGCGATGGGTATGGTTTGTGTCGAGGTAAGTTTTGTGTTTTTATGGTAATATCTATTACAACACCTTAGGGAAACTCACTTGCACTTGCAAATCCAGAAGTGAAGGTCTTTCCCACCTCAACGATTGGTACTAAGTTTCACAACCTACATATAGGTTTGTGGTAATCGTCCTAGGTTTAACACCCTGATGACTTAAGAGATTATCAAGTCTTAGGAATTTGAGTGTGTACAACTTAAATCAATTAAAAATGGTCATTATTGATGACATATTAGCCAATGTTTTTTATTAAGGATCAAACAAGTTTTGAAGGGACCCAATACCCAATTTACATCACGCTATCGAAAGCATAAAACCAGAAAACGGGTAGCCTACCATCACCAAAAAATGAGACAAGAACAAAAGACAACATGAAACAACAAGAGAGATCAAAAGAACTATTTAAGATTCTCAAGTGCTTTTGTAGCTTTAGCTTCCAGTTGAGACATACTCAAGGTAATCTTCTTAAACCCCCTAAATTTCCTGAGTGGACTGATCCACAACATGTTTCAAATCAGCCCTTGTGCGCTTGAACAACCCTTTGTCCTCCTACAGTAGTTTACCTTTGTCCCCAACCTCCAAATCAACCACCTAACTTCTGCTCTAATGCATTCTTTCTAATCTATCCACCATGTTGTTCATATTGTCAACATTGTTTTTCACAACTTTATGGCTAATGTTAACTAGGGAAATGAGCTTGTTATTAATGTTTTTTATTTTGATTTCATGACCCCAAATTTTCCCCTCATAATAATTCTTCATGGTTTCCACATCCTTAAAAACCTTTTGTAAGAATGCAACCAAATTTTTATCTTCATATTCATCCCATGGCACCTCCTTCCTATTATCCTATTTGTTGATGACAACATGTAACTCAAGGTTAGTATCCTTAACCTTGTGGAACATCTATTTATACATTTTGAAGCTATAAACCATCGCATTCCTAGCAATACCCAATAGATTATTGGGACTTTCTTGGTCTAAATGGAGAAGAGGAGAATCAATTGCAGGTAAAGAATCAGTAGAAATATTGTGAATAGATATGTCAATGACTTCTTTATCCTCAAAAATAGGTGAGGTAAACTTCTTTTTGACATATTTATTTTTGGGAACATTACCCTCCCTGGCTAAGGAAACATAATCAGAATCCTCATTTGTTTACCAATCCTCTTTCTTTAAGTAAGGGCTATCAAAATCCTCTTCCTCAAAATCCTTTGCCTACATGGAAGAGGCAAGAGGTTTTAACCCTGGGTTTGGATGATGAAGGAAAGGGATTTACAATTTTCAAAGATAAGAAGTAACAGATCCTCATGCAACATTGGATTGTTAGGGTTTTTTTTTATGATCCCTAATGCTGGTGATCAAGGAAGAAAGCAAGTAGAAAGGAAAAGAAATCCTCACTTTATGCCTAAAGTGATCAAGTAACACAAAGTGGTGGTCATAAACTATAGCGAAGTGGCCTTCTAAGGAAAAATATTTCATAAGTACCTTTAGCACTACCCACCAAAGAGTCTTGATGCCCCCAATACCATAGGCACAAATCTTTTAACCAACAACTTCTTTTCCTTGCCCTTGGGAAATTTTCTGATGGCAACCTCCAAAAAAATTATATCTATAAACTTTAGCCCCCTCCATAGAAAACCTAATAACCTAGGCAATAAGCTCTTCATTGATGTTAAAGCTCTACCCAAATAAAGATACGTAGTCATCCTTCCATCCTTTTGCAAAAATGGTAGTGACCTTTGGGTCAAAGTCATGTAACCGCTCCAAATAAGGAGTGACACCCTCATGCTTTAGAATTCTCCAAATAGTAGCATTTTTCTTGACATCCCCACAATCAATGGGCTCAAGGGTCTTCCTATCACCCCCCATAGTCTAAAAATTGTTCTTCCTCTTCTTTCTATTCTAGAAAAACAAACAACCAAAAACCTTGACAATATTAACCTCGAAAGCATGAGAAAATAAACAAAGATGATATCTAAATCTCCTCAAGCAACTCCAAATCCCTGCATTAAAAAAACCATACTGAACGATTAAGTAAGAAACTAACAGATAGATCATTGGAAATTAGAAAGGTGGGGTGTATGCATGTGTGTTCAGTCATAAGCCGCCAAATGACTTACATTCTTTTGAATAGGATCTCCAAAGTTCCTAATCATTAAATTGTCACTTCTAACATCAAGGTTGGCAAAAAAATCCACGACCCTATTTCCCTCTCTGAAAACATGGGAAATAACAACTTTGTCAAAGGAATTAATAATGTCTAAGGAGTCCTTCATCCAATTCTGAATAGTCCAAGAAGGTTTTTGGTTGCCTTTAAGGCATTGTATTATGTTGTTTGAGTCTCCTTCCACCCACACAAATTTTCAATGCATATTTTTAGCTAGACATAACCTATGGTAGGTTGCAATCGCCATTGTTGGGTCTTAGACAATTAGATGTATTCTAAAACACCTCATCAACAAAAGATTCATAGTTTTTATTTTGTTTACGTGGGCTTTATAGTTCATCAACTCACACCAATAGAATGGAATTGTTGTAAGGGAATAGATATGTTGATGTAATTTGGTTGGTTGCCCACTTAATAAGGTATTGATGGGTTGACATTAGTTTGAAGATTCTATTGATGAAAAGACCTAGGAAATTCTACCTTGGTGGCTCTATATGTTCCAAGAATTTCCTCATTTTATGAGATGGTCATTCTACTATTTTAAATAAAAAATTGTTGTTGACCTATGTCCGCTAGAGATACTACATATTTGATCTCATTTTGGTATAACAATGGGTCAATGTACACAATTTTTTTTTTCTTTTTTTTCTCTCTTATAAAATATTTATTATATAAAGGTCTTTTTTGTGGAGGGAATACAATCATGTTTTAGCATATGCAATACTTTATGACCATGGATCACTTTGGTGATGTATCATCTGATTACACAAATGGTTGTGTAAGTGAGGTTCAAATTGATGAGCTTGATGCTCATTTCTTTGTCCCTTTTGATCGAGAGCTCAAAGATTTAGTAAATCATGCTTGCATTTTGTTTAAAATGATGAGTAGTATACCAATCAACTCACATTTGAAGATAATAAAATTAATGCCAATTTGATATCCCTATATAACTAAGTTGGATGGTATTCAAGGGGGGACTGAGGAGAATTCAATAGCATGATAGAGCATATAAAGTTTCAATCTATGTTGAACAAGTCAACTAAGGACATCTATGAGATGAAGAGTGATTATGACAATAGAATTAAGGGGTCTGTAGATAAAATGCTTGAGGTCAACCAACCTAGAAAGGGTGATCAAAGTTAGTCAATGCACCATTCATAACAACATAGAAGGGATCAAAATTAGTATTGAGAAGATTAGGAACCTCAAATAGGAGCACCTTATGTGGGATTCTATTGTATGGAGAAAAATTATGGGGAAAAAAATAATAAGGGTAAACAAGTTAATCAGTCTATTGAGAAGGGACCATGAAATTGTGGTATCATGGAGAAATCCTTTGAGGATGAAAAGAATGAGCTACTAGGACTAGTCAACCTCCATAAAAGTTTTCACCAACAAGAGTTGCAAGTAGCTAAAACTTTGAAGAAGATGCAACTGTGTTTTTATCATTTCTATTTTTGTTGTTTAGTTTATTTTTTTTACCATAGGTAGGTTGTTGTTTGGTTGTAATTATTATGTAAGCAACATTTTGTAAAAAGGATCTTGGGTCCCTTCAAAACTTGTTTTACCCTTAATAAAAAAACTTACATTTGTAGAGACTCAAATTGAGCTACCATGTTGATCGCCAATGATGAATGTGAAAAATCCATTGTTGATTTTAGTGAGTTGGATTCACATGATATTTTCCCCTTTTGACTAAAGTTTGGATTTACATTATGTTAATATCAATACTAGCATACTTATTTATTTATAAAAGTTCATGTAAAATATGTTGAGAAATATCCATATTGAAAAGAAATATTTAAAAATCCTAACTGAGCTCTTAATCTATGGTGTTCTTTGGAAGTCATCTCAAGTGGTGACAAAGATATAGTATTGCTAAAATAAATTCATGTTGCAATAAATAACACATGTACAATATTTTCATACAATATTTTTGCACTACATTTGGGAAGAGAAGAAAATAACAATTGACATACACATTATGCTTACATCACTATAAAAAGATAAATCATTTTACAATCAGACACAATTGAATGACTAATAAAAATATTTTTTATTCTCTCTAAAAGATTTATTAATGCATTTCATCTATGATTGTAAATGATTCATGATTTTTGCAAGCCTAAAAAATAAGCAATAATTCACCGTTCACAATATCCATCTTAAATATTAATCTTGATATCAAAAGAAAAATGCAAAAAATTATACATAAAAGTATATTGAGGACATGCATTGTTCAGTAAAAACCAACAAAGAAGAATGAAAATCTATATGTTTGTTCAAATTCATCCAAAACCAATCTTCACGATACAAATCTACATAGTATCATCCACTAGGAAATTTTCAATTCTGTAATTCTGCCCTAAATGTAAAACCCAAACAATCACATAAAACTCCCCACCAGGTCATTGTTGGCATTGCATGAAGATTGCATTGATGAAGTATAGCATTGTCATTGATGTCAATAGTAACCGGTAATGAAGATGTATTGTAACCAACAATGATGCAATAAAGCAATCGGTAGTAATGTAGTGAAGGCAACCGGTATTATTGAAGCAGAGACATCAACCAATAACCCTAACCGATGGAGTTTGGAGGATCGGTTGTGATGATCTATGACCGAATGATGATCAGAGATGAAGATGCCACGTAAGCATGATGCTCGTGATGAGTTTCAAAGTGGTTTTGGTGCGTAGAGATAACCGTTTATCTTGGGAATGATCAAATGCATAGCATGAAGTGAAAAACATGTGATGAGTTATAGGATCCAATGTGCGGTGATCCAGAAGTGGTTGAAGTTGTCTAGAACAATGTGTAGTTGATTACTATGTAATCCAATGGTTATGATTGAACCGATATGTTTGTAATCTCTATGAGATTTGTAGGTTTTGTATTGTGTTACTGACCTATTGTATTTATTTTTAAGG
Source organism: Cryptomeria japonica (assembly GCF_030272615.1). Lineage (NCBI taxonomy): Eukaryota > Viridiplantae > Streptophyta > Pinopsida > Cupressales > Cupressaceae > Cryptomeria > Cryptomeria japonica. The sequence continues at coordinate 343,077,670 of NC_081406.1, forward strand.
TCAATGAGTTGTTTGTAATTGTGTTGGAAAATTTGGTTAAGTGTGGTAGTGTGATTTTTGCCAAACCAGAAGGAGTGTCTGCATAATGTTGTGAAGGCAGATAGGAGCGATAAAGGATTTGATTAAGCAAGGAAGTGTTGTTACCAGATCAACAAAGAACCTGTTGTTCTCTAACCATTACAATAATAAAGTCCCCTAACCGGGTAAGCTTTAACATGCTTCTTATTTAAATCCTCTAACTAGGTGATCCATTAGCTTGAATTTGAAATCCTCCACTGAGGTTACCTCTAACAGGGTATTACCTTTAATAGGTATTGTACTCAATCCCTTAACCGGATTTGTTCTTAACAGGACATTATTATATAAGCTTCTAACAAGGCTTGGCTCCTAACAGTGCGAACTTCAAAAGAGATCAAAATAATTGTGGGTATTCATCCCCACCGTGGTTTTTCCCATTTGGGTTTCCACATGAAAAATCATTGTGTCAAGTGGTGAATGATTTTGTTGATGTGTTTTTGGTATGGTTGATATGAATGACTGGTATATCCACTTTGATATGTTTAGATGACCAGAATTGATCTAAAATGAGCTATTACTGATATTAGTGAAGTGGTTTAATGTTTTGGTTGAATTGTATTTGAGTTTCAGATTTGTTGCATTGTATCATTGATGTTTTGGTCAACCAATAAAGTTTGACAGTGCAGTTGCAGATTTGTCTGAGTGTCTAAACCAGTGTACTTTATGAGTTGGATTCAGAATTGAAAGTTTGTTTGGTGAAAGTTTAGTTTATTTCCTATCTACTGATTCACCCCCCCCTCTTAGTAGTTGACCGGATCCTTATAGTTTCATCATATTATCAATGCTCTTGGTTCAAAAAAATTGTTTTAGTAGTTTGGTCTCTGGGTCAAAAGAGACATATTTACGAATCCAAGATTACACATACATTTATCTATCCATAACTAAGTTAAATAGTAAGTTATACGTAAGACATTAGTCTTTGAACTCTCAAAAGCCATGAAATTTATGAATAATAAGTACAAAAAATAATAATTCAAGATTTGCAAACAAAATATTTTTAAAGGGGGCTTTGTTATTGTTGAAAGCGGTCTAACATATATGTATGCAAAATATTGTAGAAATGTCTCAATAAAACTATCTTAGAATTAACTCTTTGATATGTCCTGCAATGCAATAACACATAATTAATAGTAGCTATCCTATATGAATACATTTGATTTAAGAATCGTCTACTTTACCTTTAATTGAATATCAAGGCTTGCAAAATAGGCTTTAAATCCCACACCTTGAACTATCAATGAAATTATGCAATCATAAATGTCTAAAATCACCCATAACCATAGTCATTCATAGTGAAACACAACCAACACCTCACCAAATAAAATATACATATTGGAAAGTGATAAATGCCTATCTTAGAGGCCCTTTAATATTGTAAAGTGATGCATCATTAGAAATAAAAAGAAAAAAACTAAAACTAAAAAATGAAAAGTAAAAAATTGAACAAGTGGGAGGATGACAACCAAAGAAGATTAAAGATAGAAATAAACACTTTTTTAAAAACTATTATAAATATTTTTAAATATGAATTTAGAAACTTACTTTAATCATGTTGAAAGTTCTAGATTGGAAACATAGAGTGGATGTATATAAAATCCATTTCTAGGAATGATGTCCTTATCCATTCAATGATAATTTATTATTTAATATTTAAAATAAAATTCCTTTTTTGGGGGAGGATATCTTTATCCATGTCATTCTTATGCTTTTTTAATATCAATCTTAATTGACATACTCTAACCATTGAATACTTAAGTAGTCAAACCATATGGAACCTGTAATGGTGAAAAATGGGGTTCATTGGTCTAATTATGTAAATGAAGAATAAAACTCATTATAGGCTCAACTTTAGACCTATTAGGGAGAGCTAGGCACTAATGATTGATTATTATTTTGAATGAAATTTGATTTGGTTTGGATATATAAATGAATTAGGGCTACTGATGCAAAATTGAGAGTAATTGATATGAACATGGAGTTTCAGAATAGATATGCAGACACTAAGTACAAATATGGAAATAGGAAGATAGAGAAACATGTTTGTGAAATTTCAGCTTGGAAATGTTAAACTATGAGGATAGGAAACCTAGTCCTAAAGGTGTTAGATTTGGATATCAAAAATATTTTCAAGATCAAATTGTCACTCAAATTCTCTTCCTCAAATTTTGTCAGAAAAGTATCAGACACTATTCACTGATTGCCAATGTCCAGGGTTTTCTAGTGCTTCAAAATTTGGTTCAATTTGTCATAGCTTGTACTTTTTTTAATTTATATTCCTTCTCTTCATAAGATATCACCTACGCACAAATAGAGGGAAAATGGTGTTGTGTTGATAAGGGTTTGCATTAGTCAAACCCCGAGTTTGGAATTAACACTTAACAAAATAAATGGAAGGAAAGCTCTAAAGTTAATATTGGAGCTATGATATTACACCTCAAGTCCAATGTTGTCAATGATGAATGATGAAACAATTCTCTTTGAATAAGCTCCACAAATGGTGATGCAATAACATGACATGACAAGACATAAAAGAATCAATCATGAAAACATGCTTGCATGAAGATTTTTGAAACTTGTTGCTCCATAATGCTTAGATCTAGATAATATTTACTCTTTAATGACGTAGGATATGGTGGCATGAAATGATATAAGATGTTATGTTTGTGTTATGAAAATTAATTATAAATACGCTCTTATATAGGGTCCCAAGGTAATTCATTAAATAGGCTGACCTACAATGATCATATTAAACTATCGAGATCAAGAATCAACTAGCAGGACCTAATACACCGACATATTTAAAAATGGGCTCAATCTAGGAGGACTATGGGGGCACCTAGCATCCCAGTCCATACAGAAAGGGGTGAATAAAGGTGGCACAAATGTATTTAGGCTCAAAACAAAGACCCAAATCACCATATGATTATATGACATTAGTTTTGAGGTGAAAAACCAAAAATATTCTTAGAAAAGAGCTAGGAGGAGACACTCTAAGGAAATGGCACGAAAAGGAGTGTAAAATTGTAAGGGGTTACAATTTACGACACTACATGATCATATTAACTTGGACCTTCAATGTTCTCGTAATATCTCATATTTTTATTTTCATATTTAACATACATGTTCTTGTTTCAAAAATATATTCTTGTAAGGTTTAAACTCCACCATTTTTGGAATATCTTGCACATTAGCCAAGAGCATTGAAAAATAGTTTGAAATACTAGATGTGAATGATGATGGAGTTCTCTATCACTTTGAGTTGTGTAGAACCTTCTACAAACACCTTACGCTTAAGTCCCTCCTCAGTATCAAAGTTAGCTAGAGCTCTAGACAACCAAGATTACTTCAACCAAGATCATGACAACCACATCAATCTGTCCAAGTTTTTCTCGAGGATATTATTCTCTCCATTACCAATTTCCTATGTGTCATTACTCTCATTCATTGTATTCTTGATGATGACAACATCCTAAAAGAAGCCATACAATTTGAATCTTGCGTAGCTAATTAGTCTATCTTTGATATCTATATAACAAAACGTGATAAGCTTGTTTCACATGTCATAACAATTAATGCTTTCTTCTTGGAATCTAAAATTCAAATTGGATCTTTCTATGTTGCTTTGTAGGGATCCATATGCTTGCATCAATCTTATTCTATTATTTTTTACTAAATTCTTATATTTTTATTAGAAAAGTTGTTCACCCCCTCATTTTACTATTATAAACTCTAGTTATGTTATCTCATTCCATATTGGAATAGACTGATGGTATAATGAAAGAATAAGTATCCAGTAGATTACTGAGAGGGGGGTGAATCAGTAAATTGAAAAACTAATACAAACTTCCCAAACTCAAACTCAATCACACAAAGTAAACTTATCAATAAAATATCACTGTCAAGATCAATACTCATAAGAATACCAGTTGACTGTTATAGCAACTTAACAGTAAACAACTTTAATCTTGTAAACATCCAAATGCTTAATCTTATATCGACACACTCCATCTCACAATGCTTCCAGTTATCATGCCTTATCAGAATAGTTAAGTAGTTAATCAAATCAACAAATAATATCATAACCACAAAAAACATTCACCACATGACACAAATGTTTATACGTGGAAAACCCAAATAGGTAAAAACCACGGTGAGAGGAGACTCACAAGATAGCTATTTGAACTCTTCTAAAGTTCACCCTGTTAGGAGCCAAGCATGTTAAAGCTTTTACAATAAGTCCTGTTAAGAACTGATCATGTTAGGAATCACCCGATTAAGGGATTTACAAATGCCTTGATAAAAAGCAAATGCCCTATTAGGAGTAACCTCGGTAGAGGATTTGAGAATCCAAGATAATGGACCACCTTGTTAGAGGATTTAAGAAGTAACCAAGCTTGTTAGAGCTTACCCAGTTAGGGGATTTCAATTATGCTGTAATTGTTAGAAGACAACAGGTTTTTCTTGATCTGTCTGAATAGCACTACATTTTCTTGATCAGATCCTTTTAAGCTTCAACGTGCCTTTACACACACTCAACTGATTTCTTCCAACACCTTTTACAAAACAACTTCATCGACCTTAAATACAAATCAATTAGGTCGGTAACACAACAAAAACCTAATTCTCTCATAGAGATTACAAACAAATCGGTTCAAGTGTGACTGTTGGATTTACATAGCAATCTATACACATTCTTCAAGAAAATTCCAACCGCTCCATGACCACCGCTTCATCAGACTTGTAACTCATCACATGCTTTGCATTAGATGCAATCCACTTTGCTCATTCCCTAGACAATCAAAAAACCGTGCCAAAACAATCTGAACTTATCTTCATACAATGACCACATGTGTCACCATCATTACCGCTCAACATCAAATAATAAACCGACATAACCATTTCAACAAACTTAATTGGTTAGGGTTTAACAAAAACAACTGGTAGGGTTTACCGATTATATTGTATAGAAAGGGTTTAACCTTATACACTGGTTACCGATTCAACTCACATACTTATATACCGGTTTACAACATCTTCCATAAAGCTCTTCCTATCGGTTACAAGACAATATTAATAATAACAACAATATCATAAATACCATTACCGGTTCAATTGACATCAATGACAACATAACATATCATTAATGCAATCTTCATGCAAATGCCAACAATCTCCCCCTTTGGCATTGATGGCAGTACAAATATCAACGCCTATGATTGTTGTTGTGAATGGTGAATAGGAATCCTAGTTTACATTACCAAGTATTCACCATGCTTACCAAGTATTCACCATGCTCTGTCTGTCTTCAGCCTATCACTGGTTTCCCTTTGCCATAATCACATAATTCTTCTCCTCAATCACATAATTCTTCTCTCCCTTTGACAACAATGCCAAATTGAAAGTAAAACATGTAATATCAAAATTTCACTGTGCATCAACAACATACTACAACTTGATGCTCCCCTTGTGGAATACATCCACTTCTACATCAATCCTTCTAAGATTCTGCAAGTGATTCAGGGATTGATGCAATCAACATCATGCTCAACTAACTTCATGAAGGGGTACAACCCCTAGTTGACTTCTAAGACACTAAAATATAGTCTTAGGCAGAGGTTTGGTAAAGATATCTGCAAGCTGCTCCTTGGTAGAAACATGCTCTGAGATAACATCTTTACTTTGAACTTTTTCCCTCAAAAAGAGATACTTCAATTCAATGTGATTGGTTAGTGTGTGCAAAACAGGATTCTTAGAAATATTTATGGCACTTGTATTATCACATAAAATCTTTATAGGTTCTGAGATTTTCATCTTAAAGCCTTCCAAAATGTGCCTCATCCAAATAGCCTGTGTGCAATTCATATTGTAGGTCCCAGGGACAACTGAGAGAGGGGGGGGTGGGGGTGGGGGGGGGGGGGGGGGTGAATCAGTTGTCTAATAAATTCAAACCAAAATCTTATTAACCAACTTAATGCTTAATACTGGTAAGACAGTTAAATGTGCCGGTAAATAGTGTTAATAGGAAATGTTGTATCGGTAAGAATTAATGCATGAAACATAAGCACAAAGTCAACCACAACACATGACACAAATATTTGTACGTGGAAACCCTGTAAGGGGAAAAACCACGGTGGGAAACCTTACCCACAATCAGATGATACTACTGCAGATAGTAAGTGTACAAAGAGGGGTCTGCACATGCAGAAAGGCCAATAGCCTAGAGCTCACTGCTCAAACACAAATGGGAGTCACACTGACTACAGTTGGATGGTTAAATCCAATGAGAATGTACTGCACAAAATAGCATCTTCATATGCTGGATTCAGTACCGGTGTAATGCTGATATGCTTCTACAAAAACCTAACTTCACCTTCAAATGATGTCTTTGTGTATATCTCTGCTTGATCTCACATATATCCTTCCTTAAATCTTTTTCGCATTCCACATTTGATCTTACAAATAAGATCTTACATTTATACCATACCCTAAGACCAATTTTAGTAGGTCGGCTCTACAAGATATTACAATAAAACATTTTACAAATAATACAATATCCGATGCAATAACCGATTGAACATGTCGGCTTAATGCTTTTATAACAATAATAAATCATCTCCATAGCGTGCCATGCTGATCTGGAAAAAATAAACCTGTCGGTGTAACCCTAGATAACCTGGACTTATTTGCCGGTAAAAGTAAATATGCAAATAAGAATATACCAATGATATTACTTCAAGGAAAAGTGTCCACATGATGTCTTCAACATTACCAAGTGTCTTCCATGTCATTGCAGGTACCGGTGAACATTATATCCTACCGGTTAACCATATACTGGTGATTGTTTGAACAGTTTACTGATTGCCGGTGAATGTTGCTGGATCTCCAAAGTAGGTGTATTTAGCAGGTGTTGACATCAATGACAAAACCATACCAAAATACCAACAATCTCCCCCTTTGGCATTGATGGCAACACAAGATGGAAAAACCATCAAAGTGCCAAAATAGAAATGCCAAGTACAAAAACCAATTCTCCCCTGTGAGTAATATGTGTTTATACAAAGATTTATTTACAATACCAATCTCTCCTCAAAAAGATAATGCATTTTTCCATATATTTTTCCTTAATGTTTTTCCATATATCTCTCCCCCTTTGACATCAAATGCCAAAGTCACAAAAGGTCAAGTTCATACAAAATACCAACCAATTCAATATACCAACTACTCCCCCTGAAAAGTAGCTTCCTCATCAAATACCAGAATAAAAGATTTGTCCATTTAATTCTGCCAGTTGATGACAATCATCAATTGTCTAAGTCTCTACCGGTGGAGGTAAGACTCCGAGCTGATCTCTGAGATACTCAAAAGTTTCCTTAGGCAAAGGTTTTGTAAAAATATCTGCAAGCTATTCTTTAGTATTCACATAAACCAGTTTTATTTCCTTTTCTTCAACTTTTTCCCTTAGAAAATTCAGTTTGATAGAAACATGTTTTGTTTTAGAATGTAATACTGGATTCTTAGATATATCAATTGCTGCAGTGTTATCACAATATATAGTAATAGGTTCCTTGCATTTTACCTTTATGTCTTTCAACATTTGCTTAAGCCAAAGTACCTGTGTACAGTTTGTTGCTGCTGCAACATATTTTGATTTTGCTGTTGATAAAGATGTACAACTTTGTTTCTTACTTAACCAAGAAACTAATCTCTTTCCAAGAAAGAATGCTCCTCCAGTGGTGCTCTTTCTATCATCCACATCTCCTGCCCAATTTGCATCTGTGTATGCATATAGATCAAAATTTTCATCTTTAGGATACCATAATCCAAGATTTGCTGTGCCTTGTAAGTACTGAAAAATCCTTTTTACTGCTGATTCATGATTTTACTTGGGATTACTCTGAAATCTAGAAACTATACATACTGCATTCATAATATCAGGTCTGGTTTGTGTCAAATACAGTAAACCTCCTATCATAGATTTGTATCTAGTTGGATTAATAGGTGTAGATTCATCCCTTTGAGATAATTTGTCATTTGTAGTCATAGGTGTGCTTACCGGTTTAGAGTTCTCCATCCCAAATTTCTTGAGTAGTTCTTTCAAGTACTTAGATTGACTCAAAAATATGCCTTTATCAGTCTGTAAAATCTGCAATCCTAAAAAGAATTTTATTTCTCCAATCATAGACATTTCAAATTCATGCTGCATTTTAAGAGAAAATTCTTTGCATAATCCATCTTCTCCTCCAAAGATTATATCATCAACAAATACTTCCATAATCAAAATGTCATCATTAGTTACTTTGTAATATAAATTGCTATCTGCATACTTATCCTTTAGTAAAACCAATTTTTAAAAGATACTTATCCAATCTTGCATACCAGGCTCTTGGAGCTTGTTTTAGTCCATACAGAGCTTTTCTTAATCTGCAAACCATATCATTGTTATCTGTCAAAGAAAATCCATCAGGTTGTTCAATATAGACTTCCTCTTCAAGATCTCCATTCAAAAATGCACATTTAATATCCATTTGATAAACTTTGTAATCCTTGTGAGCTGCAAAGGCCAAGAATAATCTAACTGCCTCAATTCTGGCTACCGGTGCAAAGGTTTCATTGTAATCAACTCCTCCTTTCTGATAATATCCCTTACACACTAGTCTTGCTTTATTCCTGACAACCTTACCATCTTCATTGAGTTTGTTTCTAAATACCCATTTGGTTCCAATTACATTTTTATTTTCAGGCCGGGGAACTAATGTCCAAGTATTATTTTTCTCAATTTGTCCTAATTCTTCTTCCATAACTTTAATCCAAAATTTATCTTCACATGCCTCATTGATAGAAATTGGTTCAATTTGAGAAATAAGACATACTTCTTCATTTGCCAATCTTCCTCTTGTCATGACTCCTTTAAATTTGCTTCCAATTATCTGATCTTCAGAATGATTCAATCTTACATACCGGGGTGTCTTAGTCTGTTGTTGTTCTTCAATTACTATGGTATCCTCTGATGATACCGGAGTAACTGGATCATCATTCTGTACTAGGGATTTACTGTTGGTTCATTTGTCATAATTTCTGTTACCGGTTCAGAGTCTATATACCTTGAAGTTCCTCTGAATTGTTCATCAATCTTTACATTTGTACTCTCAACAATTTTCTGTAATCTTTTATTAAAGCATCTATAAGCTTTACTCTTAGATGAATAACCAAGAAATATTCCTTCATCACTTCTAGGATCAAACTTGCCAATATACTCATCTCTTCTAATATAACATTTACTTCCAAAAATTCTGAAATACTTAAGAGTAGGAGTATTACCAAACCATAGTTCATGAGGGGTCTTACTGGTTTCACCTTTGATGTGAACTTTGTTGAACGTATAGACAACAATGCTTACTACCTCTCTCCAGTACACATGTGGTAGATTTGCTTTTGATAACATACTTCTTGCTGCATCTAAAATAGTTCTATTTTTCCTTTCAATAACTTCATTCTGTTGTGGTGTCCGAGGTGTTGATAACTGTCTTTTGATTCCATATACTTCACAGAATGTATTAAAATCTCTAGATGTGAATTCTCCTCCTTGATTTGATCTTAAACATTTAATTTTCTTATCGGTTTCATTTTCAACCATTGCTTTGAATAGTTTGAACTTCCCAAGTGCTTCTGATTTTTCCCTAAGAAAAGTAACCCAACACATTCTAGAATAATCATCAATAATTAGTATGAAATATCTATCACCTTGTAAGCTTTTAGTTCTAGCCGGACCACATAAATCAGTGTGAATTAAATCAAGAGCATTATTGGATTTTTCTGGAATACTTTTGAAACTAGTTCTAACTTGTTTTCCAAATTGACATTCCTTGCAAATTGTATTATGAGGTTTCATAATTTTAGGTAGATCTCTAACTGCCTTAGAAGTACTGATTTTTACCATGCAATCAAAATTTACATGACATAGTCTTTTATGCCATAGCCAACTTTCATCTATATGTGCAATTAAGCATGCCTTTTCATTGTTATTCAAATGAAAGATATTACCTCTAGTCTGATTACCGGTTGCAATTTCCAAACCAGTTCTATTCATGATTTTGCATTTTCCATTTTTAAATTGTAACTGAAAACCTTTCTCAACTAATTGACCAACACTTAAAAGATTATGTTTTAATCCTTCAACATAGTAAACATTGTCAGTGTTATGTTTACCATCAAGAGATATTGAACCCTTACCTTTGATTGAGCAGGCTTTGTCATCTCTGAATCTTACTAAACCTCCATTGTATTCTTGAAAGTTCAAGAATTTGCCTTTGTCTCCAGTCATGTGATGTGAGCATCCTGAGTCAATAATCCATTCATCCTTTGATTCAACTTTAGTTGCTAGGGCTTGTTCTACCAGTTGAGCAATAGGTACCGGTTGATCTTCTGTTATAGCAACAAAGACCCATCCGTTGTCTGTTGGATCCTCATTAGAATCATCAGTCACACCTTCATCAACAATGTAACAAGATTTATCTTTGTTTTTCTTAAATCTATATTTCTGATATTCAGGATTAGGTTTGTATGTCCTTCTAGCTTCTTCTCTTAGTCTAGCATGTCTATCAGGGCATCTTGAATCCATATGACCAATCTTATTGCAATTGAAACATTTAAAGGGTGCTTTACCTTCATACTTACTTCCAATTGAACCTTTTGGCATTTTTCTTGCAAATAGTGCTTCAAGTTCTTCAAGCTATTCATTCTCCTTCCTGGTTTCTTCAAGTTCTCTTGCATAAAAGACTCTCCAGTCTGATTTGTCAAAAGATGGAGTAGATGATGTTGATGCTTTGAAGGCCAAATCAGTTTTTATAGTAGCAACAAGACCAAATTCCTCAATTTCAAAAGCTGAAAGTTTTCCAATCAATGTATCCCTAGTTACTGATGTATTAGGCATTGTTCTCAACTCATTAATAGCAGTAACCTTCATTTTATATGCCGGTGGCAAACCTCTTAAGATTTTTGAAACAATCTCATCTTCACTCAAGGTTCCTCCACAACATTTGATACCTAAAACAATTTCATTTACTCTTTCCATAAAAGCAGAAATTCTTTTATCTTCTTCCATTTTCAGATGTTCATACCTGACTCGAAAGCTTTCAAGTTTTGCAATTTTGACTGTGGAATCCCCTCCATTCAGTGTTTCCAAATGATCCCAAATAGCTTTTGCAGTAGATCTATTTGATAATCCCATGATTTGTTGATCTGATAATGCGCTCAAAAGTGCTTCTCTTGCTTTGCAATCATTTTCTTCATCTTTAGCTAAAGTAATAGGAGCAAGCTGACCAGCTATAGCAGCAGTATAACCATTCTTAGTAACTTCCCAGATGTCTTTACCAATGCAATTCAGATGTGTCTCCATTCTGATTTTCCATATTCCATAGTTGGTTCCATCAAGTTTAGGACTATCCTTTCTGAAATAACTAGTAGACATTGGATCTCCTCAAGTTGTTAAACTTCTACAAAAAAAGAGGACTAGGCTCTGATACCAATTGTAGGTCCCGGGGACAACTAAGAGGGGGGGGGGGGGGGTGAATTAGTTGTCTAATAAATTCAAACCGAAATCTTATTAACCAACTTAATGCTTAATACCGGTAAGACAGTTAAATGTGCCGGTAAACAGTGTTAACAAGAAATGTTGTATCAGTAAGAATTAATGCATGAAACATAAGCACAAAGTCAACCACAACACATGACACAAATATTTGTACGTGGAAACCCTGTAAGGGGAAAAACCATGGTGGGAAACCTTACCCACAATCAGATGATACTACTGCAGATAGTAAGTGTACAAAGAGGGGTCTGCACATGCAGAAAGGCCAACAGCCTAGAGCTCACTGCTCAAACACAAATGGGAGTCACACTGACTACAGTTGGATGGTTAAATCCAATGAGAATGTACTTCACAAAATAGCATCTTCATATGCTAGATTCAGTACCGGTGTAATGCTGATATGCTTCTACAAAAACCTAACTTCACCTTCAAATGATGTCTTCGTGTATATCTCTGCTTGATCTCACATATATCCTTCCTTAAATCTTTTTTGCATTCCACATTTGATCTTACAAATAAGATCTTACATTTATACCATACCCTAAGACCAATTTTAGTAGGTCGGCTCTACAAGATATTACAATAAAACATTTTACAAATAATACAATATCCGATGCAATAACCGATTGAACATGTCGGCTTAATGCTTTTATAACAATAATAAATCATCTCCATGGCGTGCCATGCTGATCTGGAAAAGATAAACCTGCCGGTGTAACCCTAGATAACCTGGACTTATTTGCCGGTAAAAGCAAATATGCAAATAAGAATATACCAATGATGTTACTTCAAGGAAAAGTGTCCACATGATGTCTTCGACATTACCAAGTGTATTCCATGTCATTGCAGGTACTGGTGAACATTATATCCTGCCGGTTAACCATATACTGGTGATTGTTTGAACAGTTTACTGATTGCCGGTGAATGTTGCTGGATCTCCAAAGTAGGTGTATTTAGCAGGTGTTGACATCAATGACAAAACCATACCAAAATACCAACACATATAAGCTGCAACATACTTAGTGTTGGAACCCTAAAATTTAAAAAAAATTAGAGTTATAGATTCATGCCAAAAAGAGGATTTCTCAATGCAATTGTATGCACTACCTATGACCAGCTACTGAAAACCTATGAACACGTTAAGAGATCGATTTCCAGGTATGTATATGTATTCAAAACTTGAATTTTCAGGTACGCTCTTCTGAACCAAAATTCATTTCATTTGAGTGTAATTATGTCAAGTTATTGATTTCTTTGCATTTAGTGTACATTCAAGCATTACCATGTCAAATTTTAGAGCCTTATGATATTATTTACTATATCATTTTTAAGTAAATTTAAATAAGTCCATTATGTATCATTTTGAATTTTCTTTAAATAATGGCATTTGGATATTAACAGTTCTCTTTCTTGCAGGATCATTACACTAAGCCAACCATTTCTTTGAAATGATTATGATATATTCAACCTAATGCAAAATTTTGGAACCATATGTGTTCATGTCATATAAGAGTCATTTTATTCACATCTTATTTTAATTTTTCCTGCATAAAATTATTATTTTTGATATATTAATTTAGATGTTGTTATAACATATTCATTTATTTGTGTTATAAGATTTCAATTTTTTTTTTTGTTAACACAAATTTTAGTTGGCATTGATGTGTTATATGCAGGATTACTATAAAAGTAAATAAAAGTTTATTTTCAAGAGGGTAAAATATGAATGCTTTTACAAAATATATATCAAGTTCTATGGAGAGCCTATTTTGTAAATCTTCTAAATAAAAGATTTAATATATTGCCAAAAGGAATAAAAGTTTTTACCAAAAGGTAAATCATTTTTATTTTAGAAAACTTTATAAGTAAAAGTGGCATTTGCACAAAGTGGGGCCCGGTGGGTGAAACCCATCGGGCATCGGGGTAACTAAAAAAGTGTTACCCCGATAGAGCAAGCTACCCCAATGGACAAAGCAAAGGTAATGTATTCTAATTTTTGCTTCTGATTTATTTTTAAAAAGGTAAAATTGATTTTAAGAGGTTATTAATTAACATTTTACCTTTAAATTTAATTTTTCTTGAAAGTAAATAATCTCATGGGTTTTCTATATAATATATTTACATTTTGAGATTTTTTAAATAATGTATAAAGTGACTTTTATAGATTTATTTTCTTTAATCTTTGATTATTGTAATTTAAGGAACGTCTCATTAGATATTTTGCCCTAATGGTTGTGTCATGTAAAGTTAATTTCCTTTTAGGGCAAATTAATGTTTGCCAAATATTTCTAATGGCATTATATTTCAAGATAACCATATCAAAGGAAAAGTATTGAGTTCATTGCAATATCTCATTATGGTATTTTGTGTGCAGAAAATTATATTTGTTTCTTGGGGGAGGGAGTATTTCTTACTCAAAATATTAAACATGATTCTTGATACTTCCTTATTTCAAGATAATAATCTCCTATTATTCTTAAAAGTACTATTGTAGGGAAATGTTTTTGATAAATAAAGCAACGATAACAAGGGCACCGACCCTTTACAAAGCTGAACAAGTGACTAAAAAAAAATGGACCAAGTAAGGGTGAAAACCCCAAACAAACAAAGTTAGACAGGGCAAACAAACCCACTGTCAAACAATTAACAAACCAACCCAACTCAAGAGTGGGGAGAGTCCACACCTTGACGAAGGAGGGTAGATTTTCCTTTCTGCCTGCGACAAACAACCGTCTAGGCAACACTATCATTAGGAATATTCAAAGACAAATCAGGCGGGGGAGACCCCGCAGATACACTGCCAGATTGCTGCAACAATACACCAGCAGCTTGATGCTACAGAAACACAACAGACTACTGCTGAAGAAGGACAAAATTGCCAGGGGAAGAGTGAAGCTGAGGATCAGGAGCAACAGATGTAGGAGCCAAGGGGATGAAAGAGTCTACAACGGTAGTAGCCTTAGCAAAGGCATCATCAGTAGTAAGGGGCACCTCATCTCGAGAGGATTCAACCAAGACAGAGTCAGAATCATTAATTTTCAAGTGATCTTTAGTAGCGTCCTTCCACCAAGTAGCAGTGCCTCTGCGACAGGAGAGAGAGTAGGCTGAAGCTAAGTGTCCCATTGAGAAGCATCATCAACAGCGAAAGGGGAGGCCCTCATAATCCAACGGTTGAGCCCAAGGCTTATCCCCAACCATACGCACCACATCCTTGGGGAGGGCTAGAGATGTGTCAATATCAATTAATAGGCGAGCAAAGGTAGAGTGACCCATGGAGGTCGTTGCATCGTCAACCTTCAGGAATCTACCAATGGAGTTACCAATAGCCTCAAAGCAAGAAGGCTCCCAGAAATGGAGGGGGAGATTGGGGAGGCGAACCCAAACCGAACGAATAGATAGAGATTCAGGAAACCTTCAACCTTCAGGAAACCGGGAAATGTTATTATTTCAAAGACTAATGATTATTAGTTTTCCAAAAGTTAAATTTCCTTACCAAAATAGGTTATTATAGAAAATTTCTTTTTACTTTGAAAATTATTCAAGTGAAAGTAAATCACTCTCATTGGAATATTTACTCAAGGATATTTCATTTACTTTTGGAGCCTTATTATATCATATTTTTAAGAAATATTTTTACCCTAGTTTTGTGTAAAGATTATATATCTCTTTAGGGTAAAGTTTTTTTTAATTTTTCCAAAGCGGGTCATTAAGTAATTTTTTTAGGTTTTGGAAAGTTTTAATTCAAGTGTAATGTATTCCCAAAATGTTATTAATACAATATTATTATTCTTAGGGAATATTATTCTTTTTTTTTCTTTTTTTTTGGTAAATCATGTGACTATATAACACAATATTTTTAGTTATTTTTTCCCTAAGTATCTATGGTATATTTCCTTTTAGGTCAAATTTGATCTCGCAAAATGTTTCTAATGTTATTAAAGATATTATTTTAGCCCTAGAAGGATAAATGTTTGATTTATTGCAATATCTAAATAGTGTCATTTCATGTGCAGATAAAACATATTATTTCTTCCACGGGACAGGAAGTATTTCTTACTTTATTAAATTAATATAATATTAGAAGATGTAATGATTTTATTATTTGTGAAAAATACATTAAATCATTATCTTGGAAATACTTCCTCAATGGATGAAATATATTCAACAGTATTCATTGAATAATATTGGATTAGTCAATTGGATGATATTTTCACCCTAAGTGAACAAAGTGGAACATGTGTATTAGGGTTAATTTTTTATGTGGAATCAAAGTGTGAATTTTTGTAAAAGTATTTTCTAGAAAAGTTGTAAAAAATTTGATTAAGGAGAATTATTATTTATGTATCTGAAAAGATCTAATTTTGATGCAAAACTTAACCAAAGGAAAATCATGATTTACTTTCCATTTGAGGAACCTGATTGGTTTAATTTATGTGCAGGAAACTTTTATCAAAGCTTGGAAATTAGGAACTCAAGCGGAAACAAAATATTAAATCTGCATTATTAATGTCTTAGTGTTGTATTTTAGGGATTCATTTGTAATTGTTTTCCAAACCAAAGGGTGTGTCCTTTGGGAATGCAATTGTCTATAAATCCCTCCTGTGTATGAAAGGGTGTGTCCTTTCATATGTGCCTTTTGATTCATATATTTAAAGGGAGCGAGTTTTACAGAGGGGAGAGATTTTTCATAGAACATCATGTTGCTATAAGGACTGAAAGTCATTTGTACTAGGGAAGTCTGTAGGAAGAAGAAGTACCATTTTGTGCAAGCAGTTTATAATGGAGTATCTGCAAGTGCAGCTTATGTATGCAATCATTTCTTGAAGGTTAATATACAAGGTTCGCTGTTTCTTTTCCAAATATTGTGCACACTTTTGTGTTGATGATTATCTTTGTCCTATTGATAAATCTGTGTATAGTTTTGCTATGATGTGAATCACATGTTGTTGCATTAAGTGAAAGATTGAGTTCTTATTGTTTGTGTAACACATACTGAACCTTCATAGTTGATGAGAAATTGTTTCTTGAGTTGATAAGATATTCTGTCCACAAAGTGTCATATATATCCCTGGATAGAGGCACTAGTCTGTTATTGATTTTTTAAGGTTTTGATCTGTATGCATTCAAGGTCCTTGACAGAAAAACATTCTTCCAAATCCTATATGAACTGATCTATGTATATGTATTTTAGGTCCTGAAAGCAATCTCATTTTCAATATACATTCACAATCATTTATTTTTACGGCATTTATTTAAAGCACATAATAAAGCATAATTGCAGACAACAATTTGCCAGTTTGCAATTTGCTAAAAGGCTTAAATCCACTTTAAACAATCTCTTTTGTTCTTGAGAGTGTGAGGTACACCCTCCTAGGTTTAGTGGAGCCTAAAGTGCAGAGGGATTTAGTCTTTGACTATCCCTGTTCGTTGGCCAAGGCTGATTGGACTGCTTGAGGATTTGGCAAGTCTTTGGGTTTTCCAATCTGTGGTTTTGGGCACCAACAGATTGGCGACTCTGCTGGGGAGGAATTATTAAGATTCTGCTGGGGAGTTAAATTGAAGATATTGGTAAAATATAATCTAGAATCTCTGGTGATAGATCATTGAATTAGTAACCAGTTGAGAGTTCCCCATTTGAGTCCCACAACCAACAGATTGGTGACTCTGTTGGGGAGTTGTCATACATAGTTTGACATTCACCTAGAAGCTCTGGTGTTTTTTCATTGAAGAATTGATAAGTTTTGTTTTCTCCATCCGAGTCACCGAAAAAATTGGCGACTCTGCTGGGGAGTTGTTGAATAAAGTTTTCAGAATCCTGGTGGATTGTTTCAGAGTCTGTTGGAAGGAAGAAACTTAGAATAAGTGTGATTTTTATTTCCCCTGATTAGGGGTGGCGACTCTATTCTACTAAATAAGGTCTTTTTCAGTTGGTGACTCTATTGAGGGAAGAGACCCAAAGGGAGATGAAAATTCCTCTCTTTGATAGTAATAGGAAATTTATTACAAGATGTTTCAGAATTGGTTAAGAAATTTGCTTTTTCTAGGGGACAACGGGTCATTGGACCTTAGAAGATTTTCATGTAATTTTGATGATTTGTTTTTACATCTTGCACAAGTTGTACCAAGGTTCTCTATTGAGCATAATGAGTCAGTAAGGTGGCATTTATAAGATTCTATTCATTTATAAAATACCATGACATTGATGATGAAGGGAAAGTAATGATATTATTTCCCCAATTATTGGAAGATAGGGCAAGGGAAGAATATGACTCACTGCCTGCACGTAGCATTTCATCCTAGAGAGAATTTGAGAAATGGTTCTCACATGAGTTTTATATTGCAGATGTTGAAGGAGATGACAGTTGTTATGAGCAGGATGAAGAACAAATATTCAATGAAAAAGAAGAATCGTATGTTTCCCCTTTGGACCTGCATTCTTTGATTTAGAAAGGTATGAGGATGAATCTATAACACAATTGTTCATAAGGATGTTCAACATTTATGAAAAAATACCTTCAAATATCAGGCCTTCATTTTCAAGAAAAATGCATGAGTTAGGGATTCATCATGGTCCTCAGGTAAAACTTTTTCTCAAAATTTTAGAAGAAGAGCTTGATGTTGTTCCGATATCACATGAGGAGGACAATATGGATTTAAATAGAGAAGAATCCATTTGTGTGAGTGAATGCAAAGGGGAGGAAGAACCATTTCTTAGTACAGAAGAAATTTCTCATCTGTTAGAAAAGGAATATAAAAGGTATGTTAAGAAAAATGGTCCAATTTTTTTTCAAATAAAGTAAACTAATGGATTAGGGCACATTCAGGGTGTGTTTGATGAAGTAAAATATGATTCTTAGGGAGATAATGTATCAGAGAAAAAAATCAGTGAGGATAGTTTTCTTGTGGACAAAACAAATGATGATTCTCAGAATAATGAGAAATACATACACAGTAATGAGTGTAATAGGGAGTATGTGCTTGAAAATCCTTTTGAATTTTTTTTAAATCTTCAGTATCATGAGACTTCACAGGAGTGTGAGGAAATAATTTCTAAATGTGAATATTTTTTTAGTCCCTCTTGTGAAATAAGCATTTACCATCTAGGATGTGAAGACGAAATGGATTTACATTCAGTATACAGATTTGAAGGAGCTTCAACAAAGCACAATGATGAAGATTTTTAGGAAGATACTTTCAGTAAAGGTATGTATTGTGATTTGCAGTATGATTTCTTACATGTTGAAGTAGGGGAAGATTCCCAAGGAGATAGGAAGGATTTCCCTATATTCTTAAATAAATCAATTAAGGAAAGTACAGAAGAAGCTAGGGTTGAGAATAGTTTTAATTTTTCAAAGTTATTATATAATAAAACTATGGAAGAAAAGGAAACACATGGGAAAAATGGTGAAATATTTTCACATAATATCTGTGAAAGTAATACATGTTCGGAAACCCTACTTGAAAGACAAACGGAGGAAAAAGGTACTTTTGAAGATGACCTAATTTTTTCAAAATTACCTTATGATAATATTGTGGAATATGAAAAAATAATACGTAGCGATGTAATACTTTTTCAAAATACTCGTGAAAATGAGGTTTGTCCAAAGTTGATGTGCGTAGAAAGTATAATGTCATTTGAGTATAAGAATATAATACTTGACATGACACAAAAGATAATTGTGAAAATTTGGAGGACCTCAATTCATATATTATGTTTCAAGAGACAACTATTCCAAAGGATTATAAGAAATATTTACCAATTATTTTTCACCCAAGGAATGTTGCACAGTCCGAAAATACATTGCACGGTGATAAGAATATTCTAATTTATAATATTAAAGTTCTCTGTGAAAATTACACTCAGGAAATGATTATATATGGTAAAAATGATTTAATTTTTTCATCAAAGGAGGCATATGATAACATGCTGGGGTTTTCAAATGAGCATGAAGTGCATTGGAGAAATAATTGCAAAGTTAGAAGTCCGAAACCAAAGGTGATCAAGGATGTGGTAACCAAGAAATATTAATGGAATACATTTGTGAGAAAAATTATGACATGGTGAAAAGGGGAATAATGAGCAAGTTGATTGGAAAAGAAAAGTATATTGCGTCCCATAGGCTAACATTATTACAGGAGAAAAATCGGGTGTTTGATAGAGGGAAGAGATAATGTCAATTTTGGGGGGCCTAGGGCCACCCAATTTAATTCGGATGACGGTTTACAAAAGGGAATGGTGTCAAGTGGTCTGCTTCTCCAAAGGTAACTGGTATCTCACTATGCTCACATGGAGCATATGTCCTCAAAAAGAGCCACTGTTTGAACCCTAACATTTTTAAATTTTTTAGAATTATAGATTCATGCCAAAAAGAGGATTTCTCAATGAAATTGTATGCACTACCTATGACCAGCTACTGAAAACCTATGAACACGTTAAGAGATCGATTTCCAGGTATGTATATGTATTCAAAACTTGAATTTTTAGGTATGCTCTTCTGAACCAAAATTCATTTCATTTGAGTGTAATTATGTCAAGTTATTGATTTCTTTGCATTTAGTGTACATTCAAGCATTACCATGTCAAATTTTAGAGCCTTATGATATTATTTACTATATCATTTTTAAGTAAATTTAAATAAGTCCATTATGTATCATTTTGAATTTTCTTTAAATAATTGCATTTGGATATTAACGGTTCTCTTTCTTGTAGGATCATTACACTAAGCCAACCATTTCCTTGAAATGATTATGATTTATTCAACCTAATGCAAAATTTTGGAACCATATGTGTTCATGTCATATGAGGGTCATTTTATTCAAATCTTATTTTAATTTTTCCTGCATAAAATTATTATTTTTGATATATTAATTTAGATGTTGTTATAACATATTCATTTATTTGTGTTATAAGATTTCAAATGATTTTTTTTATTAACACAAATTTTAACTAGCATTGATGTGTTATATGCAGGGTTACTATAAAAGTAAATAAAAGTTTATTTTCAAGAGGGTAAAATATGAATGCTTTTACAAAATATATATCAAGTTCTATGGAGAGCCTATTTTGTAAATCTTTTAAATAAAAGATTTAATATATTGCCAAAAGGGAATAAAAGTTTTTCCCAAAAGGTAAATCATTTTTATTTTAGAAAACTTTATAAGTAAAAGTGGCATTTGCACAAAGTGGGACCCGGTGGGTGAAACCCATCGGGCATCGGGGTAACTAAAAAAGTGTTACTCCGATAGAGCAAGCTACCCAGATGGACAAAGCAAAGGTAATGTATTCTAATTTTTGCTTCTGATTTATTTTTAAAAAGGTAAAATTAATTTTAAGAGGTTATTAATTAACATTTTACCTTTAAATTTAATTTTTCTTGAAAGTAAATAATCTCATGGGTTTTCTATATAATATATTTAGATTTTTTAGATTTTTTAAATAATGTATAAAGTGACTTTTATAGATTTATTTTCTTTAATCTTTGATTATTGTAATTCAAGGAACGTCTCATTAGATATTTTGCCCTAATGATTGTGTCATGTAAAGTTAATTTCCTTTTAGGGCAAATTAATGTTTACCAAATATTTCTAATGGTATTATATTTCAAGATAACCATATCAAAGGAAAAGTATTGATTTTATTGCAATATCTCATTATGGTATTTTGTGTGCAGAAAATTATATTTGTTTCTTGGGCGAACATTAGGAGGGAGTATTTTTTACTCAAAAGATTAAACATGATTCTTGATACTTCCTTATTTCAAGATAATAATCTCTTATTATTCTTAAAAGTACTATGATAGGGAAATGTTATTATTTCAAAGACTAATGATTATTAGTTTTCCAAAAGTTAAATTTCCTTACTAAAAGAGGTTATTATAGCAAATTTCTTTTTACTTTGGAAATTATTCAAGTGAAAGTAAATCACTCTCATTGGAATATTTACTCGAGGAGATTTAATTTACTTTTGGAGCCTTATTATATCATATTTTAAAGAAATATTTTTACCCTAGTTTTGTGTAAAGATTATATATCTCTTTAGGGTAATTTTTTTTTTAAATTTTTCCAAAGCCGGTCAATACAATATTATTATTCTTAGGGAATATTATTCTTTTTTTTTAATTATTATTATTCTTAGGGAATATTATTCTTTTTTTTTTTTTGGTAAATCTTGTGACTATATGGCACAGTATTTTGAGTTATTTTTTCCCTAAGTATATATGGTATATTTCCTTTTAGGTCAAATTTGATCTCCCAAAATGTTTCTAATGTCATTAAAGATATTATTTTAGCCCTAGAAGGATAAATGTTTGATTTATTGCAATATCTAAATAGTGTCATTTCATGTGCAGAGAAAACATATTATTTCTTCCATGGGATAGGAAGTATTTCTTACTTTATTAAATTAATATAATACTAGAAGATGTAATGATTTTATTATTTGTGAAAAATACATTAAATCATTATCTTGGAAATACTTCCTCAATGGATGAAATGTATTCAATAGTATTCATTGAATAATATTGGATTAGTCAATTGGATGATATTTTCACCCTAAGTGAACAAAGTGGAACATGTGTATTAGGGTTAATTTTTTATGCGGAATCAAAGTGTGAATTTTTGTAAAAGTATTTTCCAGAAAAGTTGTAAAAACTTTGATTAAGGAGAATTATTATTTATGTATCTGAAAAGATCTAATTTTGATGCAAAACTTACCCAAAGGAAAATCATGATTTACTTTCCATTTGAGGAACCTAATTGGTTTAATTTATGTGCAAGAAACTTTTGTCAAAGCTTGGAAATTAGGAACTCAAGCGGAAATGAAATATTAATTCTGCATTATTAATGTCATAGTGTTGTATTTTAGGGATTCATTTGTAATTGTTTTTCAAACCAAAGGGTGTGTCCTTTGGGAATGCAACTGTCTGTAACTCCCTCCTGTGTATGAAAGGGTGTGTCCTTTCATATGTGCCTTTTGATTCATATATTTAAAGGGAGTGAGTTTTACAGAGGAGAGAGTTTTTTCATAGGGATTTTTCATAGAACATCATGCTGCTGTAAGGACTGAAAGTCATTTGTACTAGGGAAGTCTGTAGGAAGAAGAAGTACCATTTTGTGCAAGCAATTTGTAATGGAGTATCTACAAGTGCAGCTTATGTATGCAATCATTTCTTGAAGGTTAATATACAAGGTTCGTTGTTTCTTTTCCAAATATTGTGCACACTTTTGTGTTGATGATTATCTTTGTCCTCTTGATAAATCTGTGTATAGATTTTCTATGATGTGAATCACATGCTATTGCATTAAGTGAAAGATTGAGTTCTTATTGTTTGTGTAACACATACTGAACCTTCATAGTTGATGAGAAATTATCTCTTGAGTTGATAAGATATTCTGTCTACAAAGTGTCATATATATCCCTGGATAGAGGCACTGGTCTGTTATTGATTTTTTAAGGTTTTAATCTATATGCATTCAAGGTCCTTGATAGAAAAACATTCTTCCAAATCCTATATGAACTTATCTATGCATATGTCTTTTAGGTCCTGAAAGCAATCTCATTTTCAATATACATTCACAATCATTTCTTTTCGAGGGCATTTATTTAAAGCACATAATAAAGCATAATTGTGGGCAATTTGCTAAAAGGCTTAAATCCACTTTAACCAAGTTCTTTTGTGCTTGAGATTGTCAGGTACACTCGTCTAGGTTTAGTGGAGCCTAAAGTGCAGAGGGATTGAGTCTTTGACTATCCCTGTTCATTGGCCAAGGCTGATTGGACTGCTTGAGGATTTGGAAAGTCTTTAGGTTTTCCAATCTGTGGTTTTGGGCACCAACACTTAGCTTCAGCAATAGATTATGAAGTACAACTCTGCTTCTTACTACTCCATGAAATAAGCCTTCCTTCTGGAAAGAATTCTCCATCGATAGTGCTTTTCTGATCATTTGTTGGCATATGTGCAGAGTTTGATGACATGATGGTGTATGTTGTCATTGATGCCAATATGCTGAAGTATGAACTGGTATATTGAAGTAAGCAAACTGGAAAGTGAACCAGTATGATGATATCAAGTGAACCAATATGATGGTATGAACCGGTATATGAAAAAAGTGAACCGGTATGTTGGAATGTGAACTGGTATATACAAAGTTTGTATCGGGGTTTCATTTGATATGACTACCGGTTGGTAGTCTCAGCTTCAAGGTTTCTAGTTGATGCATTCCAAGTCTATGTGATTCGACTGACGACATCCTGTGATGAGTTAGCATTGAAATGAAGATTAGATCGCGTTGCCATGTCAGCCTTGTGCGCGTGAAGAATATCCTTGAGGATCTTGCATGAAGCAGATTGATTCTATCTACCTCGAGAATGTGCAAAATCTTAGTAAACGGTGGAGAGTGCATGATGGGTTATCAGCGTCCAGAAGCAATGAAGAACGGACGATGGAGAACGTCTTGAGATTTGTTCAAGATTGTTTTACCCTATGTAATGTGTTTAAATGACTAGGATTGGACCGATTGTATTGTTAACCTAGATGCTTAGGGTTTTAGGTTTTGGCTACCGACCTAATTGTTGTCTATAAGGTTGATGATGATTTTTATTTGAAGTTGTTGGCAAATGAATGTAAGTGAGGTGATTCTTGCCAAACCTAAGGAGTAAGCAGAGATCTACAGAGTGTGATTGCAGATGTAAAGAAATTGAAGCGGATCTGCCTTGGCATTAAGTGTTGCTATCAGATCAGTGTATTACCTATTGACTTCTAACCATTTTAGTAGATGGAAAATCCCTTTACTGGGTAGATTTAACAGGCTTTTTGTAAATCCTTTAACAGGGTGACTCAAAATCATTGAGTTCTACAAATCCTCTTACAAGGTAACCTTTAATAGGGTTTTAACCTCTAATTGGGTATTTAGCCATCCCTTAATCAGGTGATCCCTAGCAGGATCGGTTCCTAGCAGAACCTGTTGTAAAGTCTTTAACCGGACTAGGTTCCTAACATAGCGAACTTCAGAAGAGTTCAAGAACAACTTGTGGGTATTCATCCCCATCGTGGTTTTTCTCAGTTGGGTTTCCACGTGAAAAATCAGAGTGTTATTTGTGATGCTTTTTCATGTGATGTTTTATTGTTTTCTGTTAAGTGGTAATGCAAACTGATCCAATGGTCATTGTATTTATGATGTATTACTTGATTAATCATATGGGTAAAGTTGAGATGAGATATTAGGTTTTGAGAAGATCTAGATGTTACCGGTTTATGTCTTTTACAGTCATACTGTGTTTTACCGGTAGTGCCTTGATTTAGATTGGTGATATTGTTTACCAGTTAGTGTAGTCTTTGCAGTTTAAGTTGTTGAAGAAGTTTTTGTCCATACTGATTCACCCCCTCCTCTCAGCATCTGTTGGGTATTTACTATTCATAATTATTCATCATCATCAATATTTCCTGCCCAATCAACATCTGTGTACACCTTCAAGTCAAAGTTTCCTCCATATGAATACCATAATCCATAGTCAACAGTACCTTTTAGGTATCTAAAGATTCTCTTGGTTGCTATCAGGTGTGTCTCCTTAGGATTCTTCTAGAATCTAGCAACTATACCAATCACATGGGCTATATTAGGTCTGTTGTGAACAACATAGTGTAATTTTCCAATCATTGACCTATATTCCTTTTCATCAATAGACTTAGATTCATCTTCCTTGGACAACTTACAACCTATAACCATTGGTGTTCCAACTAGTTTACAGTCACTCATGCCAAAAGTCTTCAAAACCTCTTTCACATACTTAGATTGTGTAATAAAAATACCATTCTTCATTTGTTGTATCTGCAAGCCTATGAAATTTTTTATTTCCCCTACTAAAGTCATTTCAAACTTATTTTTCATTTCATCTACAAAACTGTTGCTCATGACATCATTACGTCCAAAAATAATATCATCAACAAATACTTCACTGACCAGTATTTCATCTCCTTCAGACTTGAGATAAATATTACTATCATCACTAGCTCTTGCAAAGTCTATCTTCATCAGATGTGTATGAAGCCTTTCATACCATGCTTTGGGTGCCTGCTTTAATCCATAAAAATCTTTATGCAATCTGCATACCATGTCTTTCTCATCTGTCAAAGCATAACCATCTGGTTGCTCTATGTATACCTCTTCTTCCAATATCCCATTCAAAAATGCAGACTTAACGTCCATCTGGTATACCTTGAACTTCTTATGGGCTGGAAATGCAAGTAAAGTTATGACACCTTCCAGTCTTGCTACTGGTGCAATTTTTTTGCCATTTCTTCTTGCGCATAACCCTTGCAGTCTAATCTTGCCTTGTTGCGAACTACAACACCATCTTCATTTAACTTGTTTCTGAATACCCATTTAGTACCTATAACATTCTATTTACCGGTCATGGTACAAGGGTCCAAGTGTTGTTCTTCTTAACTTGATCCAATTCCTCCTCCATAGCTTTAACCCAATGATCATCACCAAATGCCTCCTTAGAACTTCAAGGTTCAATGGTGGAGATCATGCAAGAGTTATCTGTTATTCTCCTTCTAGTTAGTACTCCAACATCCTTATCCCCAATAATCTATTCAAGACTGTGGTTTAGTCTCACATACCTAGGAATAACATGATCATTCTCTTCAGGTTCAACTTCTTCATTATCATCTTCTTCAGAATTTATTTGTTCTGGTTGAACAAGTGCATCAGAATTTGCTTTACCGGTTTCTGATTTAACAGTTTCAGGTTCCAAAAGCAAAATGCAAGGATCTTCATCCTTTTTCTCTGAACTGGTTCCTTTTGAGACTTCAAGACTTTCCTCTACTCGAACATCAACACTCTCAACAATTCTCTGTGTCCGGTTGTTGAAGCATTTGTAGGCCTTACTCTTGGTGGAATAGCCAAGAAATATGCCTTCATCACTCTTAGCTTCAAACTTGCTAATGCAATCACCTCTTTTAATAAAACATTTGCTACCAAATATCTTAAAATAGCTAACATTAGGTGATCTTCCATACCATTATTCATAAGGGGTCTTGTCCTTACCTCTTTTCACCAGAACTTGGTTCATTGTGTAGATAGCTGTACTTACAACTTCTTTCCAAAATGTTTTCGCTACACCTCCTTGTATCAACATTATCCTAGAAGCTTCAACCACTGACCGGTTGTCCTCTCTGTGATACCATTCTGCTGTGGTGTCCTTGGTGTAGAAAGTTATTGTTTGATACCATTCTCATCACAATACTTAGTGAATCCCTCAGAAGTAAATTCACCGCCTTGATCTGTTCTTAGACATTTTATCTTTTTGCCACTCTCTTTCTCATCTAAGGCCCTGAATGCCTTGAACTTACCAAAAGCTTCATTCTTATCCTTCAAGAATGTGACCCACATCATCTTTGAACAATCATCAGTGAAGACCATGAAATATCTATCACCTTGAATACTTCTTGTTTTTATTGGTCCACATAGATTTGTATGAACCAAATCTAACAAGTGCTCTGCTGAGAAGGACTTGCTCTTGAAAGTTGAAGAAGTCATCTTTCCTAGCTGACATTCTTTGCAAAGAGCATTAACCGGTTTGTCTAGCTGAGGCATACCTCTTACTGTCTTGGACTTGCTCACTTTAACAATGTTATCAAAGTTTATATGACAAAATCTCCTATGCCAAAGCCAGCTATCATCTATCTTTGCAATCAAATAGTTGCTAACTTTAGGATTAAGATGAAACAGATTACCTCTGGTTTGTTTCTCGGTTGTAATCAATTCACTTTTGTTGTCAAAGATTTTGCACATACCATTTCTAAACTCCAGTGGGTATCCTCTGTCATTAAGTTGTGCCACACTCAGAAGATTATGCTTTATACCTTCAAAACAATAGACACCATCAACACTGCTCTTCCCATTAAGAGAAATAACTCCCTTACCTTTAACCATACAGGGTGAGTCATTGCCAAATCTGACAACACTGCCATCGAATTCCTTTAAGGAAAGAAATTTGCTCCGATCACCGGTCATATGATGTGAACAACCACTATCAATGATCCAATCATTAGAGTTATCCATCCTGGACATTAGTGTCTTTTGACCTGATATCTCTTCCTTAATAGCTACAAACACAATATCTTCACTAGCATCATCATCAAATTCTTCATTAGTGATACCACTTTCAACCGCTATAAGACAATCTCTCTTGCCTTTACCCTTATACTTCTTGAATTTGTCTCTCTTGTGTTCATTTTCACCATTAGGACATTTAGCTGCTATATGACCAATCTTGTTGCATGCAAAACATTTTAAAGGTAGGTTACCTCTGTATTTCCCAGTGCCTCTAGGCAGTCATTTTGCCAACAATGCTTCAAGTTCCACTAGGTTGTCTTCATCATCAACATCTTTGCTGGATCTAGATTCATAGCCATGACAAGTATCTCTACTTTTTCTCATAGATGGGTTAGAGACAAAAGCTCTAAATGCAAATTCTAATTTCTATACACTACCATCATAGTCGTTTAATTCAAAAGCAGTAAGTTTGCCAATGATAGAGTCAAGAGTTACCTTAGTTTTCCTAAATAGCTGCAACTCGGATAGCATAGACCGGTAGCAGGGTTCTCAGTACCTTACTGATCACTGTGGCATCTTCCACTTTCCCTCCTGCACTCTTTATTTCACCAACTATCTCTTTTATCCTTTGACCATACTGCTGGATATTCTCACCTTCAAAAATTCTCATGTCATCAAACTTTCCTCTTAGGCTCCCCTCTTTAGCAATCTTAACATGTTCATCACCGCTATAATCCCTTCAAGTTTTTTCCATACTTCATATGTAGTTTCAAGACCATGAACATCTACATATTTAGCATTAGACAATGAACTAATAATAGCCTCCAACGCTTGATGATTTTCTTGTTGTTCTTTCTTCTGATCATCAGTCAGAGTTCCAGTAGGCGCAATATACTTAGTTTCTACATGATCCCAATACTGACTTTTTCCTAGACTCTTGATGTAAATCTTCATTCTATCGCTCCATATCCTATAGTTTTCTCTGTTGAACTTCAGACCTTCCTTCTTCATCATGATCTACAAGATCTTTTCCTCAAGCTGTTAGGCTTTAGATTATAGAGAACTTGAGATGCTCTGATATCAATTGATGGTATGATGAAAGAATAAGTATTCGATAGATTACTGAGAGGGGGGGTGAATCAATAAACTAAAAAAGTGATACAAACTTCCCAAATTCAAACTCAATCACATAAAGTAAACTTATCAATAAAATATCACTGCCAAGATCAATACTCATAATAATATCGGTTGACTGTTTTAGCAACTTAACAGTAAATGACTTTAATCTTGTAAACATCCAAATACTTAATCATATATCAACATACTCCATCTCTCAATGCTTCCAGTTATCATGCCTTATCATAATAGTTAAGTAGTTAATCAAATCAACAAATAAGATCATAACCACAAAAACATTCACCACATGACACAAATGTTTATACGTGGAAAACCCAAATAGGTAAAAACCACGGTGAGATGAGACTCACAAGATAGCTATCTGAACACTTCTGAAGTTCGCCCTGTTAGGAGCCAAGCCTGTTAAAGCTTTTACAATAAGTCCTATTAAGAATTGATCCTGTTAGGAATCACCCGGTTAAGGGATTTACAAATGCCTTGATAAAAAGCAAATACCCTGTTAGGAGTAACTTCGGTAGAGGATTTGAGAATCTAAGCTAATGGACCACCTTGTTAGAGGATTTAAGAAGTAAACAAGCTTGTTAGAGCTTACCCAGTTAGGGGATTTCAATTCTGTTATAATTGTTAGAAGTTTTTCTTGATCTGTCTGAATAGCACTACATTTGCTTGATCAGATCCTTTTAAGCTTCAATGTGCCTTTACACAAACTGCAGATCCATTCTTCGGTTAGGCAACCACAATCTCAACTGATTTCTGCCAACACCTTTTACAAAACAACTTCATTGACCTTAAATACAAATCAATTAGGTCGGTAACACAACAAAAACCTAATTCTCTCATAGAGATTACAAAAAAATCAGTTCAAGTGTGACAGTTGGATTTACATAGAAATCTATACATATTCTTCAAGAAAATTTCAACCGCTCCATGATCACCGCTTCATCGAACTTGTAACTCATCACGTTCTTTGTATTAGATGCAATCCACTTTGCTCATTCCCTAGACAATCAAACAAACATGCCAAAACAATCTGAACTTATCTTCATACAATGACCACACATGTCACTATCATTACTGCTCAACATCAAATAATAAACCAACATAACCATTTTAGCAAACTTAATCGGTTAGGGTTTAACAAAAACAACTGGTAGGGTTTACCGGTTATATTGCATGGAAAGGGTTTAACCTTATACACCAGTTACCGATTCAACTCACATACTTATATACCGGTTTACAAAATCTTCCATAAAGCTCTTCCTATCAGTTACAAGACAATATCAATAATAACAACAATATCATAAATACCATTACCGGTTCAATTGACATTAATGGCAACATAACATATCATTAATGCAATCTTCATGCAAATTCCAACATAGACAATTGGGTTTACATCATTGATATTTAAAAGGCTTAGTGGGCTACATCATCTTATAATATTTTATCGAATATCCTTCTAAAATAATTATGTATTTTCATGTTATAATGGAGTAAACAACTATAATTATTGACTTGACTACAAAAAAAAACTAGAATTATTGACTTGACTACAAAATATGGATTGAATAGTATGGTGATTCCTTGGGGAGATGTTTATAGTCATGGCATTATGTTACTAGAAATACTGACAAGGAGGTAGCCAATTGATAATACATCTAATAGTGCTATGAACCTACATAAATGGGCAAAAAGGGTATTTCCAAATAGGACATTTGAGGTAGTTGATATAAGATTATTAATGTAAGTATCTAGTAAGTAAATCAAAGAATGTCTCATTTATTAATGCATTTAGTTTTCTATGTTTAAGTCGTTCACGTCAAGCTCAACCCACTATGAGAGATGTGTCCAATATATTGAACATAATTCAACAAGATTTTAACCTAAACACTTCTTCTTTCAACAAATTAAAGCCTATTGTACTAACAAATGAAAGTATTGAAAGTAGAAAATTAATAAATCAGACTACTATTTAAATAAAATTAGTAGGGTCATTATTTTTTTAGATCTTTAATGGAAATTACACATTATGTTGTAGGTTGTAACTTTGATTTTATTTGTAAGTTTAAGGATTTTTTTAGTTGATATGTTTTTTAACTCCATAAATCAATTGGATATGATTACTATTGTCATCTTGTGTCTAAAATATTATAGTCCTATCTAAATCTATGAACACTTCTAAAATCTATCATCATATAAATTGAACATTTTATTTTATTTTTCATTCTATTAAGTATAAAGGAGTTACAAAATAGATCAACTGACCAGTTTCTTATAACAATACAAAACTGGATTATATTTGATAGTCTTAGTGCTAAGCCTATTAATACACATCAATGACTATCCTATACAACAACTACCACAACATTATAAAATTATAGAAAAATTATATCAACTATCCAACAAGGGGTTAAAAAACTTAGATCAACAAGTTGTCCACTATGTCATCAAACCAAGCAGTTCAGCTAAGTGATCCCTCCATTCCTCTCTGAACTTTTCCCCAATTATTAAGAATCACTATAATGTCCACCATAGGGACATTTTTTGTTGTTGTAATAATTATCCCTGGAGCTGCTGCCACAATTTGTACCTCATCAACATGTGCCTTTGCCTCACTTTTTCTCCTTTCTTCTAGCTCAACCATGAAATTGGAGAGACCAATCTTAAAGGGGGTACTTTCCATAGTTTGTCTAATTCAAGAGAACCCATGAAAAACCTCTCGGGTGAATATCCAGACTGTGCCATCTTGCAATAGTTTTTCAAATTTGTCCTTTGACAACCTCAAAGTGACTATGACCTGCCAAACAACATCATGGGTTATGAGTCTCCTTAGAGACTTAGCAAGTAATCTTTCCCTGATACTAAAAACATCATTTTTTTCTAAACTTCCAAATTAACCAAAGAATTTCAACAGAGAGAATAGACCAAAAGACACTACTATCTTTCTTGAGTTTTGACACATGTCCAACTAAAACCTCCCAGTTACTAGAAATCAAGTTGACAAAAAAGCCAAAAATATTCCATACCTCTTTAGCAAAGAGACAATAAAAAAAGACGTGATTAGCCATTTATGGCAGCCTACGAACAAAGAAAATATTGGGATCTCCATCAGGTTTAAGGATAGGCAACTTATGTAACAAAAGGCGCCATAAAAAGCATCTCTTTTTAGGTTCCACTAGTTTGCTCCACAAGCTAACAAGAATTTTTTGCCACATAGAGGGGTCAAGAGATACATTCTAGTAAGAATTAAGGTGGGTAAGAATATCTTCAGAGTCAACAAGCTACCTATAGATGGTTTTAGTTTTCACACAAGGAAGGGCAGAGCCTTCAAGCCATTTAAACATGGTGAATCTATCATCAGAGGTATCATAGGTTCTAGGGAGGGAGAGAGAGGCACATGCCTCCCTAAGCATAGTGTATGTCCTCCAATGTGATTGGTGGACATCAAATTTTACACAAATGTCATTCCATGAGATAAGGTGGCCCTCATTCAAAATATCCATGAATCTAACAATGCCTTTGGTGACCCAACTTCTAGTCAAACAACCTTGAAGTAAAGCCAGAGGCTTTCCATGATGTTGAAGGTTCCACCAAATTGACCTTTCACCATAGATCTTATTATCCTCAGTAAGAATGTTGTTGTGAGATATCAAATGTTTAACAATTTTCCATGCTTTCCAAATTGATCTAAAGACAACAGACCCAACTGGCTTGACCGGGAAATGACCAGATATCAAATAACTAAATGGTAAGGCCTTCTAGGCTGGACTTTGCTTTGGGACAAACATTGACATGTTGTGCCTTATAAGCACCTTCCATGGTTCATCCCCTTGAAGGGCCTTAAAGATCCATTTAACTCCAAATGATACCCCCTATAGCCTCAAATATTTTAAGCCAATGCCTCCTTTTTCTTTGCTCATAGTGCACCACCCTCATTTCACTGCATGCTTTTTCTTGTTACCTTTCCCGTCAAACTATAAAAATTCCCTTATCTACTTCTAAATATAATTAAACTAATAATTATTAAAGAGACAAGTAGAGGTATAATAAATATTGTAAGAGGATAAAATCTTTTGACTTATATTCTCCCTGCCAAAGTTAGGTACTATGTGCTCCACTTCCTTTATTTCTTATCAACCTTCTCTCTAACCCAACTCCACATCTCTTTAAGATTTGGGTTTACAACAAAAGGAATGCCTTAGTAACGTACTTAAGGATTAGGTCAACATACTCGATGATCAAGTTCCCTCAACATTAAGGGGCACTTACCAAACCATTGAGGGGGTTGGTTTTCCCATCCAAGCATAATAGATTTAGGCAAGGAGATTCTACTCCTAGATGCCTCACAGAAGATGTCTATTTTCCTAATTAAGGTAGAGAGGTTGTCTTCTTTTAGCTCTACCAAAATGGTTGTATCAACCGCGAACTAAATATTGGAGAGCTCTTCTTGATTAGGTAGTGAAAATACCTTTAACTTGAGGAGATAGTAGGGTATCCCTTAGAAGGTAATACAATTCATCCAAAACAATAACAATGATGGAGGGTGCTAGCATCCTCCATCAATGTCTTCACCATTTTACAGTATTGATCATGAAAGCCTAAACTTTCCATCATCATAAAAACGAAGCTCCACTCTATTATATCATAGGCTTTCTCAAAGTATATCAATAGAATATATGTTTCTTGCTTAGATTGCTTTGCCCAACTCATTACCTCCTAGAATGTAATAAAATTCTCCAGTGTATATATTCCTTTCACAAAACCCATTTGGGTAGGATCCACAACCTTAGGATGGATACCCTCCAACCTCCTAGCCAGCAGTTTAGCTAAAATCTTATAAGAGACATTTAAAAGAGTAATAGGCCTCCAGTTCTTGATGAGAGTTCTATCTCCTTCTTTAGGAATCAGTTTAATAAGACCACTATTGATCTCACCACCTAGATATCCATTTTCAACAACCTCAATATATAATACCATCAGGCCTTCACCAATCCATTCTATATTCTTCTTGTAAAATTCTACCAGCAATCCATCTGAACCTAGTGCTTTGTCATTACTTAGAGAAAGAATAGCTTTTCTAACCTCTTCCACAACAATTTCCTTACTGAGCTTTTCAACATCCTCCTTGTTGATTCTTTTAGAAATAATGTTTCTAATCTTATCTCTTGCTATCTTTTTTCTTTGCTGATCATCTTCATATGTAAACAACTTGCTATAGAATTGCATATAAGTTTTTTGTATATCTGTCTGTTCAGTGATGTTCCTATTTTCTTCCTAGATACTATCAATCTTCTCTTTTGCTTCCTTGCTTTTAAGAATCTAGAAAAAAAACTTGGAGCCCTTATCACCATGTTCTAGCCAGTTCATTCTAGCTCTTATCTTGAGGCCTTGAATTCTAATATTTTGAATCTTCCTCAGAGCATCTTTGGCCTGGCTAAGGACTTCTTTGGCATCTGAGTTAGATGGATGATTTTAATACATTATTCTACTCTTATAAGCTTACTATGCATTTTTGCCTCCTCCCTCCTTAGATCCTTGACCTTTTTTTTCCTCAGTGTCTGAAAGAGCACCCTCTAGCTATTCACATTTTGAATCCACCTATCTCTAGCACTGTGTAATTCTGAATTCCATTTACTAAATTGTCTAATTATACATACTGCTTGGGAAACATCTTCATCCATCAACAATCTAGAATTCAAGGCAAAATCCTCCCTATGTCTTATAGGGGTCACAAGGGAATCACAAAAAGAGACCACAATTTGTATGGGGTGATGGTTTGAAAGGGTGTAAGGGATAACCTTCATCCAACATGCTTGTTCGCATAAAACCTATCAAGTCTGCTATAAATCCTTTTCTAGATCCTGTTGATAGTTGCACCATGTAAACCAAACATCATTAACCTCACTCTTATTTCCAACCACCAGATCAAACAGTCTCAACTTATTAATCATTCTACTCCAAAATAGTTTTTCCTCCCCCTTCCACTCAAATTTCTTGCCACCAACTTTATCTGAGGGGCTCTCTATCATATCGAAGTCACCCCCAATCACCCAAGTAATCTCTTCCAAATAAGTCATCCAGTTCCATAACTCAATCTTATCCTTGTGATCATTAGATGCATATATTGAACAAATACCAATCTCCTTATCATTATACTTCAAAATCACCCAAACTATTCAGTTGCAGGGTGAGCAACCCCATCTAGTATTTACTCCATTTATTTCTAATGAAAATGGTAGCTCCTCCCTTTCCACGAGTATGTTTAGTGGTAAATTACTATGCATCCCTTCAAATACATCTCAAATTAATGTCTAATGAAAATTGGACTGCCTTTATCTCTTGCAAAAGGAGAATGTATGCATTCTTATACAATCTTAAGAATCTCTTCACAATATATCTTTTATCCGGGGATTCCAATCCCCTGACATTCCAAGAGATGCAATTCAAATCCATCACATATTATGGTTTGAAAGTATCCATTGGTGTCCTGAATATTTGGTAACATTTGGGCAATGTACCTTTAGATACCCTTCTTTCTGCCATGCTAGCAATAGACCCACTAAGTCTGCCTCTCTTCTTAAATTCAAACATTTATTTTGCCCCTAATGGAGTAGAATTATCTTTCTTAGTCTTGTTTTTCTTTTTAGGGCCAATATTTTCTTTAGCCTTTTTGGCACCATACTCCTTCATGACTTCCTCAATTAAACCTACATCAAAAGTGCCTTTGAAAGGCACAATAACCTAGTTGATCCTCTTACATTCTTCAGGACAAGAATTTTCAATACCATCCCTCTTGTGGTCATCCCTATCCTCCTCATGATCTCCTCCTATAGGGACAAGCTCACAACCTTGGCTAGTGAGACTTGAGGCCTCGGTAATCTCCTGAATGTGGGTAGGAGAGGCGTGAGGATAAAATTTTTCAACTATATTGCAATCATGACGAGTCTCAATTAACTTAGGAGTACTGTTAATATTATTTAGGCTCTACTTTGACTCACTGTTTAGAGCACTAGGAACCTGCTCTAATTTCCCAAACTTAAACTCAGTTATCCCCCCTCCACTAGACATATCTAGGTTAGTAATGGGGTCAGAGGCTTTCCTATCGAGAATCCCAATCTCATCCCTGATAGGGGAGGTCATAGGGACTTGTTTCTCAATTGAATTGGTATTGTTAATCCCTTAATTATTAATATTAACCCTATATCTTGTTTGAGTTTCAATTCTTTTCCGAGTATCAGAATTTCTTTTAATTTTTTCAAGAATAATTTGTTGTGCATTTAAAATCATGTGCTTAGGAAAGCAGGTATGGGCCACAAGCTCCTGCAAATTAGCTTCCAAGATAGAAAGAGGGATAGAGGTTTTAGGGCAATTGGCCTTCTTATTAGAATCATGGAGGTTATTAAGGTCTTCAATTCTTATGGCTATTATCATAGGTCTCAGGGCCAAACACGATAGGCAAGCTTCTAGCAGAAGCGGTGGAAGGCTTAGGACTAGGTTTAAAGGGAGGGATAAAGTTTGGGGTTTTACATAGGTCCAAAGAACAAAAACTAGAATTTCCCTTTCTATTAGGGTTAGGTTTATTAGAGGGTCTACTCTTCATGGGAGGCTTAGTAGACTTCTTGTCAGATCTCAAGAGGGGGCATTGCTTCCTAATTATATGTCCCTCTTTTTTGCAAAGAAAACAAGCATTTGTGCCACCCAAGAATTCAATGGGACAGGCAACTGAATCCTCATCAAGTTCATTTTTTAGTTCTTTCAGTAAATCAAGACCAGGTTTAATAGAAACCAATAATCTCGCATCCATGTGCGACAAAAGGGTTGGAGATTCATCCATCCTCAATACATTGCCAATAGGATCTAAGGTTTTATGTTGGTAAAAATGGTGTCTCAACCTTAAATTTACATGAGGTTACTATTTATAGTAAGTTTTCATTTGAGTATGAAATGGTGCAAAATTCTCCCTGAAGCTTCTAATTGGCTAGATAAGCATTCTAGTAAAGTTGCTGCACAAGATCACAACTAGTTTTTGAAGATATTAAAGTTTTTGTTTTGGAGGGGTGCAATGAAAGGTTTTAATTTAATTTTGAGGACTTTAGAGGCCCCCAAAATCCCTAAAAAGTGGGTATAAATGACATATCAGTTTACGAGGAAATAGAGCACTCCGCGAGCTTTCTGACGCTTCAAACAATTCGTCAATAGGACACACGATTCTCAAGTTATGGCCTCTGGAAGTTTGTACTCCTGAAATAGGAAATATAAAATGCATCAGACACATAAATAAGCTATAAAAGGGAGGGACACGTGTTGATGTGTGTTTTGAAACATCATAAGGCATCTAGAAGGGAGACAAGGTCAACTCTACTTTATTGGGTGGTTTTAGCCCATGGTTTTGTAATACCATTTGATAGTTTCTTGTATTGTATCTCCTATATATGAGATGCATGATATTTTGATTATTTCTGTTAAGTTTTTGTAACTACTGTAGTGACTTGTAAAAGTATTTTCATTACCCTCCTCTTAGGGTTAGTGTAGGAAGTTGTTGCACTACTTAACTTCCTTACATTATGGACCCATTTCCACAAGATCGAAGGTATATTCTAAATAGTAATCCATCTAGGGCACAAAAGTGCTAAGATTTCTTCATTATTGGCCTTTGGTGTCCATCCAATGACTCTTAAAAAACCATTATAGATGGACCAAAATTATTTTTTAACAAATTATTTTTGACTCTTAGCATCATTAAAAAAAAATGATAAAAAGGCCTCTTTGGATCATTCGACGGAATGAAAATGGAAACCCTAGTTTCTTGACCCAAATATTTTGCAACTAGTTGTTCATATAACTACGAGATGACAGTTTACTAGCATCAAGTACGACAAAAAAATAGCTACATCCCTAAGTCTTTCTTTCTCATTATTTAACGCTAAGTTCATTTCAAAGTTAGGTCTAATGAAGAGAGTAGCTGTCATGCCCAAACTTTTGGGCACGAACGGGATACATTTTTTAAAAAAATTCCAACTTAATAACATTAAATTGCCATTATGAAATGCACTATCAAGTTTTGTCTTAACTACGTGGGAGTTAACTTTAACCACTAACACAAGTAGACAAAAATAAATTTAAAATTAAATGCAGATTACTAAAGGAATCAATTTATTTTCTCATCTAAATTGATTAAGAGTTAATTAAATTAAAACTCCCTAAAATACTTGGCGAAGATATTATTAATCTCCAATAAGTCTATTTTGTCTAAAATTCATTTTAATCAATAATTAAAGGTAAATCGACTAAAGAGTCAATTAATTCAAAATGAATATCTTCCTTAAGTTTATTAATAAAATAATCTAAACACATCCCTTTTCTTTTAAACCCTTATGTTTAACAACAAACTTCTAATAAAATATTTGATCTACCAGTTGCCCTCAAACCACATTATTATTAAATGTTTAAATTAAAATAAACATTAATACAGGTAAATTATAAAATTTCTTTAATATATATATTTTTCCTTAAACAAATATTATTACAACTTACTCAAATTCGCTCACATTATTATAACTCTACAATTTTGTCAAAAATCATATTCAAAACCCTGTATATATAGCACGCACACACGCACGCACACACACACACACACACACACACACACACACACACACACACACACACACACACACACACACACACACACACACACACACATTTATATATATAAAAATAAAAGTGTTATACCATGCAAACCCTAACCCTTTATTTATAAAATAAGCCTCTCCTTTATTTTTTTCTTATTTCTTTATTATCTTTCCCATTTTTTTTCTACCCTAGCCTTAACCGGCTAGGGTTTTTAACTTTATGTTGGCTGTGCAGGGCGGCTCACCAAGCGGCGGCCATGGCGAAGGGGGAGGAGAGGTGGAGGCAGCGTTTCTGGGGGCGCGGCAGAGGTGCTGGTTACGACGGTGGGCAGTGGGTGCCGCTCACTGTGGGAAACCACAGTGGCGGCCCTTGGGTCGTCCACTGTGGTCACCCACAGTGGCGCCGACCGTTGCCGACCATAGTGTTTGGCCCCGCCGACCACTGTGTTTAGCATAGTGGTTCGGCCCGAACCCTAGCTTAAAATTTTAGTTTTTTTTTAAAGAAAAAGTTTTAAATAATATATTTTTTTGTTTAATTTTTTTATTTTTATAATATATATATATATATATATATATATATATATATATATATATATATATATATATATATATATATATATATATGAAATATACAAATGTATTTTAAATATAAGTATATATTTATATACATTTGATGCATAAGGAAGATTAGAGTTAACATCACTATGCATTTAGTTTAATTTTTTTTTTTGAACTTTTAAAACAGATTGATAACAAAATTTTGAATAAAGCCCATGTATATTTCTTTTTTTTCTAAAACCAAAAATACCTTGTTGGTGAATCATAGATATACTATGTTAACCTTAGATTTATTTTCTTCATAAAGTAAATGACAGAATTGAATAACTTCATATAACAACTATAAGATATATTTTTATTTAAGCTAGAAAATATTAAAATGAATCTTTAGAGATGACTATAATATTTTAGGTCTTCTTTTCTGCAATTAAATGAAATGACAGATTTAAATAAACTAAAACTGCACTTCCATAAAACTGATCTAATTGTTTTATTTCCAGCCTTCTACATGCATGCAAATCTAATTCATTTCTTTTCTAATATTTTGTTTTAAAGGCATAAAGGGAATAAATAAATTACTTTCTTTTCAAAATATCCTAACACAACAAATGTTGTTTTTCATAAATATAGAAAACTAAAACTAGAGTTACTCATTTCTTTTCTGCAGTATAGCATAAATAAATATTACATATCTTTAAAACATATTCCCAAGTCTTTATTGTCACTTCACAAAGAGGTCTCTCATTTCAAATAAATGAGGACTTTCAAAGAATAATAATTACATTTACAAATATTTTTCTGCAACAAATAACTCCAGCCACATCTACATGTCCTATTCTTTTCTTCCAACAACCTGCAATAAATCAAAAGCTATGACCATGGAGTGCTCACTTCCCAGCCTAGGCTAACTAGTAGCCACCCCCGAGGTTGGAGAACCAAGCCCTAGACAGGATTACACATATGCAAACACAGTAAACAAGGGAAAATAATCACAAACATATTCCCAACCCAGGCTACACTGCACCACACATGTGATGACTATACACGGGTGGTAGTGGACCAAATACCCTGAGGAGACTGCAAGTATAGTAAAACTCAAGGCCACCTCATGACAAACAATGATAAATCATAAGGACAACAACCCCACAACCTTATGCCCCCCAAGGCATTCATTCCTTATTTCCCTCCTTATGACCCCCAAATGCATAAACAAGCCATGCAACAAGGGTTACATAGGAATCCCTTGAGATCACTCTCTTAACGAGAGCCTCTCACTCGAGGGTTGTCAAACTTCTACCACCCACAAGACCATCCTCTCTCCCAAGAGTAGGAGGTCTTGGTTACTCCCAAAACACAGAAAATACACAAGAGTAAAATGTAGAACACAAACTAAATTTGCATAAGGCAAAAATACAAGAAACAAGCCTTCTCACACATGCAAGTCTTTTCAACATAACATGCAATATAAAAACATAACAAGAGAATTTAACCAACCTTCAACTGCCCAAAGGTATGCTAGTTTTGTTGAGGATGAGGAGCCCAATTCCACAATTCCTTTGTTCTCTATCCTTAGCCAAATTCCTAAAAACCAAATCTATCTTTTCTTTCAAAATTTCTTGTCTCCAAAAATGGAGAGTGGGTGATTACCCACAAAATCTCTCATTCTTGCCTAAAAAGACCTCAGTGAGAGTTCTCACAGGTTTCTAAAATTGAAAAAAGGAAAAGTTAGAAAAAGATCCAAAAGGATCTCTCATCAAAAAGGAAAGTTAACAACTTAGGTGATGCCTTCTAATTTTCAATTTTCGCTCAACTTAGGAAATCCACTTTTTAGGTTGTCTAAATGGTCACATGGGAGTTGAAACATGCCTAAAATTATTCCTAACCCTTAGGTATACCTTATGGGCTTTAGAAAACACTCTTAAACTACCCCTAGTGTCAATTTAACCCCTTTTAAACCCTTCTAAAGTTAATTTTCGGGTCAAACTTAAGTTGACCACCCCAAAGATTCTCTTCCCATGGAAATTATGGAAACACATTAAATTAATTGAAAAAGCTATGGTTGAACAACTCCCTCTAAGAGACAATTTTAAAAAAAATAATACATAAATCAACACGTGTCAAGTGACACAATAAAAATACTTTTGCAAAATTATACATGAAATCTTGTCTCTTGTTGGATTTACACAAATAAATAAATTCAATCTAACACACATGCAACATCCACTTTTACAAATAAAATACTATACAAATGGGGTGTTGTCTCTCCAAATAGACAAACTCTGGTTTTACGAACGTGCATAGGTCTAGGTTTGGTTCTCCATAATATTTCCATGGTCACATGGATAATTTTCCTGCGCATCTCAATTACACATTAGAAATTTCAAATAACCTCATATAATATAAAACACATGAATAAGAATACACATGAAACACTCTGCATACAATATACACTTAAACAAATCAATACACCTTATATCCAAATAAATCCATATAAGCAATTATCATAATTCTCATAATTTTGATCCACACATAAAACATGCATCCTATTTCTATCATCATAGTAAAGTCCCGCAAATCCAATAATGACATATATCATCTCAAATTCATCCTATTTTAGAATCATATAGAGTTATATATCATAAAGCATATAAATGAAGCATCAACATATAGCAATATTATCCAAATCATGGGATCATATAAGTTTTAAATCCATAATGCATAAAAATAAAGCATCCATAATAGTCTCAACATAAAAATCACTGAAATGCTAGACTAAGTCAGGGTAGGGCCTCACAGTAGCAATAAAGAAAGGCTTACCTCTTCTTTCTATATTTCCTAAGGAACCCTTGCGAGTTAATGTTTGAGAAGCGAATCTCACTCCCTCCAACAAGTGCTGAGCATCCACCATGATTTTCTTGAAGGATTTTCCACTCTTCTCGACAGAGGTGGGTGCAGTAATAACATTATTTCTCGGGGAAACATCTCCCATATAAAGTGCAGAGGTCTCTAGCAACAACAAGAGGCTGACATTCAATGCGACCCTTCACATAGGAGGGAAGGCCGCCTTCGCTCAGGCTGAGTGAGTGCTCGCTTGTGCGGAGTCGACCTTTGCACATCTAGCAAGATAAAGTTGCAGAGTAAAAAAAGAATCTTCGTCAAGATAGCTATAACTTGGGCTTGCACATTATTTTTATATTTTTATATTATTTTATTAATATAGTGTCCTAAATTCTATTCCTTTGCAATTTTAGATTTTATTTGGGTCCCTACTTTAGTGTGCTTTCTCTTAGATTATTTTAAGCCCACTTGTTCCCTATTCTACCTTATAATTTAATCGTTAAACCCATAACAATTTTCATCATATGTTAATTTGGAGACTAGCTCTTACATTTTTTATCTTGACATATTGCCACCCCTTTTTTTGGTCCATTTTTAAGTGGACTAGGGTGCTCAGTTCCCTAGTCCTTTTTTAAAGAAACCCAAATTCAAATGTGTGTGTTTCAACCTACAACATTCATGATTGGGTCTTGATCTTTTCATTTGATCATTTGAAAATACCATGGGAACCCTATATAAAGCACATCTTCTATCATTTATATATTCTAAGTAGCATTATTATTGTGCAAGCACTACAAATTTAATTTTTCAACACACTGAGTAGTAAACTACAACACTCTACATATAAGAAAAGCTCTATTTTTCATTAATTGTAGTTGTTGTGGAGGTGGGAACACCAACATGGGGTTTGACTTAGGAAAATCCCTATACAATACAACCATTCTTCCTCATTTTCATGTGTAGGTTTAAATCTAATAGAAGAGAGAGTTTAAGGAGAGTAGAGAAAACAATGATGTACATTCCCAAATTTTTAATAGGCAAAAACTCCTAGAGTAGAGTGCCCAATAGCCATTTTGGACACTTTTTTGATAGATTTTTTGGGAGACATGCCTACAATACCTCTTGATTGTATTTTCGCTCCAATAGCCTATGACCTTTCTAAGTCTGCAATTTTCTATCTTTCATATCCTAGCATTTCTTAACATCTTGATGATGGATCACAGAGTGTGATCCGAAATGTTGATGACAAAAAAAGCAACACAATCAAATCTAGAAGTTATCATATCCATTATATTATTTTAGACACCCTTTGGACTAGGGTTCCCAACACTTGTGTTTGACACTTTCAAGCTCTGTTTGCAAATCTAGGTTACTTTATGTGTCCTCTTCCAAATTTGGCCTACCATGTTGATTTTGTGGTATGTAATTCATTGTTAGTGATAATATTTATCATTATGCCTAGATATAGAACATACATTTCACAATTTCAAATCCATTGCAACGAAGGAACATAAATCTCAATGTTATGTTGGCAATATGCTGGATTTGGTTAAGTGTTGTCATTGATG
The DNA here is from genome assembly GCF_030272615.1 of Cryptomeria japonica. Lineage (NCBI taxonomy): Eukaryota > Viridiplantae > Streptophyta > Pinopsida > Cupressales > Cupressaceae > Cryptomeria > Cryptomeria japonica. The sequence goes on from NC_081406.1 coordinate 343,121,130, forward strand.
TCAACACTGTATCCCGGTTGGATATGGTTCTGCTATCCCGGTTGGACCTATCCTGGTTAGACTTGGTGTTTGTCTTGGTTTTGGTTGTGATTTTGATCCAGTATGATCAGATCCTTGGATTCGGTTTTGGATGGTTATTCAGGTTGGCTACATGCTTGTCATATTCTATTGGTTCATGATTTGGTGCTCTCGAAGCTATCACTTATGTTCCAGGTTGATATTTTATAAAGACGTAAAATGTTCTAAATTCAATAATAAAATGAAATACTCTTTATTCTTAAATAAACTCATAATTCCTTTAATAAGTCTATTAGCTTCCATTATTCCATTCTTAGCTCTAAATGATCATTCCTTTGATATCATAACATACATGAGATTTCTATAAAGAGATAAAGATTCTTTATTCAATAGGAAATTTAGTAATATCTTATTTATATCGACATACAATACTTAGGTCTTTCTAATGCCTTAAGTTCAAATATCAAGAAAAATATTGAGTAAAGGATGAGATACGTCAATTGATTTGCAATCGAAGATCGTCTTCAATGCAATCTTTAGAATGAAGACAAGAACAAGATTCAGGTGCTTTTTCCTCCCAACCTTGAAGCTTACACTTACCCAAAATTCTTGGTCAATCAAGAATACCCGACCCTGGATGAATTGCTTAGCAAAAAGGATTCGATAGACAAGATGTAATCTGGTGCGTGCCTAGAATGATACATACATTTTCAATTTTCTAATTCCATAAAGAAACAAGAAAGATCAATCAAGGATATGGTAGAGAGCATAAATAAATCCATCTATTTCAATGGTCAATAAGTTACTCAGCCGAGTATAATGCCATGCATGGAAATAAAATGTAGCTTGGAAAAGCAAACTATTCTCTCAATGAATCCACATTCGGCACCCATCCCGGAAGGTAACTTTCCACAAACACAAACACATCAAGCTTTCCTACTATTTGTAAGGTATTTAAAGAAGACAATCTTTCACTTAATAGATAAGGAAGAATCCTTCGTTTACAACCAATTTCGTTTAATAAGAAATCATTCTTTCGCTTCTATTTTTTTTACGCAAAACAAGAAAAAGAATTTAAAACAAGAAGGTGTAACACATGTATGCATATTTAGCATATAGACAAAAGTAAAATTCCAAAATAGAAATTATGAGTACACATTATTTTATCTTTTCTCATAAAATCCAATAGCGTAATCATGCATCTTATGGTTTCAAATTTCTAAGTATAGAGTGCATAAGTTCTCTATCTTTCCATATGTTCTTGACTATCTACTTCTTTTCTCGAATTTGATACTAACAAATGTTTTTTTTCATGATCTAAAATGATAATTTTGATTGCACATACCTATATGGCCTTTTCAAAAGAAATTTCATATAATCATTGTGACTTCTAAAACAATAAATTATTCAGAAATAGAACTCTTTAGCTCACTAAAGATAAAACAATCAAATCTCTAGATAATTCTATTCTTATTCTCTAATAATAAAACAAACTATTGCTCGTTTAAGAGCCCACCTCTGAAATTCGACCCGTCTGATATGATCAATGATGATCTTCTTCAAATCTATCTGCAACATGTCTAAATTTCAAATGCTTGTCCTTCTCTATGTTGTTCTATCACTTGAGTTCTCTCCTTTCTATTCTCTCCCTCTCTTTTCTATTCACTATTTTTTTTTTCCTATTCTATTCTCACTTATTCACTTTATATTTCTTACTGTCTTATCCCCAATATCGTCTTCTCTCTCTCTGTCTTTTTTGTGTGTTCTGATTAATTGAGAAAAATAGGTTTTAAGGACCCGAAACCTTTAACAAAAGAGAGTAATATAAAACATTAAGAGTCCAGAGCATAAGAACCACTAACAGAACGACTGGCAAAAAGGCCAACAAACCAAAAAGACAGCTAAGAAAAAAACAACAAGGAAACAAAGAAAGCGCTACACAACTATAGTCTTCAATAGATCCTCTGCCTTCTTCACCAACTGGTCATAGGTGGCCCCAATAGCTTTGAGGTCATCCAGATCCTTGTTGGGGTTCTGTGTGTTTTACGTGTACTAATGCTCCATATTTATGCTAAAATCATGCTATATAATCTGCTATGTTTCAGGCTTACATACTCTATTATTAAAGTTTTGTCATGCCACCCATGCATATCTAATGGCACGTCGAGCAGTTTGCAAGCCATGCAATGTTTATCCTAATGGATTTCACCACATCTAACAGTCCTTGTTCACCTTGTAGTTAGTGTTCTACTCAAACACTAAGTGTTTGCTAGTTGCATGGTTGATGTTAATATTGACTCCCTTGCAATTCGATTCCAAGCATTAGTGGGATACCATTTGAGTTCATTATTATCATGTGTTTGTTCATGCCATGTAACTGTTTATTCAATGCATGCAAAAGTGGAGGTTTGAGTGGGTAGTCGGTAGCAATTCGACTCCCTTCCTATCATTAACGGGGGTAGTCGATGTTACTATCAACTCCCTTATGTTCTAAACAACAAAAAAAAACTTGTTACTATGCATAGTCGATACATTATCGACTCCTCCTTGTAATACGATATGCTTTGATATTAATTACATGCCATTTATAAGTCTTCCAAATAGAATACTACATGGAATAGTCAATATCAACATCGACTCCCACTTCACATAATGAATGCATACAATTTGTAAGTCGACGCACACACACACACATATACTCTCAATTAATTTAATATTCATGAAGTAAAGTAATTCATTTTCATGATAATTAGATATATATATATATATATTATAATTATACACATATATATATGTATATGATCAAATCGCATTTCGAACTCACACACACACACACACACACACATATACTATTACCAAAATACAAAAGTGAACACATAAGTACAATATTTCATCCAACTAACATATCTATACACAAAGAATGTACATCTCTACGATCAATATCTATAGTTAATCTTCTTTTAAAAATGTTAGAATAAATCATACTTTTAAAATAAAGAAATATCATTTAATGTTAGTCATATGAAATTCATCATTCGAATTTGAACAAGCACCCAATTAAAGTTATATAAATCTTCAATCTTTGCAAATGAAAATATGCATTCTAAAGTGGTGTGTGAGATTCCCATCTATTCTAGCGAAGTCCAAGAGCTAAAACAACTCTACCTGAATCATGTTCTCGCCTTCATATGCGTTCACATGTTCCTGCATTCACTTGCACTCAATTGCTCATTAGTGATGGCGATCCCAATTTTATAATAAAAATAATACTGATCATTGAATTGCATGTAAATCATTTCATTGCATTTGATCTCCTATCTTATTTCACTAACAATTCTATTTCCATTTCATTTCAATTTTATAAATGAAAAATAAGCATTATTTTCCTAATAAAATAATTATAGAAAAATATGGTTCGTGACATATTTCTTGGTAGCAGTTAGCTTTACCAGTTGGTGATACTTGATGATTTGGTTAAGTGATTTTGGTCTGGCTTATGGAAATGGTTTCTTATCATGCTGAAGGTGTTCTTGATCATGTTCTAATTTTTTGGTGGCTTCACATTGGTTGGTGTGCTGATTTGGTGGTCCTAGTTGGATCCGGTTTATTATTCTATGTTATTGCACTAATGGTTTCTACCGGTTGGTGAAACGTGTTGGAGATTGGTTTTAGCGTGATTTTCAGTGGATGTAATTGTTTGGGAATTTGAATTAGGTCCATGCTATGTAATGTAAATTATAATATTGGTCTGGTGATATCGTGTGATGTAATTTTTGTAATTATGGGTTTATAGGTTTAGGGTTTAAGCGACCTTATCATTAAGGTTGATGAATTGTATTTATAAGCGACTTATTCATGTAATCTCGGGTTCAATGGTTATGTCTGCATTATTAGAGAAAGGTTTATGTGTGAATAATGATATATCATTCAACGAAAGGTTGTGAACGATTTGGTGTTGCAGGGTAGTGTACTTAACCGAAACTGCATCAAGCATTAGGAGATGCTACTTCCACAGTTCATTATTTATGGATTGTAGTCTGATGTGTTTGTAAGTCAGTGAGACTTCCCTTTTGTGATGAGCAGTGCGCTCTATGTGGTTGGCCTGATTGCAAGTGCAATCCCCATTGTAATTATTTCACATACTACTGCAGAAGTATTATCTAATTGTGGGTAGGGTTTCCCATCATGGTTTTCCCCTTTACTGGGTTTTCCACGTCAAAATATTGGTGTTGTGTGTATTGTGATTTCATGCTTTATCTTTCATTGTGTTGGTTTATTTGTACTTTGATATAAAGTTTATAATCTGCATTAACTATTATACTTGTAAGAAAACTGATTCACCCCCCCTCCTCTCAATTTTCTCTCGGTATCTAAACTATCTAAAAATTGGTATCAGAGCTCTTGGTCCTCTCCGCAGAAGATTAACCACTTGAGGAGATCTGATGGCATCAACATCAAGTTCTACATTTAATCCCTACCGGAAGGAAAGTCCCAGATTTGATGGTACAAATTACAAAATATGAAAGGAGCAAATGAAAATTCATCTGAGATGTCTTGGAGCTAAAGTTTGGGAGATAGTGGAGAAAGGGTATATACCTCATGATCCTAATTCTGGAACACTGACACCTGTTGATGAACAAAAGAGAGCTAAAAATGATGTTAGAGAAAAATAAGCATTGTTAATTACCCTATTTGATGAGAAGATATTGAATGTCATAGAGTTGTAGAATGCAAAGTAGATCTGGCTTAAGCTTGAAACTCTTTATGAAAGTGACCAAGTAGTAAAGTTGCAAAACTTGAAGGTTTCTGGGTGAGATATGAAACTTTGAAGATGGAAGAAGATGAGAAGATAAATTCTTTCATGGATAGAGTGGACGAGATTGTCAAGGGAATCAAATGATGGTGGATCAGTTAATGAGGATGAGGTTCTGTCAAAGATTCTGAGAGTTCTACCTCCAGCTTACAAGATGAAAGCTACTGCTATTAATGAACCCTGGACAATGTCAAGTACCCCTGTTACCAGAGATACATTACTTGGGAAATTGACTACTTTTGAGCTTGAGGAACTTGGAGATCGGAGTGCTACTAAGACAAAAATTGCATTTAAAGCATCTGCCTCTGGTAAGTAGAAGATGGATCAGAAAGAGTTATATGCCAAATATTTGGAGGACATTGAGAGAGAAGACAAAGAACTTGAAGAGTTGGAAGCCCTAATTGCCAGAAGAATCCCTAAAGGATCGATTGGAAGTAAGTATGAAGGAAAAGTACCTTTTAAATATTTTTCATGCAATAAGATTGGTCATTTTGCTTCTAGATGTCCTAAAAGAGTTGCTAGGAATCATGAAAGATTTATGAGGAATTATAAGCCTAATCTAGAATATCAGAGCAAACCTAGATTTAGAAGGAATAAGGATAAATCATACTACTATGTTGGTGATGATGATTTTGGTGTTACTGATGATGATGATGATGATGATGATGATGATGATGATGATGATGAACCTATAAGTGGATCTGGTAATGGAAGCTCCGGTAAAGATTGGGTCTTTATTGCTATCAAGGATGATTCTCTGGAACCAGCCATTGATACAAGTTATACTGAGGAGAAGGCTTTAGCTGCTAAAATTGAAAAGAAGGATGAATGGTTATAGACAATGGTTTATCACATCATATGACTGGTGACAAGAGGAAATTCTTAACTCTACAAGAATTTGATGGTGGACTAGTCAAATTTGGAGACAATAAGGCATGCAGGATCAAAGGCAAAGGAAAGATATCTTCGGATGGTAAGACTAATACTGATAACATTTTTATGTTGAAGGATTGAAGCATAATATTTTGAGTGTAGGCCAGATGCTGGATAGAGGATTTCATTTGCAATTTAAAGATGGAAAAAGCAAGATTATCAATAGATCTGGATTGGAGATTTTATCTGGAACTCAGACCAATGGAAATATCTTTCATTTGAACTTTGGTGAGAAGGCCTGCTTGATTTCTCAGATTGGTGAAAGCTGGTTATGGCATAAGAGGATGTGTCATGTAAATTTTGATTGCATAGTGAAGATCAGTTCAACACAAGTTGTCAGAGATTTTCCCAAGATTGTTAAAGCTCATAATACGGTATGTAGAGAATGGCAAATGGGTAAGAAAGTTAGAACTTCCTTTAGAAGCATACATGATATATCTGTGTGTGTGTGAAAAGTGGACCTATATTTGTATTTGGAATACACAACACTTCAATAAGTCATTAGATGCATGGTTAGTAAATCAATCAACAATGAATAATAAACCATCACAAAGCGACCTATTGCTTTCTAGTAGATGCGAGTTTAGGCTTGCTCTCAGATTTTATATGCAATACCAGTGACTAGACAACATCTAAACAAAGGATTTAATCTATATAAGCATGAAATTGAGCTAAATGAATGCAAGATTTAAGCTAGATATGCAAGATTAATCTAACACGATTTGAGAAATATTAAGCTAGATGATTTAATAAATATACAATAACTAATATGTAATATCTCAATGCAAAATCTCAATGAACCTAGAGCAAAAATAACATAATAACAATATATTCTCCATGATCCTTTAATGAGAGATGAGAGCCTGAATTTAAAGAAAATTCAGAAAGAAACCAACGGCTGAGATCAAATGATGATGAGCGGTCAATATTTTCCAAGAGGAAGCACAATCCAGGTGAATTGATGTGATTGGCTGCTTTTCTTAGTTTTAACGGAAATTGAACTAAAATTAAGATAAAATCAGAAAAAACTGATTTATTCTCCATTTCATTCAATTTTGATATTTAAATGTTTTAATTGCTTTCTTTGAGATTTTTCTTCAATTTTTAATTTGATTTTCAAGATTATCTCCAATTGATTTCTTTTCTCAATTTTAATTATTTTTTGTCAATTAATTCCTTTTTTGATGATTTAATGGAAAATTGATTTATTTAATTAAATATACTAGGATATTTAATAAAACAAATAGGATAATTGTTTAAAAATGATTTACTTGGAATGATAAATTAATTAAATAAATATTTAATTAATATTGGTTGATTAATTTGCCATGTGACATTGGTGATTTAAGAAATTAATTGTGTGCTTAAGATTAAATTAATTGTGTTTCGTTAGGACCTTGGTGATGTTGTCGAGATTAGGGGCTCATGGTTTAGATGACCATTTTTAGGGTATTACATTTTCCCCTCTTTGAATTGATGTGCGAGCAACACATTGGTTCAAAAAATAGTTGATGTTTAGGAGATACCAATTTTGAACTTGATTGATCACGAACTAGATGAAGAGCGAGGTATTTAGCCTGTTTTTGAATCGATGAAACTGAATAGAGTTGATTAAAGCGAAACTGATCCTGAACTTGATTGAACTAGGACCGATGAAGAGTGAAGATACTGAACTTGAACTTGATGGATCAAGAAGCAGATCTTACTGATCTAGAACTTGATTGAACTAGACACAGTGAGCGGAGAGAAAACCGATCTTGAACTTGAGGGATCAAGATACGATGAGCGAAGATAAACTGTCCAGCTTGATTCGATGCGATGAAACTGAACACCTGCTTAGATTGAGTGTGATCAAAGATACTCTTTAAACCCTTGATTGAGTTTAAACAAATAATCAGCTTGATGAAAAGTGATGCAAGTGATTAACATTAAGAGACTAATTCAGACAAAAACAATATTAGCTTGATTTGAAGCGATGAAACTGATATGCCCCTAGAGATGGATTTGATGAATCTTAATTGCTCAACTTGTAACGAAGATTTTTGAAAGAAATTCTCGACTTTGAGGTCATGAGTATGCCCCCTCGGGAACGAAATCGAAAGATAGCGAGGGTTGCGCAGTGATTTTAAGCAATTTTTTTGAGTGATGATAAGTTATTTGAGCATGATGATTGATGTTGAAGAATTAAAATTAGAGTTGATTGAGAATTAAATTGAGATTTAGCATTGATTAACAAGAAATTGAGCGCAAATTGAAGAAGAGAATGAGCAGTTGATGAAAGCGCTAAGTGGTCTCAATTGTGCAAAATTGACTAGGAGGATGATCTTGGATTTTGATTTCGATCCTGAAAAATGGAATCGGGAATGTCGATTTAGCTTAGGGTGCAAGTTTGACGTCTATCAGAGCAAGTTGAAAAATTAGGGTTTTGGCTATATAAGGGGTCCATGTGTCATTTTCAAGTCATTTTCACTTCTCCAAGTTTGAAAATTTAAAAGCCCTTTGCAAAGAAAAATGGCCATCCTGATCTAGGAGCACCGTTTTGAGCGCCAGAGATGAGATAATCGACCATGAAACTATGACCCGATGGTAAGTGATCGATCTTAAGCCTGATTGATTTCTTAAAATTTTGAAATTTGATTGTTTTTTTTGCATTTTTGAGCCATATAAAGTCATGTGCCACAATTTATCATGCGAGATAAGACCATTTCTCATACAATAAACTATCGCCTTAGTGTTTTATCTTATGGGCATATAGGGTTTGTCGGTTGGTGTTGTCCCATGTATCATACAAACTTGTTCTTGAGTGCCCACTTTTTCGTGCAATGTATAATGTTTTTTCGTATTGTGATAGTTTGTCATGCGATGTGTAATCCTGATTCATACGAAATTATGCCCTTCTGTGAAAACTCGTATGAAAAACAACAAGCATGTTTTAGGGTCAAAATATTAAATTTTGATTTTGCATTTTGTATATTTGGCTTCGCAAGCATGGTTAGCATATTTGTAGCGCAATTTAGATCACGTGCTGATAGTGTTTATGTTTGATTTTACAAGTTCGGTTGCCAGATATCTTGTTTCGATGTGTGTATCCACCTATGATGGGATTAGTTGATGGTTTATCAGACACAGATAGGGCACATATTGATTTATACAGTTTTGGACACCTTCTTCAGATGCCAAATATCCGTGTAAATTATGGGATGTTGACCGCATTAGCATAGTAATTTCATTCAGAGCATAACACTTTCCATTTACCTATAGGAGAGATGACTATCACACCTGAGGATGTCTATTGGATTCTCAAGACCCCGTTTGCTAGTGACAAAGTTGATTATGATTCTGCTCAGCGACCGAGTATCTTAGCTTTGAGACAGATATTCCATGATGAGACGATCCTTGAGCGGGCCATCACATGGGATATTCTGATGACTAGGTATAGTGAGCAATTTTCGCTGGCATGTGTGTTAGTAGGTATCATTGGGTGTTTTGTTATGCCGGACTGGGGACAATAGGGTTTTCTTTGTGGCTGGGCTAGGATGCTCGAGAGACTATTGACTCATCCTGAGAGATTAGGGTGGGGATCTTGTTTGTCAGCCCATATGTATCATGAGATGCACGAGGTTGCATATAGGGATGGGAAGAGTGTGGCAGCAAGAGTCTTTGTTTGTAGATATGGGCATGGGAGCACATCCCAATATGCAAGCCGATAGTAGATGATGCTAGAGAGCCACACCAGCCTATTGTATATTATTATTTAGGTTATGTCACTCAGCTCCATCTGGACAAGACAGATTATTGGAGGAGATAGCTCGATGATTTGACCGTGGTATTATGGAGACCATATAGGGGTCTGGAGCTATGGGATGACTAGAGAGGGTAGGAGAAGGATATGTTTATGACTCGTCCTCTTATTGGCAAGTCAATGTCCATCATTGAGTGGTTCGTACTTTCTAGGGTTATGAGGCAGTATGGCAGAGCACAGGGTATATCGTAGGAGTTTACAACCTATGCCCAATATGGAGATGAGGAGAGACAAGGATGGGATCCAAGGTTATCCTACGCACTGAGCATGCAGGAGCTAGTTGGTTTACAGTGACTAAGATGGGATTACTTGGAGGATGTCGCGGATGTGGGGGTATTGCCCCAACATAGGGATTGGTTCCAGAGGCATCTATTTCCTAGATTCACAGATTCTGCAGAGCATGCACCTCTTATAGAGGAGGCTGAGGATGAGGCACCAGCCTAGGCACAGGTACCAGGTCAAGTACAGGGGCAAGGATAGGTGCAGGGTCTGAGAGCGGATGCACCAAGAAGGGCAGGAGGTGATCTTGGAGCTAGTAGCAACAAGATACCAGCTGGAGGGAGACATCGGTAGAGAGGGGAGGGTGAATCTGATGAATACTAAGAGGGGGGGGGTGAATTAGTATACCCAAAAATCTAAAAAAACTCTTAAGCAGTTTAACTACAAACCGATGTAGCAGATTAAACAATAAATTGGTTAAAACATAAACAAGCCGAATAGAAAATAAAGCATTCACCCACAAAAGAACAATCACCATAACACAAGATGTTTTGATGTGGAAACCCAAATGGGAAAAACCACGATGAATAAAACTCACAAGTCAACTATTTGCAGAATAGTAACCAGATCGGTTAAGGCCTTACAATGGTCTTCACCAGAATAGATCTTGTTAGGAATCTAGATCTCTGTTAGGAGATAAGTTCTGTTAAAGACTACCCTGTTAGAGGATTTCAGATCCACAACTGTGAACCACCTTGTTAGAGGATTTACAATAGGCTTGGTAAGGCCTACCCGGTTAAGGATTTCAGACTTGTCAAAGATATTAGTAATCAACAAGTGAATGATCTAGACAGTAGCACAAAATGCTTGATTAGATTCTTGACAACTCCCTGTTAATGTATTCCAACATTACTTCAGTCTTCTATATTTTGCACTCTCTATCTTTGTTGTGAGATGCCTTTTCTCGCACAGACCTAATCTTCTCTTCAACGTTCGCACACAACAACTACTTTAAAACCCTAGACATGATGTCCTCATATAAGAATCTGATTTCATGTCGGTCCAATAAGATTAGACTACAATTTCCTAGGTACAGTGCATCTAGACACATTTGGTAACACGACACAGAAACACCACAAAAGTGTCGGTGGATGATAACTCATCACACATTACAATTATATCGGTTAACAAAGTATACCGATTACTGGTTAAAAAGTGAAGATTGGAAAACTGGAACATAGTGTTCCGATCAAAAGATTAACTACCGCTCGGGGTCTTCGTTCCGCTTGAGGTCTTCATACCGCTTGGGGTATTCGGTCATGCTTTGACCGGTAAGCATCTTATGCAAAACACCGATAGTCTTCAACAAACAAAGACTATACATTTAATGCCATACAATACCGGTTGGAACAACTACTGGTTGAGAATAACTCATACATCAAATAAGTGTGTGTCCATTAATGACAATCACAACTAAACATCATCAAAATACCAACAATCTCCCCCTTTGGGATTGATGGCAACACTTAGGAAAATTTTGACATCTAAGTACTTTACAAAAAAAGGTGCCATAATCAAAATTACTCCCCCTAAGCATATATACTATCCCCTTGCAAAAATTACAAGTATGTACATGAATTTTAATACTCGCCAAAATTTTAATACACTACTCCCCCTTTGCCAACAATTACAAAGTAATGCAAAATATTCCTTTTTTTTGCATAATATGAAAACAGAGTATATGTTCATGACAATAAGGAGTAAAACTTCTAAAAAAGAGATTTAAAGTTTTGCATAAAATTCTTCATGTCTAAAGACCATGACTCAAGAAGTGAGGCAACAATTTCACTCTCGGTCTTCATCTAGAAAGCTAATTCTTCCATTGCATCGATGGTGCTCATCTCCTGTGTCACAGTAATAGCCTCCAAGTTTAGGAAGCACTTTTGAAGAACTTGCAATTTTGGCAATAGGAGCAACTGGAGCTCCTGCAGATGTCCAGTCCGATTGCAGATCTCTGAGTCAAGATTTGCAATCTGATGCTGGTGAGTATGAATAGTTTGTCCATATACTGTGAACAGATCATAGGGTAGTTTGAAGTTGCCGATATATTTTTATAACTTTGATTAGAGTTGAGTTTTCTGTTTCAGAGCATCTTCACAAAATAGGTGAGGTTGGCAGATTTTACACAAGAGTAGGTTACCTTCACCCATAGTTGAACTTATATCATCTTTTTGCTTAAGCAGTTGTGCCCTGTCTTCATCCATTTTCTTTACTAATGTGACTTTGAGTGCCTTTTCATGGTTTTTCTATGCAGTGGCCTAGGAAACATCTTCCAAACATTGTACTTGATCATCCACTAATGTGAAAAGAAGTTTGAGTTTGGCTAGTGAGGAATCGGTACTGGGGAGGTTAGTACCGGGGATTAGATTAGAAAGGGTGTCAACAACAAACTGAATGACATCCTGTTCTTTCTTTTTCCTTAGTTCTTCCAATCTCTCATGTGCTATTTGAATGCTTCGTAGTAGCTCAGTCTCATCAACCGATTGAGTTAGACAGGCAAGAATCAGATTGGTGGGACTGATGGAATCAACTTGCTTGGCTTGATCTCCAATTGCCTTAGGAGTTTGTCCTCCTTCCTTTGCCTTGATCTTCGCTTATCTTTTCTCCTCCTCTTCTTCTTTTTCTTGGGCTACCTTGGCGACCTTCACTTTCTCCTCTTCTTTCTTCCACTCTTCTTCCCTCTTTTTCTCCTCTTCCTTTTTCTTCTCCGCTTTCTCCTTCTTCTTCTCTTCTTCCTTCTTCTTCTCTTCTTCCTTGTTGGTGTAAATAATTATTCATCATGGATATTATTACACTTACTTAAGTTTACTTAGGATAATGCATTTCATAGTAGTTTGGATATGAGACACTTGGGTGTTTGTGCCACATTGGGATAGTGTGTGTAGGAGAAATTCCACCTCTTATGGTGTTGATCTTGTTATTACACTATCATATCCACTTATTGTGGAGTGATAATTCCACCTTCGGTGGGTGATCCACCTCATGTGGAATATTATATTATTTCCCACACCTATTTCCTACCTACCCTTGTTTCTTATTGAGCCACATGTCATGTTTGTGTGCTCATACATATCCCTAGCCTTGCCTATATAAGCAGGCTCATCTACATTGTATGTAACAACAACTATTGAACAACAATAATAAGATAATCCAGTTGATTGTTGATCATTTTCTATTAATGAGAATACAGTTTATTCTTGTCCCATATTATGTCTCTATCTTGTACATTTCAATGACTTCTTGATCTTGGCAAAATCCAACATGGTATCAGAGCGATTGGAGTCTCATTGATTCGTCTTGGAGAGGCATTATTGCGACGTCAAGAGGTAGATCTGAGGAGCATCGTCATTTGGAGGCGTCCTAGACCAGATCCGACCTCGCCATTGCGTCCGGAAGGCCCTTTCCATGAATTTTGGTTATAAAGTTGGCCTATTTTGGTGAGGAAAAATTTTTTCCCCAATTTTGCTTATCGTACGGATTTTTCGAATATATATATATTTTTCAAAAAAAAAATTTCATTTTTTAGAAATTTGTTTTCAAAAATCAAAAATTCAAAAAAAAAATAAAAAAAATTGAAAAAATTCGAAAAATTGAAAAGCAAAAGTGAAAAATCAAAAAAAAAGGAAAAAAAAAAAAATCATTTTTTGGGGGGTCCGCAGACCCCCCCCCGTGCCGAAAGTACCTGCGCAGGTTGCAGGTCTTGCAGACGCCGTACTCTGCACTATCGTACCTGACGCCGCGCCGAAGCCACACGCCGACCGCCGTCTGCAGACTTGGTTCCGGCTTCCCCCGTCCGACGCCACCCGCTCCTGGCCGGCGCCGCTGCAGCGCTGCATCCTCCGTTCTCGCCGGTGCCTCCCCCGCATCCCGGCGCCCGAGCTACCTGCCGGTACTCCACGCTTGCTCCGCTCCCGGGCTCCTCGTCCGCCGCTGCGCCGTCACCAGGAACTCCCGCGTCCTCTCCTCCCCGACGGCAACTGCTCGGCTCCTAGCGCCTCCTCCACCAGCAGCTCCGCCCGTCCGCTCAGCCTCCGGGCACCGCCACGCGGACACAAACCGGCGAATACCGCGCCCGCCACGTGGCAGGCGGCCACTGGCCCGCGGGTACCCTCCGTACAGACACGTCGCATTTTCCGTACAGTGCCACGTCAAACACCGTACGCACAGTCAGCAGTACGGACAGCCACATCACCTGCACAGTCAGCAATTCCGTACAGTACGGAACGTACAGTCAGCTTGCCACACAGTCTGTCCGTACGGTACGGACGCCCAGTCAGCCAGGCAGCGAAGTTTTGGCGACGGTCATACGGCCGTCAAATTTAACCCAGTGAATTGCTGACGTCAGCACCACATCAGCAGGGTTTGGAAATTTTTTGACCCCCTCTCATTTGCATTTTTGATTTTGCAGTTCAACTTCAAATGGCCATAACTTGCTCATTTTTGCTCCTTTTTGGGTGCAATTTTTTTTTGAAATGGGCTAGAATTTCATGCTCTCCGCAGTGGTGAAAGAATTTTTTGATTTTGATGCACGGATTTTTCAGAAAATGCAGTTTTTGGTGACTGTCCCTGAGTAATCCCTGTTTTTGCAACTTCAGAGGCTTCGTTTGGGGTCATCCGACCTCCTTTTTAGGTGCCGTTTTTTTTGAAAGTGCGTATTTTTTTGTCTACTTTCACATGATGCTATCAGATTGATGTCATTGTAAGTAGAAATTGTACTTTCAGATCTAGGCCATTTTTGGCTACTTTGGTACTTGTATATTTGCTTGAATCTCAGTTAGATTCATTGCACTATTGATTGAAGTCTCTTGTATCTCATTTGAGAAGTTGTAAAATTTGCATCAGAAGTCCACTTTGCCTTGTTTTGCAAGTGGCTCATTGTAATCGCACTAAGTATAAAGTGCCAAAATCATCACTTTTGGGGGGGTACTTTGATTGATTGAATTTGGGGGGTGTCTCTTGTGCTTTTGTGCTCTTGTGTTCTTTCCTTTTTGCTGCTATGAGTTCTTCTAAGTTTCCTCTCTTAACTCCACATAACTATGCTACTTGGAAAATTGATGCATGGAGTAAACTTATGGAAAAAGGACTCACTCATTACATTGATGGAACTATTGTTGCTCCAGCTGATCCTAAGGCTGATCCAGTTGGTCACTTAGATTGGCTCACTAAAAATATCATGGCAATTGGTACCTTAAGAAAGTATGTATCAAAGGATCTCATATTTCATATTGAGAAATGTACTCTAATCAAGGATGCTTGGCAAAAGTTTCAAGACTTGTATGGTCAAGTTGATGAGATTAGGGGATATCAAATTGATAGTGATCTCACCATGTTAGATCCCAAGAACTTTGATACTATACAAGATTATGTCACTAAGGCAAATGAGTTGAGGGCACAACTCAAAGATTGTGGCATTGATAAAAAGGATACTCAATTGATATTCAACTTGATAGGGAAGCTTCCACAAGAATATGCAGCATTTGTTTCTAGTTTCCAAACTCATAGGATGACAATGGGTTCAAGCTACAAAATGCCTACATTTGATGCTTTCAATGAAATGTTGATGATGGAACAAACTAAGTTGATAAGCATGGGCATTCTTAAGGCTTCTTCTAAGTCTCAAGCATTGGTGGCAAATCAAGGGAACAAAGGAAATCAAGGAAAGGACAACTCAAACAAGAAGAAATGGCAATCAAAGCCTAAGGATAAAGCATCATCTTCTCCACAACAAGGAGATTCATCTTCTTCCAAGAAAGATAATTCACCAAAGAGAGAGAGACCTACTTGTGCTTATTGTAAAAAGATTGGTCATGAGGAACATCGTTGCCATACTAAGAAGATTGATGAGCTCACACATATCATCAAAAAGCATAACATTGATTTGCCTAAAGTCTACAAGAAGGATGATTCATCAACTTCCACTTCCTCACATTCAAAAGGAAAAGGGCAAGCATTCATGGCTTCTACAAGTGGAAAAACTCACTCTTTTGGAACAAGAAAAGGACAAGCTCTATGTGCTACAACAAATCATACTTCAGAGAGATGGCTTCTAGATTCAGGGGCTTCTCATCATATGGCATCTTCACAGTCTATGTTCTCTACATTTGAGCCTTGCACCATGCCACAGATTTTGATGGGCAATCATACATACATGGATGTGATTGGGAAAGGATCTATTGACATTGGGGATAACTCCTTCAATGATGTGTTGTGTGTACCCCACTTGACAAACAATCTCCTTTCTATCTATCAAATCACACATGGCGCAACTAAGAAAGTTGTGGAGTTCACACCTGACTCAGTTTTTATTAGAGACATGGAGACTAGAGCAATCATTGCGACTGGGGTGGTTGATCATGCATCTCGGTTATACTCCTTTTCAGATTTTGTTGATGATGATGATTTCACATTTGATGATTCTACACATGATCACACTTATTGTGATGATTCAGATTTTGAGGAGAACTTTGGACACTTGAATTTGGGGATTCTCACATGTAACCCAGTTCTTGAGTCTTGTATTCCATCTTCTCATATTGATATCACATCACCTATTGTACCTGATGATTCAGATAGTGCGACAGTTTTGCCTACATGTGATTCAGTGCAGCAGGATATACATTGTCTTCCAGCTTCAGATTCATGGGATGATTACATGACAGATATTGCAGGTTTGTTTGTGGAATCCTACATTGCAGATTTGGGAGACATCATTGATGACATACATCTTCTCTTTGATGAAGATGATCCTTCTTCGATTGTTGCGAGGGCACACTCTGACCCTCTTGTTCATTCTCTACATGATCATTCTTTCGAGGTTGACATGATTGTGGATACTTATGTACAGCAGTTGGAGGAGGTCTCTTTATGCTTTGAGGAGACACATGAGTCTTTGGACATTGTTCTACATCCATCTTCACTAGATGTTGGAGTTCCTTTTTCAGCAGTATGGCACAGTTTACCATCTTTGGAAGGGGTATCTTTTAGCATCGACATGGGGACACTTGAGCAGTTTTCAGAGATTCCTTTCATCATGAGTTTTCTTCATACATCTTCCCTTCATGATTGGGGAGACTTTATGGATACACCTTTGGTTTTGTTTCTTCCTAAGGGGAGGAATGTTGTTCGACGTTCGTGGAGCAGTTTCTTCATACATCGAGCTTCTATCTTTGGTGCAGATTCTTCATTGAGGGATGATCACAGTTTGACTTCTCTTCTTCTCTCGTATGGGGGGGACCTTTTCCTCACATGGGGTTTTGTTCCTCACATACTTCTTTGAGAGTTCTCTTGTATAGCTTTCATCTCTCTTTTGGGGGAGGGTTTTTTCCCATTGGGTTTTTCTCTCTTTCCCCACTTTGTGAGAGATTTCATTGCATTGGTTTGTATGCATTTGCATTTGTGCATGGGTACCTAACATGGCCTCGTAGCCGGGACCCATCTTGCATTGCTTAGTTGCATTGTAGACTTAAGTGCATTCCCCTAAGTTGCACTTAAGGGGGGGTGTTGGTGTAAATAATTATTCATCATGGATATTATTACACTTACTTAAGTTTACTTAGGATAATGCATTTCATAGTAGTTTGGATATGAGACACTTGGGTGTTTGTGCCACATTGGGATAGTGTGTGTAGGAGAAATTCCACCTCTTATGGTGTTGATCTTGTTATTACACTATCATATCCACTTATTGTGGAGTGATAATTCCACCTTCGGTGGGTGATCCACCTCATGTGGAATATTATATTATTTCCCACACCTATTTCCTACCTACCCTTGTTTCTTATTGAGCCACATGTCATGTTTGTGTGCTCATACATATCCCTAGCCTTGCCTATATAAGCAGGCTCATCTACATTGTATGTAACAACAACTATTGAACAACAATAATAAGATAATCCAGTTGATTGTTGATCATTTTCTATTAATGAGAATACAGTTTATTCTTGTCCCATATTATGTCTCTATCTTGTACATTTCAATGACTTCTTGATCTTGGCAAAATCCAACATTCCTTCATCTTCTCTTCTTCCTTCCTCTTCTCTTCTTGTCTTTCTTTCTCCGCTTTCTCTTTCTCCTGTTTCTCTTTTTCCTACTTCTCTTTCTGTGCTTTCTCATCCTTTTCTTTCTCCATTCTCTCCTTTTTAGCTTTTTCCTTGTCTGGAGTGATATCCTCAGTATCCAGTGCATCAACATCAATGGGGTCATTTTGCTATGCTATTATTTCACCCAGACTGTCAAAGACTTCATCTGATTTGGTTGTAGATAGGTTAGGCTCTTGCTCAGCCTGCTGATTAG
Source organism: Cryptomeria japonica (assembly GCF_030272615.1). Lineage (NCBI taxonomy): Eukaryota > Viridiplantae > Streptophyta > Pinopsida > Cupressales > Cupressaceae > Cryptomeria > Cryptomeria japonica. The sequence goes on from NC_081406.1 coordinate 343,139,267, forward strand.
CTTCAGATACTTGTTGCATTTTGACAGAAGCTTTAACTTGCAAATGGGTGTCTTTTTCCACTTCAGAAGTTTTACCTCCGAGTAGCTAAAGTCTTCTTCTTCGTATGAAGAAAATGCCTTTGTACTTATCAATAATTTCAAACAATTCTGAGTTAGAGGCATCTTGAAAATATTGAGCAAAAACTTTCTCCCTGATGTCTTGCTCTTTTTCAATGGCAATGCGCCATTTGTTGTCCAAAGAATCATACAAAGATTTAGAAGTAACTGATTTAATTTCAGAAGGTGACCGATCATTAATACATAAATATTTAATAAGTTCTTGTTCAACATCCTCCTTTTCACTATCATTGAAATTATCAAAATATTCTTTTAAATCATCAAGAACTTTTCTTCTAATATTCTTTATGGTCCTTTGACAACGTGTCATAGGTTTGTAAGAGGAAATATCTAAATTTACCGGTCTAGAGGTTGTTGGTACATTATCGGTTGACTTCGTCTTGTTGCTTGATTTCCTTGTCTTTTTCATTTCTACCTCTGGTTCAGTGCCTTATGAATTCGGTGAGTTATTCCTGGTTTCGTCTTCCTTTTGAATACCTTTGCCAGAATAGCCTTCAATTTCTTTTTAGCTGGTGACCTCTTGGTCACTTTAGGACTGGCGATAGATGTAATCGGTGCCAATGCTGATGGTACTACTTTATTCTTTTTCTGCTTCGGTACCTCAATAGGTTTGATCCTCTCTAAGTAAGTACCGGTCCTCTTCTTCTTGGGATCTAGTGGTGAAGCAATTAGGGTAGAGGCATACCCTGTCAGTATATCATTTACCACTTCATACCCCATAGGTTCAACTACATCTTCTCTGGGTTCGACCGCTTTCATTATGCAGTGATCTATTTTGATTGTAAAACATATGTAATCTTCATATTTATTAACTAGATCACCAAATATTCTCATTCTCTGGTTCATATTTAGTCCGAACTCATCAAAATATTTGTTCA